>NC_053025.1:335400521-335700521 GCF_003073215.2 Triticum urartu | reverse complement strand
AGCCAAGGACGTGCCTATACTGCAAAGCCGCATTCAAGATCTCTTCAAGGGAGATTTTAATTTGGTTGTGGTAGTGCAAGTTATGCTGGTTCGTCAAGTCCAGCCTTGCAAACACCGGCCCCTTCGCTTGTGGGAGTTCAACCCAGAAGGACCGCGTGCCATTCAAAGTTTCCTCAGCCTGACGCACGAGATGTACAAGTCATTCTTCGGACCTCAAATAGAGTGTCCAGATACTACCGAGGACGTGGGCCTGAGCAGCAACCGCGCCGCCGAACAAGTAAGAAACCCTCTAACCGAACACATCGTTTTTTATTCATCATGAATTTATTTCTGAGAGTTCGCTCTCTGACCAGGACTGGCTAACAAAGGCGAAGATGATTCAGTGTTTGGCCCCCCTCCTTGAGGGTTTGGAAAATCCGGTATTGGAAAAGATGCTCGAGCTCGCACCTTGCCCGGAGCCCTCTAAGGAAGATACAGGGGGATAATACGGGCAAACGGGGGCCCCCATCGCTGCCAGTTCCAACCGAGGGAACTAGCGCCTCCATAAAGGAGGATGATCGAGGGAGGAAGAGGACTGCTTCCGTGGATCTGGAAGCCGAGGCCTCCAAACGGAAGAAGTCTCCAACAGAAGGTTCTGTCTCGAGGGGTGCTCTTGCCACACAAAGTCCGCGGGGGGATCAGCCCTCCAACGAGTCGTAAGTGATCCAAAAAATACTTTAATAGTGAAGGTATACTATCTTTCTTCTGAGAAAATAACCGCCGCATATATCTTGCAGTTTGGGTCTTAGCCCTTCTCAATTGAGCTCGTCTTCGGGGGATCTTCTTCCGGAGATGATGGAGAGCGAAACGCCTCCCCTGGACTCCTCCGCTTAAGAAGTGGGCAACCCCGAACTGTCGTCACAGAGGACCTCTCCGGATCCGGTGAGGCCAGAAGATAATGCCATAGACCCCCGAAGTCCCCAGCGTCCGGCTTTCGAGGAGAGCGAACAAAGGAGTCCGGCACCATCTGGTATGTGGTCGGACGTTCTGAGGGAGCTGTTGGGGCGAGCGGCCATCTCAAAAGAACACCATACGCTGATGGGTATGGTGATGGAAAGAATTTCGTCCGCCAAAAGCGGATTACATGAAGCCTTTATGAGTCTACTGACAGGCTTTGAGGTACGTGAGATAATATGTGATAGTACCGCACATGTTACGTGTGCCCTGTGTAGATAGTAGCCCCTGAGACTCTGTTTGTCGTTGAGAACGGCGGCGAGCAGAGGATCATAGTCCTAGGCAATAACCAGACTGCCTTTATGTGCAGGTGGTGGAAGCTCCGGTGGCTAGCCGGACTAGTGAGTTTTCCGAATTAAAACGGCAACTGGATGCGGGAGACGCCGACATCGAGCTTGTTAACAAGAGGCTTGACGAATCACAGGGTAAGTAATGCTTTCTGGTGATTGTCACACAATAAGAGCAGCATAATGCCAGTATCTTTAATATGTTGTGACTGTAGACGGAGCTGCCACCGTGGACACCCTTCGGGCGGAGCTCGCCTAAGCCAAGGAACAAGCGAGGATTAGTAATGCCGCTGCTTTGAAGGAGGCCGAAGAGTTGAAAGCCGAGAAGGCCGCACATTGCGAGAGCCAAGAGAAGATGGCGAAGATGGTCGTAGAATTAAAAGGCACTGCCGACCGTTGCCGGCTCCTTGAAAAAGAAAACCGAGCGAAGGAAACGGACCTTGAGAAGGCCACGGCGGCGGACAAAGAGCGAAGAAGGAGGAGCTGCGGGAAGCCGGGGATATTGCGGCTGGGAAGCCCTTCATGCTACGGAGGAAGTTCGGAGATCCATGGTATGCCCCTCTGGATCGGCTGTGGAGTTCGCAGATGCGGCCAAGTACTTCCACGGTCAAACAGATCGCGAAGTGGACAAGCTGTTCTGGTCGCAATTCAGCGTTCCAGAGCGTCCGCTTTCATTGACTGACCAACTAGCCGAATGGGCCGAACTGAATAGGTTGTCCGGACTCGCCATGAGGTCTGTCGTGGATCATCTATGGCCAGAAAAGCCAAAGTCAAACAACTATTTCAGCTTAGTGCAACAGGTCCTTGGTGCGGTGCCGCGCATTAATGCGATGAAGAGGTCGGCGTGCATAGAAGGCTCGTGGATGGCCCTTGCCCGTGTTAAAGCATACTGGGCGGAGATGGACGCTATCACTGTTGCGGCACAGGGTTCGGCCATAGGCCGAGTGGCTGCCGAGCACTATTTCGAGGAGGTTCTCGAGGGTGCTCGTTTGATAGAGGCCCAGTGCTCGAAGAATATTATGTTTGAGTGATATGTATTCTCATTGTAAACACAATGTTTTTATGAAATTTTATAGGGCTGTGTTTATACTTTTGCCTGAAAGTAGTATGATGCCTCCTGTGCGGCTGTTTATGTATACGTGTGTATAACCTGAAAGATTGCAGTCGTCGGCTTCAGCCCCCACGCATATAATGCGGAGGTGCTCGCAAAAAACGCGTGTTCACACTTAACCCAATGTCTTGGTCCTATTAAGGAGGTGATAGCGCAGCGAACGAGGCAACCGGACTATAATGCTTTAACACTTTCACTTAGCCATAGGAGTTTGATAGTGGGGCTACTAGATAGCCCCTGGTGGCTCCGTACTCTCCCGATCTCGGGGTGCGTACATGCCTGGCTGGGAAACGGCCCTGCGTTAAGGCGGAGGAATTCTAACATCCTTGTAGGTCATCGAGTGGTTGACCAGTCTCACGCTATATCATGACAGTCAGTTTTCGGCTTTCTCTACTGAGGTGCTCGTCCGGATGAACCAGGGCACAATCGTAGTAGTTCTCCTGGTGCTGCCTTAGCCGATAAAGCGGAACATAAGGCACCAAAACACAGGAGCCGGGCAAACCCAACATTTGACCAAAGACAATGATTCGGAGCTGATGCATATAAGGCCAAACTCGCGACGCCGAACACTCCCTAAGGTATTCGGTCTTTATGGTATAAACCGGGCCTAAATAGTGCCCTTTGTAAGAAGCCCCTTGTGTCCAGGTACATGCATTATTCTGACATGGCCACATGCCAAGATGTCAGCATCCTTCTCAATTGTGCTGAGAATTCGGTGGATGTGTATCAACAAGAGACAGTAAAAAAGGTTTACGCAGGGTCTTAATCTATAAAGAATCCTTGTATAGGCACGTCCGGTACGTTGGGCCCCTTGTATTTGTAATAGGGGTGTGGCCATTAATCCAGTACAAATTACATATAGCAGCGTCGGACTCGTCTAACCGCGTCCGTGGTCTTGACGACCTATCAAATGCTTTAGTTGATGAGGCCATTTTTAGTGTGCAGCTGCCAAGGCAGTCACATTCTCTTCGGCGCGCAAAGATCGCTTAATACTTCCGTTCACTGTAATGATGCCACGTGGGCCGGGCATCTTGAGCGTGAGGGAAGCGTAGTGCGGTATTGCATTAAAGCGAGCGAAAGCTTCGCGTCCAAGTAGTGCTTGATAGCCACTTTGGAACGGAGCGATGTGGAAGGTTAAATGTTCACTATGGAAGTTATCAGGGAAGCCGAATATAACCTTTAGTAGCAGGGAGCCTGTGCAATGAGCCCCTGGGCCTGGCGTTACTCCTTTAAAGGTAGTATTGCTATGGCAAATTTTCGTTGGGTCTATCCCCATTTCGCGGATTGTATCCTGGTATATCAGGTTTAGACTGCTACCACCGTCCATCGGGACTTGTGTGAATTGGTATCCGTCAATTATTGGGTCTAATACCAGGGCAGCCCATCCTGCACGCCGGATATTTGCTGAGTAATCACGATGGTCGAAAGTGATCGGTTGAGACGACCAGTGGCAGGACTCCGCGGTGATAGGCCCTTGGGCATATTTTTCTGGGAGTGCTGTTTTCTTACTCCCCTTGATCACGTGTAACACGTTTACTGTTTTGACTTCTGGTGGAAATTTCTTTTGTTCCCCAGTGTCTTGCTTGAGAGGCTCATCCTCGTCTTCGCTTGGTGTATCCTCCCCCTTGTGTACGGCGTTGAGCTTGCCGGACTGCTTGAAGACCCAACATTCTCTGTGTGTATGATTAGTGGGTTTACCAGGGGTGCTATGGATCTGACATATTTGGTCCAGAATTTTGTTTAGGCTGGACAGTTCGTCTCTGGTGCCTTTAGAGGGCGGCTTTTGCAGACCTGGCTGAGAGCTTTTGAATCCGGCGTTTACTGTCGTGCTCTTCGTGCTGTCTTCTTTATTCCGGTGTTTGTTATTGCTGTTGCGCCGTGATTTCCTGTTTCCATCTCAAACTTCAGATGTACTGGGGTCGCTGGTGCTGCATCTGGCTAGCCAGCTATCCTCACCCACGCAAAAGCGGGTCATGAGGCTTGTTAATGCTGCCATTGTTCTCGGCTTTTCTTGGCCGAGGTGTCTGGCAAGCCATTCCTCATGGACGCTATGCTTAAAAGCTGCCAAGGCTTCGGCGTCCAGATAGTCGACAATTTGGTTCTTTTTAGTAAGAAACCTATTCCAAAGCTTTCAGGCTAACTCTCCGGGCTGTTGAGTTATATGACTCAAATCATCCGCGTCCGGAGGTCGGACATAAGTCCCTTGAAAATTTTCCCGAAAGGTGTCTTCGAGCTCTTCCCAACTTCCAATGGAGCTTTCGGGGAGGCTCTTAAGCCAGTGCCGAGCTGGCCCTTTGAGTTTGAGGGGTAAATACTTAATGGCGTGGAGATCATCTCCCTGAGCCATGTGGATATGGAGGATATAGTCCTCAATCCAGACCCCAGGGTCTGTTGTTCCATCGTATGCCTCTATGTTTACGGGTTTGAATCCCTTTGGAAATTTGTCACATCCCTAGCTTCTGGTTTTGCACTAGGCTAGCTTCATGTGTGCATCATGTTTAAATTTTATTTAAAAGTTGAATTGGGGGTGATAAAACCCTAGCACTTTGAAATCCAAATAGGTCCAGCTTAAATAAATTGCATTCAAGAACCCAAAATGCTCTTATTTGATGTTTGATATTTTTGGCAATGGTTTTGATCCATACCAAAAATAATGAGCATTTTTAAGGAACAAGTTGGGCATTGAATTTAAGTCATAAAATATTTGAATTGGGGCATTTAATTGCTATTAATATTATTAAATGCTCCAACAATTCTGGAAATAGCTAAGGGCCTCTGAGATAATTCAGTTATTGCCCATAATTAATTTCAGGATTTATAGAAATGATTTGGTGTTTTTACCAAATCAAAAACAAATTGCAAAAATAGAAAACAGAAACCAAAATAGGAAAAAAACAGAGAAGGAGAAAACCTACCTGGCCTTACCTGTAGTCGGCCCAGCTGCACTGGCGAGCCCACCTGGTGGCCTAGCCCACCAGGGGCAGAGCCGTCTTCAACCTCTGCCAACTGGCAGAGGCGTGTCCGCACGCACGCCGTAGCTCGCCACCTCCTGCTTGCCGCTGTCCGCCTGGAGCTGGCTACGAACGACACGCACCCCCCCAGGCCCCTCTCACTCTCCCCATTCCTCTCACCTCCTCTGCTCCCCTCTCGCGCGCACCACCAAGCGGAGCTTGTCACCACCGTCGCCGTTCACCATGGCCACTGCCCCCCTCTCACCTCCCCGACGTGTCCCAGGGATCCGCCTCATCGCCTTCGTCCTCCTCGCCGAATCACGCAACGCCGGGTGCCCTGGAACGCCACCATCGCCATCGCCATCATCCTCTGCCCCGACGATTGCCGCCCGTTGATTCGCCGTCTCCGCCGCCTCCCCGAGCACCCTGAGCTGCTCTACGACCTCGCCGTGAGCCCCTGCTCCTGCTCCCCCTCTCCGTTTTCCTCCTCATGCGCCGTAGTCGTCACCTCGTCTGCAACCGAACCCGCCGCCGCCCGCGCTCGTCTCCGGTGACCATTTGGTCTTGGGCATGCGCCCATCGAACTCACCGCACCACATAGACGCCGTAGGTGCTAAGCGCACATCACCACGGCCACCACAACCGCGTCCCAGCTCGCGCCCGAACTCCGGCGACCGCAACCGAGCTCGCCGCTGTTGACTCCGGCCACCCCAGGCCCGGAGACCACCCCCATCCGACGCGCTATCGCACCGGCTCTTCGTAGGGCCAAAGGGCGCACCGAACGGTGCACCGTAGGTGAAACCCGAGCCCCTCCACTGTGCCTCCGCCGCGTTTTTGGTCGCCGCCGGCGTAACTCCAGTGACGCTGACGTGGCGCTGTCATTAGCCACTAATGACCCAGCTAACTAACCCTCCTCTCTCACTGACTATGGGCCCCACGCCTTAATTAACCCCAGGATTTATTCCCTGCTTAGTTTAGGTTAATATAGCCGGCCCCACATGTCATTTTGACCATGCCACGTCAACGTTGACCTGGACCCACTGGTCAGCCTCTATCCCTTCCCTGTTTCACTGACGTGCGGGTCCCACTGGTCAGGTTTGACCTAGACCCATTCGGTTGACCTGCTGAGGTCAGCATGACGCAGTGCTGATGCAATAACTCTTTTCTGGATTTATTCTTTTACAGGAAATTCCAGAAAATTGCCTAAACTTCTAAAAATCATAGTAATTCAACCGTAACTCCAAATCAAACAAATTATATATGAAAAATTATCAGAAAAATCCAATCTATCCATTTATGCTACTTTCATGCATGTTCAACCAACTTATACCACTGTATAAGTGAAAACATGATAATGGCATTTTAAATACCCTTATGGAGTTTGCTTATGAACCCTTGGTTCATATGGACTTCATTTAAATTGTTGCTAGATGCATTAGTACAAATCATAGCATATTTCCATGTCATGATCATGCATCATATTTTCGCATTTGCATTGATTGTGTTCTTCTCTATTGCCGGTGCTTGTCCCCACTCGGTAGGCGTATCCTGACGTTGAGTTCGATGACACCGATGAAGAGCTATAATATCTTCAGAAGTGCCAGGCAAGCAAAAACCCCTTGTTCATTCCGATACAATCCCACTCACTCTCTCCTGCTCTCTTTTACTGCATTAGGACAACAACGTTTCAACTGTTACATGTTGCGGTAGCTGAACCCCTTTCCTCTGCATGACCTGTCATTGCCACAGTAAATAGATGAAACCCACAAGCATGAGTAGGAGTTGTTTGAGCCCTGATGTGCCTACTCAATCATGTTTGTTTGTCATGCCTGCTACTGCTTAGAGTTGAGTCAGGTCTGATGCATCGGGGATGAATTGGAATGTGGTGAACATGTCCTACTGTTGAGAGCTAAGTGTGTGAACACGATTTGGTAAAGGTAGCGGTGAGAGGCCATGTAGGAGTACATGGTGGGTTGTCTCATTGCAGCCGTCCATAGGAACTGAGTTCTGTGTTTGTGATCCATGAACAGCTACTACCACGCATTGGAATGCTTAAGTGCCCCTCTCGACTTATTAATCAACCTGATCTCTGTCCAGGAGTTGCAACTAGTTTCTGGTGTTTGTAGGTTGTGTTAGTAGTCTACCAATTGGCACCCGGTACAGGTGGGCTTGGGACAGACTAGGAACAGTGGCCCGGTGTACCAAGTGGCACCCGGATGGTGGGCTTGGGAGCCCTGTACACATCGTTTGGGGCCGTGAGCGACACCCCGGCCGGATCTCCTTGCGGATGGAACCTGAATAGGCGATAAACCTGGACTAGAGACTTGTTGGTTAGTCAGGTCGTGGCCGACTCCCTCGCCCGGCTTCCGCTTGAAGGTTGCCGAGGTACATGGCGTGTATAGGGCGATAAGTGGCGAGAGCATGTGTGAAGAAGTACACCCCTGCAGGGTTATCATTATCTATTCGAATAGCCGGATTCCTCGGATATGGAAACTTGGACCCCTTGCATAGTTCATAGACAAGTGTAAGTGGATACTCTAAAAACTCGCAAGATAAGCGTGAGTGCTATGGATAGCGTTCTCGCAGGGAGACGGGAGCGGATCCATAGTGGTGTATTGGCATAGTGAATTTGTGGACTCGTGTGTGCCACCCCAAAAGAGTTACTCGCAGTCGTAGTATAGGATAGCCACTGAGTCAAAGCTGGCTTGCTGCAGTCAAACTCCACCACCCCCTTTATTGATACCGATGCATATGTAGTTAGTTCTGATGTAAGTCTTGTTGGGTACATTTGTACTCACGTTTGCTTATTTTATGTTTTGCAGAGAGACGTCAGTCTCGCTAGTAGTTCCACATGGACTTAGACGTTTAGCTTGTTACCTCAGCTACGATCTTGTCCCCTTGGGAGGGTCTTGTAGATAGTCAGGCTTCTGAGCCTTCTTCGTTTGTAGTTGTCTTTACTCAGACAAGTTAAGCTTCCGCATGTGCTTGTTGCTTGTATGCTCTGTATGTTGGGTCATGAGACCCATGTTTGTAATATCTTGCTCCTCGGAGCCTAATGAATAAATACTTTGAGTCATAGAGTTTTGTTGTGATGCCATGTTGTATTTACATATATCGAGCATATTGTGTGTATGATTGAAATGCTTGGTATGTGTGGGATCTGACAATCTAGTTGTTTATCCTTGGTAGCCTCTCTTATGGGGAAATGTAGTCTTGTACTTCCATGAGCCATAGTAGTCTGCTACAGCCCGGTTCACAGGAGTCCTGCTAGCCCAGCACTACTGCTCCGAAACACTTGACTGGCCGGCATGTGATTCACTTCGTTCCTGTGTCTGTCCCTTTGGGGAAATGTCACGTGGTGACATCCAGAGTCCTGCCTAGCCTGCTACAGCCCGGTTCACCGGAGTCCTATTAGCCCAGTGCTACAACCTGGATTCGCATGCTGCTGACCAACATGCTCGATGTTGATTCATGTATGCATGTCCCCGTAAGTTAGTGCCACTTTGGGTTCACGACTAGTCATGTCGGCCCGGGTTCTCTGTCATATGGATGCTAGCGACACTATCATATACGTGAGCCAAAAGGCGCAAACGGTCCCGGGCCATGGTAAGGCAACACCCGTGGGAATACCGTGCGTGAGGCCGCAAAGTGATATGAGGTGTTTCCGGCTAGATCGATGTGACTTGGAATCGGGGTCCTGACAAAATTCATGGTCCAGCACCTCATCGGTGAAACATAGGGGGTGTGCGGCACCCCTATATCTGGGTGTACCGCGTTGTTCGGATGTTTGTTGTGTTGCATCGTATGCTGGAGAACGCTTGCGTGGTCCATAGATGGATCTGGTTTCGTCGTCCTTTTGATGCGAGCCCTCGCGTAGACCGCGTATTGGCTTATGTGCGGCGTTGCTTGCCGCTTTATGTTGGCCGTGAGGTCGTCTATTCGGCCAGATGGCTGTTTTAATTTTTGGCTCTTCGAATTCAGGTAGCCACTTCCGCTTTGGGTAGCTCTTGGTGGGGCGATTGCTGCCGTACTTTGCTGCTGTGTTGAGTACTTTACTCCATCTGATTTGGAGTGTGTCCTGCGCAGCTTTGAGCCTTTGCTTCTGCTTTTTTAGACTCCTTGAGGTGGCAACAAGCCTTTGATGGGCATTCTGTTGCTCCGGGTGTCTGTCCGGTGTGATGTCGTCTGGACTATTATCTTTGACAGAGTCGGGTTGTTCGGTTTGATTATCCGTGGTGCCGTGGTCTGGCAATGGCTCGCCCTGCTCTAACGTTGGGTCTGTATGATCGTTGTTTCTACCGAGGCAGGATTTGGGGCGGCGCTTATGCCGCTGCTTTGACTGCTTCTCGAGGGGACAAGCCTTCGTAGCGTCCTTCCATTCCTCGTTGTCGTCTTCTTTTGGTGTGTCCACCATGTATACGTCATATGATGAGGTGGACGTCCAGCGCCCTATGGCCGGTGGTTCCTTTTCGCCTCCCGCATCGTCGTCCATACCGTCGATGTCTTCGGAGTCGAAGTCGAGCATGTCGGTTGAGTCATCTACAGTGGCTATTAAGTGGGTGGTGGGTGGGCGTCGAATTTCTTCGTCGTCCGCATCCCGATCCTGCCGGACATAGTTCGGCCAGGATTCTCCTAACAAGGAGAGATACCTTAATGAGTTCAGTATGTTGCCAAAGGGCAAGTGCTGAAAAATATCTGCGGAGGTAAACTCCATGATCGGCGCCCAATCGGATTCGATAGGAACGGGCGCAGGCGGTTCAGAGTCCGTGGCTGGAGAAGGATCCGGCAGTCTAACAACATGGCTCATGTGCAAGGCAAGGTCGATGTTCGGCTCGATCGCCGCTAAGGGTAAGGCCTCCGTGGCGGGGTCCATCCACCCGTCCGCGGAAGGCGCGACTGGCTCCGAATTGAGGGTCGGAGCGGCTGCCGGTGCGATCTCCTTAACACTATCCGATGGGAGAGCTAAGTCATGCTCATCGTGACCGCGTGGCGCACAAGGCAGAGGCTTGAATCCGTCAAGGATCAAATATCCACGGATATCGGCCGTGTAGTTTAAGCTTCCAATTCTGACCTAATGGCCAGGGGCGTAGCTTTCAATCTGCTCCAGATGGCCAAGCGAATTAGGCCGTAGTGCAAAGCCGCTGAATACGAAGATCTGTCCGGGGAGAAAAGTTTCACCCTGGACCGCATCGCTACCGATGATAGTAGGAGCCATCAAGCCTAACGGCGACGACATAGAGGAACTCTCAATGAAAGCACCAATGTCGGTGTCAAAACCGGCGGATCTCGGGTAGGGGGTGCCGAACTATGTGTCTAGGCCGGATGGTAACAGGAGGCAGGGGACACGATATTTTACCCAAGTTCGGGCCCTCTTGATGGAGGTAAAACCCTACGTCCTGCTTGATTAATATTGATGATATGGGTAGTACAAGAGTAGATCTACCACGAGATCGGAGAGGCTAAACCGTAGAAGCTAGCCTATGGTATGATTGTATGTTATGGTTGTTGTCCTACGGACTAAAACCCTTCGGTTTATATAGACACCGGAGAGGGTTAGGGTTACACAAGGTCGGTTACAAAGGAGGAGATATCCATACCCGTATTTCCTAGCTTGCCTTCCACGCTAAGTAGAGTCCCATCCGGACACGAGACAAAGTTTTCAATCTTGTATCTTCATAGTCTAACAGTCCGGCCAATGGAGATAGTCCGGCTATCCAGAGACCCCCTAATCCAGGACTCCCGCATGCATCATACTTTGTTGTGCATCATGCCATTTTTATGTGATGGTTTTTACTATGCTTGTTTCGTTAGCTTCGGTTGCGTTCCGGACTTGTGAGGATCTGTTCGTCTACGTCCGTTTGTCTTCTTAATGGACTCGTTCTTCTTCCTTGCGGGATCTCAGGCAAGATGATCATACCCTCGAAATCACTTCTATCTTTGCTTTGCAAGTTGCTCGCTCTATTGCTATGTCGCGATACCTACCACTTTCTATATCATGCCTCCCATATTGTCATGTCAAGCCTCTAACCCACCTTTCCTAGCAAACCGTTGTTTGGCTATGTTACCGCTTTGCTCAGCCCCTCTTATAGCGTTGCTAGTTGCAGGTCAAGTTGAAGTTTGTTCCATGTTTAGAACATGGATTTTTTGGGATATCATTATTGTATCTTATTTACTTTAATGCACCTATATACTTGGTAAAGGGTGGAAGGCTCGGCCTTATGCCTGGTGTTTTGTTCCACTCTTGCCGCCCTAGTTTCCGTCATAAAGGTGTTATGTTCCTTGATTTTGCGTTCCTTACGCGGTTGGGTGTTATGGGAACCCCTTGACAATTCGCTTTGAATAAAACTCCTCCAGCAAGGCCCAACCTTGGTTTTACATTTGCCTCACCTAGCCTTTTCCCTTGGGTTTCCGGAGCCCGAGGGTCATCTTTATTTTAACCCCCCGGGCCAGTGCTTCTCTAAATGTTGATCCAGCCTGAGCGATGTCCGGCGCCCCCTAGGCAAACAGGGTCTATGCCAACCCGACGTCTGGCTCATCCGGTGTGCCCTGAGAACGAGATATGTGCAGCTCCTATCGGGATTTGTCAGCACATTCGGGCGGCTTTGCTGGTCTTATTTTACAATTGTCGAAATGTCTTGTAACCAGGATTCCGAGTCTGATCGGGTCTTCCTGGGAGAAGGAATATCCTTTGTTGACCGTGAGAGCTTGTGATGGCCTAAGTTGGGACACCCCTGCAGGGTTTGAACTTTTGAAAGCTGTGCCCGCGTTTATGGGCAGATGGGAATTTGTTAATATCCAGTTGTGGAGACCTTGACACTTAAGTTAATTAAAATGAATCAACCGCGTGTGTAGCCGTGATGGTCTCTTTTCGTTCGAGTCCGGGAAGAGAACACGGTCTCGTGTTATGCTTGAACGTAAGTAGATTCAGGATCACTTCTTGATCACTTCTAGTTCACGACCTTTGTGTTTCTTCTCTTCTCACTCTTATTTGTGTATGTTAGCCATCATATATGCTTAGTGCTTGCTGCAGCTCCACCTCACTACCCTTTCCTACCCATAAGCTTAAATAGTCTTGATCTCGCGGGTGTGAGATTGCTGAGTCCTCTTGACTCACAGATACTTCCAAACAGTTGCAGGTGCCGATGATACTAGTGCAGGTGACGCAACCCAGCTCAAGTGGTAGCTCGATGAAGATCTTGGTCGTTGTTTTGCTTCGTTTCCTTTTTGATCAGTAGTGGAGCCCAGTTGGGACGATCGGGGATCTAACATTTGGGGTTGTCTTCTTTTATTTGGTTTCCGTAGTCGGACCTTGATTGTTTTCTGGATGATGTATGTTTAACTTGTAGTTGTGTGAAGTGGCGATTGTAAGCCAAATCTTTATCCCATTCTTATTCAGTACATGGGATTGTGTGAATATTACCCCTCTTGCGACAAACCTACCATGCGGCTATGCCTCTAAGTCTTGCCCCGACATGTGGGAGATATAGCCGCATTGTGGGTGTTACAAGAAGGCTCGAGCATGAGTAGGGGATCGAGGAGGAGGTGATGTGGCACTGGTTGGGTGGATCGAGGGAGGAGACTGGCGTAGGGATTGGCCCGAGGATGAAATCAAGGAGGGAAGGTGTGGTCGGCTATGCTGGTTGGATCGGGAGGGATCCCAAGGAAGGTGGAGGCAGGTCGGGGAAGGATCCCGAGGAACATGCTAGGGTGGGTGGCGGCACAAGGGGGAATAGGGTTAGGCTGGGGTTAGACTGAGTTGGTAAGTGGGTGCACTATATATAGGGAAATAGAACTAGGTCAGGACCCTTCAATAGATCGGACGGTCGAGATAATTACGTTGGGGGAGTCCAATGAAGAAAACGAAGATATTTGGGGATGATCTGGACCCATCGGTCATGACCGTGTGGTTCAGATACAGAGGAGTTTCTGGACGCACGGGAGGGGTCAATGCACTGTGCAGAGAGACTCCTGTTTAGGAAAGAGAGAAAATGAAGAACAAGGTTGCGAGTGTGGATGGTCTTGGAACGGCCAATGATGACAAGGAGGAGACGCGACAACTACAAACGGATGCAAGTTTATGAAAACATGATGATGCAATGTGCATGATGCCATGATGAAATGCAACAACAACAAATAAAACACATGATGGCAACGAAGAACATGGAAGGCTTTTGGAGTGTCGGTCTCGTGTCATTACAGTATTGATTGGCATTTAATAAGCTTTACTTGTTGTTATGTTGGTATGTTGTATGATGGTATGCTTATTTTTCTTTGTTTGTTTCGATAGATTACCCGAAGTGGGAGGCTTGTTACTACAAGTTGTTAGCTTTCGAAGATCGTTAGCAAGGCAAGTCTTTGATCATGAAATTTTATTACCTATGTTTTATTGCATTAGTAGTATTTCCTCCCCGCCATGCATGCAGTAGGAGAAATTGAATCAAGTCTTGAGTAGTATCATGTGGTAGGTTGACCCAAAATCCCTATGTTACCATTGCCCGGGACGTTGTAGTTTATTATGCTATGCTCATAGGTGGGGTTGGTTGAGTGATTCATATGTGAGATGTGAGAGTCAAGATGATGACAACCTCAAGATTTCAAGATGCTCAAGACAGACTTCAAATTCACTACTGGGTGGAGGAGGGATGGACAGGTACCTAGAGCACGCAGTGGTTGACCCAATGATGCATGGAGAAGCGCCATGACATCTTGCGAAAAGCTTCACCCAACCACAAAGAGACAGATGGATACACCTTGACCGAAAGCTTACTGGTGCAGCCGCAAGCCATTATGGGATCTGTCCTGGTCGACCCTAGGAATGACTATGGACGGAGGGTTCCAGCAGAAGTAGAAGAACGGTATGAAATGGATGGGCACCGACAGTGGCCCAGAGAAACTCTATGGAAGACACTATTTCGTTCGTCCCGTCTTCAAACACCATGCAGTGAGAAGACTCAAAGGAGGGAATGATTCTTGCGGGTAAAGTAAACAAGACTCTGTAGAGTGGAAATCTAATCGATTAGCCATCTCCCTGGTTAGGGACAACTGAGCCTCTGGAATTGGAGTATTTTGGAAATCTCAACACCAAACATAATAGATTGATGGGTTATAATGATTTCGGGTATGAGACGCAGGTTGGCGGAACCATCTCAATAACAACCAATATTTTGTAGTAATTGAAAGCAAGTCCTTTTGTTGTAGGAAAGAATTGGGTTTTTCACCAAAACTTAAACTTAGAGCCCCACAACCAAATTGCATATAGTGTTACTATTTTATTATTGTTCCCTCCCTATGACTTGCCGGCATATTCCATAATGCTGACCTACATGGCTGCAACGTCTTATGTTGTAGAGGATTTTTCCGATCAGGAGTGAGGCTACGATCCACGCTCGGTGATTTCCCAACGGAGCCGGATGGACTCAGTTATCGTCTTCGCTTCCGCATTTAGTTTTTCTCATGAGTTGGCCTTCAGTCGAATTTATTATTTTGTAATAAAGACTCTATATGAGATTCGTGTAATAAATCAGGTGTGGTTGAACTTTGAAATTTTCATCAATGTACTGTGTGTGCCAGCATGATCTTGGGATGGTACAGATACACAGAGACTTGACCGATTTTGGGTTAGGTCGCTACAATGGGTTATGAAATTGGTCCTAATATGATAGGTATTCAAGAGGGATATAATAAAACTTTCATGTAGATCAGTGAATATGATAAGCTTGATTCCTTGCAACCGGTTTTCAATATAGAGATGATGATATGTGGGTTGTACTACTGAGTAATTGTAGTTTAGTATGAATATTGGTTTTAAGGTTTGTGATTCTCGAAGCATGCACGTATAGTCTCTCGATTTGCTAAGAAGTTGGAGCATGATTTAGTATTGAGTGTCTTCCTTTGCGTGAAGGTCGGGGGCATGCGATGGTTAAATCCTACCAAACTCCCCATAGGGGCATGCGTAGTAGAACTTTGCTTTGAGGGCTAATATAGTTTCGCACTAATTATGTGAGTTCTTTATGACTAATGTGAGTCCATGGATTATACGCACTCTCACTTTCCTGCCATTTGGTAGCCTCTTCGGTATCGTGCATTGCCCTTTCTCACCTTCAGATGTGGTGCAAACTTCCCCGGTGCATCC
The DNA here is from genome assembly GCF_003073215.2 of Triticum urartu. NCBI lineage: Eukaryota > Viridiplantae > Streptophyta > Magnoliopsida > Poales > Poaceae > Triticum > Triticum urartu. The sequence continues at coordinate 335,685,047 of NC_053025.1, read as the reverse complement.
AAGTCCCATGATATGATACGCTCTATCAGACATAAGGCTCTTTAATCTCCCTCAAGACAGCCACTATACCTATCTATTATAGCATTTCCATAGCTATTTTGAGATATATTGCCATGCAACTTCCACTATTCCATTATTATGACACACATCCTCATAGTCATGTTGCTTCGCATGATCATATAGCCGACATTGTATTTTTTGCTCAGCAACCATTCACCATTTTTTATACATGTTACGCTAGATAATTGCACATCACAATAGACCGCCAGAGGCATTCTTATAGAATCATATTTTTTTCTAGTATTGAGTTGTAGGTTTGAGTTGTAAGCAAATAGAAGTGTGATGATCATCATTATTTATTATTAGAGCATTATCCCAGTAAAGAAACAAAAAAAGAGGCCAAAAAGAGCCCACAACATAAATGAGAGAAAGAGAGAAGGGACAATTTTACTATATTTTTCCACACTTGTGCTTCAAAGTAGCACATGTTTTTCTTAGAGTCTCCTATGTAGTCACTTTCTTATATTCGTGGGAATTTTTCATTATATAAATTGTCTTGCATATTCTGATGATGGGCTTCCTCAAATGCCCAAGGTCATCTAGAGTGTAAAATCCCCAGTGACATGCTACAATGACCTCACACTAATGGTGCCATGTCATCATGTTTAACCAAGCCAAATGGCCACTTGTTAATATTCAAAGTCAATTTCAAATTTAAAATAAAATCAAAGAAATTATTTCTACTACCAATAAAACTAAAATATTCATAATATTGCAAATAAACACTTGATAATTGTCATGGTGAAACCAACATTTAATAAAATATTTAAATGCCCTAAAATGATTAACATAGGGGCCAAAACAATATTTTAAATGCTTTTTGAATTATAAAAATTGCAAACTATTTTATTTAAGTTCCAAACCATTTTATGGCAGTGCCTAAATTTGCATTGTAATTTATGGGCCAAAGTCTCTTATTTTATAAAACATTTTTCTTGTATATATTTAAATGCTAAGCAAAAAATAAAAATAAACAAAAAAGGAATTTAAAGAAAATGGAAAGAAAAAGGCTAGGTGGCACTATGCGCATGGACCAGCAGTGGCAACATTGCCCCGGCCCAATCGACCTATGCCCCGTCGTCTTCCCCTGTTCACCTCGTGCAGTGGCCAACAGAGGCACGTCCGTGGCTGGGGATGGCCACGTGCCAGCAATCCGGCGGCTCCCCGGTGACCTCAAGATGAAGGTGACTCCCTTGTCGCCAGCCCTAACCCCCACTAGCCCACACTTCTCCCCTCCCCCCCAGATTTCCCCCCCCCCCCCCCGCTCATCCGATATCGTTATCGCCATGGCAGCCATCGACCTCGTGGCCACCATCCCCCAAACGCCCGTTCGACGTGCCCTTTAGCTCTGCCGCCGTCTCCTACACCGCCTTCCACCTCGAGCTAGAGTCGGGGGCCCCTGCAACACCGCCACCGACCTCATATTCCTCCTCGGGCTCTGATGACCACCGCCTTGATCCGCGCTTCCCCGATCTCCTCCGGCCTCCCAGGGCCTTCTCTACATTGGCGATGAGCTCCTTACCCTCTCCCCTCTCTCCCTGTGATCGCCTTCTCCCTCTTGATAGCTTCACCGCCGCCCCGTGAGCTCGCCGCCGCTGCTTGCTTCGCCAGCGCGGTCACATCCACCCAAGCTTGAGCCCGAGCCGCGCGCCATGCTCCTGAGATCCCAAGGAGGCCAACGAACCCTTCAGCTTGTCTTGTTGTGCCCTCCGTGGTCAAACTGGTCTGTGCCCGAACCACGGTCATCGCTTCGCTCGTCATCAGCGACGCTGTAGTCCACCTCCGTCCACACCGCCGCCATCATTCGAAGCGGCATCGCGCCCGCATTTAAACATGCCTAGCCACGCGTCTCCCCATGCCCCTAGCACCAAATCCGCCACTACCCAACTTCAGCCACCAGCTCTGCTCGACGCTGGCGCCGCCGCAAGCCGCTCCAGGTACTGCCGCTGCCACCCCTAGACGCGACTTGTTGCTCCCGTTCGGACGCGCCGTTCTGTGTGTTAGATGGATGCCGGTGGCGAACCCCGACCGAGTCCGGTGAAGATCTGCCATGGAAACGGCTCGCCGGAGTTCCTCTGGCACCGCCGCCGATGTAGGCGGCCTTGGGGGACACCCTGGGTCACTGCTGGTGGGTCCCGTGGGCCCCATTGACCCAGTCAACTAGCTGACTGGGCAGCCCAGGGCCACTGACAGGTGGGCCCCCATCTAACTTAATTAGGCTACTATTTTAATTATTTAAATTTACTGAAATGACAGTGATAGTGGTCCCAGTTAACTAGTTAACTTAATTGGTTAATTTTAATCACTCTGCTAAATGAGCGAGACACTGAGAGTGGGGAACTTCGAGTCAGTTTGACCAAGTCAACTGAGTTGACTGCAGACCGGGCTACTGACTAGGCATTGGCCCACCTACCAGCCTCACATGCAAACTATTGGGTACACTCTTAGTGTACCCATAGCAATTTCAATTATATTTTCTAAATTAAATTAATTTCAAAAAAAATTTAAATCTTTGAAAAATTTATATATGAAAGTTTCTTAGAAAAATGTAACGAATCTGAATATGCTCTCCCTTCATTTGTCACAAGCCTCTAGCATGATGAACATGGATCCCTCCCTCTGATTCATTTGTCCAAAAATGCCAAACGCTGGGAAAACATTCCCCGTAGTTTTCTCACTTTGTCTGTAGCGTGTAGTACTTCGCTAGTTCACCCCTAGCACTGCATTTTGCCATGAGATGCATCGTGATTCATCTATTTGCTTTATATTTATTGTTTCTTCCCACTCTTCTCTCTGGTAGACACCGAGACTAACGGTGCGCCAGAGTAAGACTACATCTCTGATGTCCAGCCACTTGCAACAAAGCTTCCAGGAAAGCAAAACCCCCTTGATCATTCCTATATCACCCAGTTCCTTCTCTCTCATGCTTGCATTAGATTTTGCTATTGTATTTGTATGATCCTATTCTGATGCATGGCCTGATTTTGTAACCTACTATTGTTACCTTACATGCTTATCCCATATGCTTAGTATTGGTTGGTTAGTGATCCACCAGTGACCCTTCACCTTGTCCTTGTTGCCCCCGCTTTATGACCGATGACTCAATCAATGTGATCGATGTCCTGGACCCGACACATCACATCACACACCCTTAGTTGTACGACACTGTAGGGTTACTACCGAGTGTCGAGGGTGATACCTCGTATAGCACTTATGATGAGATCTCTATAGTGTAGTTAATCGGTCGTGGGGTACAGAGGGTGATTCATCCATCACCACTCCCGATAATGACTCTGTCGTGCAACACCTCAAGTGTGAACCCTGAGGGTGATTCCTCCAAGTTCACCTTGACGGTTACATCAAGTGGATTCCATCGATGGTGATTCCTCAGATTCCCTTTGGTGTTATGGACGCAAGGTTACTTTGACTTTATCCAGAACCATGATGAAGTCAGCTCGGCCCCAAGGGGTACCCGCGATAGTAATGTGAAGTCAAGTTGACCATGAGGGTACCCGTGAATGATATGGAGTCTGGTTGATCTAGAGGATACTCGCGAGTCAATTACATGGCACGGTAAGGCATTCTTAGCCCTTGTCGTAAGTCTATGAGATGGGGCGACAGGACCACAGATCATGCATCATTGATCATCTCCGTGTGGTCCCAAGACACTAATGGTTTGGATATGTTATCCAAGTAGGCCTCTCTCCTTTTTGCACCGACCACCATGCGGGAATAAGTATGGGCACTCCGTGTCGCACGATTCTCCAAAAGCTCTTCGGAGGTCAGCGGTTGAGCGGAACGCACCCGGTGGTCCGTGTAACCACCTACTTTGTATAAATAGGTAGCGAGAACTGATCCAGACGTCCACACAATGCATGGGAGTGCAAACGGCAATGGGCCCAAGACCCCCGAGCTCATAGGATGTATGCCAGTGTGCTGGTCTCTCTGTTCAGCCTAGGAAGGACTACAGCATGTCGATCAGCCAAGGCCGGGCATGACCCAGGAAAGTGTGTACAGCCGGAGTTAATCGAGCGTGTTGGGTAAGTTTGTGCACCCCTGCAGGGAAGTTAATCTATTCGAATAGTCGTGTCCACGATGTTGTATCCTGATCTATACAACTAGAACTGGATATTGGAGGCATGAAATGGATATGATGGTTCCAGGATTGCTTTCTTGCAGGGAGTCGAGAAAGGATCTCTGGGCGTTATTACAACATACTTGCTACTTATATTGTGCTGCACTCTTCTAATACTGCAAGATGCTTCAAGATGCTAGTCTTCGATAGGCTAGGCTTTCCCTTCTCTTCTGGCATTTCTCCAGTTCAGTCCCAAGATATAGCCCCATTCCTTTAATACCGATGCATACCCAGCATAGTTCTGATGTAAGTCTTGTGAGTATTTTGGATGAGTACTCACAGTTTCTTTGCTACTTCTTTTCCCCTATACCCGATTTCTGTGATTAGATGATGGATCCCAGGAGCCAAATGCCACCACTGACGACTACTACTAACCCAAGGGTGCCTACTACTATGTGGAGGCCGACGACGACCAGGAGTAGTTAGGAGGCTCACAGACATGAGGCCTTCCCTTACGTCTATGGTCAAATATTTTTGCTTTCACTGACATGTTTGTATTCGAGCCTGCGAGGCCCCTGGCTTGTAATATAAAGCTTGTATGACTTTAACTTGTGTCTAGAGTTGTGTTCCGATATCTTCCCGCGAGTCTCTAATCTTGATCATGTGCATTTGTGTGTATGATTAGTGCATGATTAAGTCGGGGCATCACATAGAGAAAGCAAGTTGGATCCACACCCACTTAGTTTTCATTTTGAGGTTTCATACACCTATCTCTCCTAGTGCATCTGTTGCATGGCAATCCCTACTCCTTTCGTTGACATCAATTGATGGGCATCTCCATAGCCCATTGATTAGCGGCATCAATGTGAGACTTCCTCCTTTTTGTCTTCTCCAAATTAATCTCTTCCACCACATTATATTCCACCCATAGTGCTATATCCACGGTTGGCGCTCATGTATTGCGTGGGGGTTGAAAAAGCTAAAGTGCGTTAAAAAGTATGAACCAATTGCTTGGCTGACACTAGGGTAGTGCAGGATTTATACTTTGTGTTTAGAAAAAGGAGCATGACAAGGCTATATGATTTTGCAGGGCCAGCATTCTTTAGCATTCATATTTTGAAAGGCATGATTGTTCATTGGTACGCATAAGTATTATTATCTTCATGCCAAATTATAGACTATTTCATGGAATCATTCAGATCTAAATGTTCATATGTAGGATCGAAAGTATGTCTAGAAGGGGTGATTAGACTACTTGACCAAATAAAAATATTTCCTTTTCCCAATTTTAGTTGTGGGCATATTTTAGCAATTATGACAAGTCAAGCAATCAACCTACACATGCAATTCTAAGAGTATTGTAGCAGACAGTGAAACATTACATATGAAGGTAAAGGGAAGGGTTTGGAGAAAGCAAACTCAATGGAGACACGTAGATTTTTTGTGTGGTTCCTATTGGTGGTGCTATCATACGTCCATGTTGATGGAAACTTAAACCCGCGAAGGGTAATTGTTTTGCGAGTCTACGGAGGGCTCCACCCACGAAGGGTCCACGAAGAAGCAACCTTGTCCATCCCACCATTGCCATCATCAAACAAGGACTTTACTCACTCGGGTAAATCTTCAAGAAGTAGGCGATCTCCTTGCCCTTACAAACTTCTTGATTCAACTCCACATCACAACAAAGGCTCCCAACCGACACCTAACCAATCTAGGAGACACCACTCTCCAAAAGGTAATAGATGGTGTGTTGATGATGATCTCCTTGCTCTTATGCTTCAAATGATAATCTCCCCAACACTCAACTCTCCCTCACAGATTTGGCTATGGTGGAAGAGGGATTTCAGGAGAAAGCAACTTGGGAAAGGCTAGAAATCAAGGTTCAAATGGTTGGAATGGAATCTCTTAATCTCAACACACGAGTAAGTGGTTCTCTCTTAGAAAATTAATGGTGGAAGTGTAGGGCTGGAGGGGTATATGTAACCTCCACACAAAATCCAAATGATACACACTTTTGACTCATTTCAGTGGCACCAATTAGGAAACTCGGTGGCACCAATCTGTTAAAAAATATGAACGTTAGGAATCTTAGTGGGACCGACTAGAACAACTTAGTGGGACCGATGTGCTAGGGCTTAGGGAAAACTTCATCTCGGTGGCAGCGATTGCATCATCATGGTGGGACCGAAGTGAGTCCAATGGTGTCGGTGTTCTGGGAACGGGGGTCCCCAGACTTGCCTGCCCGTGGCATGTGGCGTGGCTCAAGTGGGGGCCCAGCGCGGCCCATCTTCATCAGCTCAAGCTCAAGACCCTCGCGAGGGGCCAAGCCTCGCAGGGCGGACGACAGGAAGCTTCCTCAGAGGCAGCCTCATCAGGCAGGCTCGCGAGGAGGCAGAGAGATCAAGGCGGGGGCACCCGCGAGGAACCCGTGACGCAAGCCATGACGACTGAACTCACCCTAGTAGTTCATTGCCCCCGCTCAAGAACACCTCCCGTGAGGCTGTTCTTCCTTTGTACCGATCCTCATCAACCCCTGAGGCAATGCACCACACCACACACTGGAGTAGGGTATTACACCACAACGGTGGCCCAAACTAGTATAAACCTTGTGTCCCTTGTGTTGTTCGTTGTTTCTAGCTCAAATCACGCGAGGAGATTGGGCATAGACCGGTAGGGGAGAAATCTCCGCGCGCACCCCAGAGTTCGAACCACAAGGGTCTGCCGGAACCCGAAATCCGACATTTGGCGCACCAGGTAGGGGTGCACCGGAATCTTTCTTCCGCCGTTCGCGTGTGATCTTCCGTCGTGTCTATGGCTGACGCTCGTCGGGCTCGCGCCGAGCGCCGGGCTGCTCTCGCCACCCGCGTCGCCCAGATGGCGCTCGTCGGCGGACGTCCTCGTCGTTCCCCGTCGCCTGTCGCCAAAGCCGCCACCGGCCCGGCGGGGAACGAGCAGCAGGCCTCCTCCCAGCATCCTTCGGTGCGGCGGGAGGGCCGCACTGCCACACCATCGCTAACTCTAGCCGCTTCGTCGTCCCATGCCCGTCGCGCCCCCGCGGACACGCACGCCGCGCTGCTCCTGGCAAGAGAACTCTTGCACTACCGCCCCGTCGACGACCTCTATGAAGACTGGCTCGCCTGCATCACCGAGCTCGTCAGCGCCGCAGGGGGCTCCCCCTTGCCGTCCCCCTCGCTGGCTCGCCCTCCATTCCGCGTAGGAGGCGAGGATCAAGAGGTGCCTCCACCACGTCCTCCCCAAGAAGGCGCTCTGGCCCCGAGGCGCGCAGCCCCAGGGTGAGACCCTCCGCGTCCGGCGCCTACGCAGCAAGAAAGAGCTGCCAAGAGATTCCTCGTCCCCAAGAAGGTGCTCGCGCGCTCCCAGCGCCGGCGCGCCAAGATCGCGTCCCTGGACCTCCACGCCAAGACTCCGCGCTGCTCCAAGCGGCGGCGCGTGGTAATCCCCATGAGCAAGCCCAGTACCAGCAAAAGGCACCGGTGGCCACAGCAGGCTGTCGTGCTCTCACTCCTGAGCTACGCGGTGTCGCATGGCCAGGAAAGTTCAAGCCTGACCTGCCCCTCGCTACGATGGCACGGCAGACCCTGCAGAGTTCCTACAACTCTACCAGCTATGCATCGAAGCCACCAACGGAGACGAAAGGGTCATGGCGAACTGGTTCCCCATGGCGCTCAAGGACGGGCCCCGCACCTAGCTCCTGAACCTGGCTCCTGGCACAATCTCCTCCTGGGACGAGATGCGCACTAGCTTCATCGCCAACTTCCAGGGCACTCGCGACCGGCCCCCGGCTGTGAGCGATCTGCGCCGCATCAAGCTGCATCAAGGGGAAAGCCTGCAGAAATACATCCAGCGCTTCAACAATGCTCGCCTCAAGATCCCCAAGGTGACTGAAGAAGCCATTATCTCGGCCTTCTCTGATGGCGTGCGCGACGTCAAGATGAAGGAGGAGCTAGCAATCCATGAAGACCTGTGCACATCCCTGGAGCTATTCAACTTGGCAACCAAGTGCGCCAGCACTGAGGAAGGACGCCTTTCCCTCCTCGAGCTCCGGCTGCTGACCCAGAAGAAAAGAAGCCCAAGGCCAAGGACGTGAAGCGCAAGGGGGCTGCTGTGCTTGCAGCGGAGCCAAACACCAAGCGAGGCAGGGATCAGCCTAAGTCATCCAAAGGCAACTGGTACTGCGTGTACCACGACCTCCACACCCACAACACCAACGAATGTCAAGAGCTTAGGGCCGTGAGAGATGGACGTGTCGGCCGACTCCCCGAGCGCAATGACAGGGGCTATGGCCGAGGAGGAGGAAGAAGTGGCGGACGATGGGAAGACCATGGCCCTCGCCAGGGGTGGTGTGACCGACCTCGCGAGGATCACTGGCAGGACCAGCCTCGCGAGGGAGGCTGGAGAGATCAGCCTCGTGAGGATCGCTCGCGCGGCAATGCAGGCCTTCCTCCTCTGCCGCCACCGCCAAGGAGGAACGAAGACCTACATCAGGATGAGGGGGCTGGGGGCTTCCAGGAGCCGCGTGCAATAGCATGTATCTTGGGTGGCGCGCAGGCCCCAGCCTCATAGCGCATCTTCAAGCAGTTTGCTTGCGAGGTGAATGCAGTCCTCCCCAAGCTTGAGGCCACGTGCACTCTCAGGTGGTCCGCGTGCGCTATCACGTTCAGCTTAGCGGATCAGCTCAAGTGCGCGGCAACGGTCGGAGTCCTCCCTATGCTTTGCTCCCCAGTCATCAGCAACATGTAGGTCACCAGGACCCTCATTGACGGCAGAGCGGGACTCAACGTCCTGTCCGTAGAGACGTTCGACAATCTCCAAGATCCGTATGATCAGCTTCAGCCAACCAAGCCCTTCTCAAGAGTTACTGATGGTTCCACTATTCTGATAGGGCAGGTTCGCCTTCCAGTCACCTTCGGGCAGCGCAACAACTACCGCATCGAGCTCATCGACTTCGACGTCGCCCACATCCGTCTGCCATACAACGCCATCCTCGGGTACCCAGCCCTGGCAAAGTTCATGGCAGTGACTCACCATGGATACAATGTCCTCAAGATGCCAGGAAGCGGTGGAGTCATCACCGTACCCTGTGAAGAAAGAGACGCGGTGTGTTCACTTGAGCGCGTGTTCCAAGCCGCAGCAATCGGCCGCGGAAATGGAAGACTTCCCGAGGCGACCCCCAACAAGAAGAAGGCTTCGCCTGGCCCAAGCCATCAGGAGGCAGGCGCCTCCGGAGGTGTTGGGTCAGGATCTGCGCCCAATCAGGGAGCGTCACCGTCTCTCGCATAGGAGAGCGCACCCGGCGCCCTCCTCAGGCAGGGCTCGGGGGCGCTTTCTTGGAGAGCCACCGACTTTGCCAAGGTCGCGAGGGAGGCGCTCGGGCACCACTTGGAGGGGTGCTTCCAGGCATGTTTCCCTCAGGAAGGTACAAGGCGAGGAAGACCAAACCCTCAGGAGTTCATCGCAAGCAACACTCAGGAGCTAGAGTAGTTGAGAGTCATGCGCGGCAGCCGCCGCTTGCCCGCCATGGCCCCACATCCAGGCAAGGGTGGTGGGCTGCGCGTCTGCGTCGACGTGCCAGGGCTCAACCAAGCCACGTCTTAGGAGCGCGTCTGGCCTTCGCGTGTGGGGCGCTGCGAGGGTCCACCTCACAGCTACGTTCGCATGCCTTTCGGCCTGCCGAACACAATCGCCGCTCATTAGCGCTTGCTGAGGAGCATTCTAGAGGCTCAGGAAGTGAGGCATCGTGCGGTCCTGGAAGAGATGGAGATGGATCTCGGAGACCCACCTGTGCCCCTGGAGCCTCCCGAGGCTCCTGGGCCTGGGGGCTCATGAGGGTCGACGCCTTCATCGCGCATCGCTCGCTTCTTCAACACCACTTCATCTTCAACAGCACCAGGTGACATCTTTCTAAGTTCTGTTTTTAGCTGGGAGCGCCCATAGGGCCGCATCATTCCCAGGTCGCGTGGGTCCGTCCCTGCGGCATGTATCCGTTTTTCTTATGCTCTTTACTTACCTTGTTGGGGGCGCCCCTCAGGCTGCATCATCCCTGAGCTGCTCGGGCCTGGCCCTCCAGCGTTTTCTTTTCCTGCGTCTACTTAAAATGAATTTCCTCCGGCATGCTTAACATACCCGACCTATTCGCCTGCTCGATTGACGCCTACCTATAGAGCCGCTCGCTCTAGCATGGCATCTGCGCACGGGTCTGTCCCTGCAACACCGAAAAATCTGAGTGGTCGAGCTCTGGCCGCGGCAGCACCGCAAGGCGCCACCTCACCAGGCCCTCAGTGCCCCAATCACTCCCCCGGAGCGACCAAAGGTTGGCTGGCAACCATAACAACAGGTCTTGTTTCTCTTTCTGACTGGTGTGCAGGACCTACTCTAGGAGCAACGCTAGGGACATCGCGAGCTGTCTCTCCCTCTCTCTGGCACGGACCGCTTGCACGTTAAAAGGGGGGCGCCTGAGCATCGCGACTCATGGGCTCCTACTGGCTCTCTAGCCCTCACCCCTGGCCTTGACCCACGGCATCACGACCTATCATACCAGCGGTGGCTGAGCTTGCTCGAGGGCTGGGGCCTGAGGACGTAGAGCATTAAGGAAAGTGCGGGGGAGTGGGAAGCAGCTCGCGAGGACCTAACCCAGCAGTGCCTCAGCTGCCACCGCCCGGGCCAGGCGCTTCATCGAGGAACTATGCCTAACTCAAGAGATAAGTCACGCCCTTACAAGAGTTGGGCCAACGCAGCGCAAAACCCTCGCCCAGTGCGACTCTGTCACGGCGACGTTACCTTCCCTTCTCGCCCAGCGAGGGATGCTTGAGCGCTAAAGGGGACCTCCCGAGCATCGCGACTCGGGGGCTCTTACCGGACCTCGGGCCGCTCACCTCCTGGCCTTGACCACGGCATCGCGACCTGGCATACCAGCGATGGCTGAAGCCTGCATGGGGACTGGGACCTGTCAGCATAGAGCGCCAAGTCCTCGCGAGGATAGAAAGGGGGAGCCGAGCTGAGACAGGACAAGCACCTCGCATTGATTCAAATTAAGGATATAATATTCATAAAAGACATGGCAGATGCCTTACATACCCCCACAGGGTGTTGCTTCAATTCCTCGCAGGGAACAAGAGTTCTAATCCTAAGGAACGCTAATCGACCGCACCGCTGCGAGGGACGCCATCATCAACAGTGGGCTGCCCACCGTTGACACCAACCCCATCCAGATCAGTGGCGTCGGCGGCTGGACGCAGCTACCCCGCTCCGAGCACCACGTGAGCTCGGGGGCTCGTAGCTATCGTCGCTCGTCTCCGGAGTCGCGAGGAGCTTGGGGGAGCCGCTGGATTCTGCGGCTCCTCCGCTGCTGCCTGAGGAGCTTCTGGAGGGACGATGGGTGGGCCAGGTCCTCGCCGGTTCATCGCCCCTGCCGCTCTCCCTGGGGAAGCACTCCAGCCGGCGTCCTTCAGCATTGAAGACCTTGAAGAACATCAGGGAGGCGCCGTCATATTCAAGATGAGTTACGAGGGCGCCTACCGTCCGGCAGACCCGGGCGATCTCGCCCCAGCCTCGGGTCATGAAGACCTTGCCCGGAGCGACGACCGCGACCTCCGCTCCGGTCGCAAGGGTGCTGCAGTTTGCATGCTGCAGCCAGAGCTCCAGAGCCCCGCTCGGCGGCATCTCGAAGGCAAAGGAAGGAGGGAGGTGAATCCAAGAGCTTGGAGGCATGGCGGCATGGAGCCCGAGCTCGCGAGAGGAGCGTTCGGCGTGGACTCCAGGAGGAACGATGCGCACCACCGTGACTCGCCGATGTCGACGGCGGCATCGTCGGTGTTGCTCGACACCTTCTCCCGTAGGACCTACGATGCGGGCATGCAAGGGTAGCGGATACCCAGGCGGCAGCCGCTCATACCAGCGCCTCGGTGCCTCCTGCTGAGCACCCTCATCTCGGCGGCGGAGGATCAGCCGCTTCTTCGATGGAAGTGGGTCCGGACCCTCTCGGTGGGCCTTTCCCTTCTCTTCTGCAGGGAACTGGCGAATTGGTGCCATTGGCGTAAGGAGAAGCAAGAGCGAGGAAGAAGAAGGAAAGGAGCGGCAGCAAAGGATGGACTGAAGGGGCTCGCATAGCCCCATACTTATAACCGGAGGAGGCCAACCGCCGAGCACCACGATCGCATGTAATCATGACCGGTTTCTCTGCATGCAGGGACTTGTCAAGTCGTGCAGTTGCCGAGGCGTCGTGGGTAGCGCAGACGCCGACGTCCAATCAATCGCCACGCGGCGCCCAAGGCCGCAGGCTGTTGGGGCCCGCGGCGCTTCGCGCTTGCCCCTTCGCTTTCCTGCTAGGCCAAGCCCGGGCGCTCCTTGGGCCCGGGGGCTACGGTCGGCATTCTGGGAACGGGGGTCCCCAGACTTGCCTGCCTGCGGCCTGCGACATGGCTCAAGTGGGGGCCCAGCGCGGCCCATCTTCATCAACTCCAGCTCAAGACCCTCACGAGGGGCCATGCCTCACGGGGCGGACGACAGGAAGCTTCCTCAGAGGCAGCCTCATCAGGAAGGCTCGCGAGGAGGCGGAGAGATCAAGGCGGGGGCACCTCGTGAGGAACCCGTGACGCAAGCCATGACGATTGAGACCAGGCGGACGCCGTCCTACGCAGTGTCCTTGTTTCCCCTTTGGTGCAAAGGGGGCAAGCACAGGCCAAGGCATCAGGCAAAGGTTGCCATTCCGGTGCAACGAGACCAAGACTAGCAGAGCGGCAGGACGAAGGTCACCGTGGAGCCCAAGACGGCGTCATCACCAGTACTTTTGGCAGCCGAAGACCACCTTTGGTCAAGATAACTTGTACTACATGTTCCCCTTCAAAATGGCCAATTGTTGGTGCCATTCCCGCTCATTATTTGGGGAGAGGCCCAGGGCCTCTATAAATAGAGCTAGCCACCACAGAGTAGAGGGGGCGACCTAGGGAGAAGACATCTAGAAATCTGGTAGAACCCTAGCAGAGAGAAAGAGAGGCGACTGAACTCACCCTAGCAGTTCATCGCCCCCGCTCAAGAACACCTCCCGCGAGGCTGTTCTTCCTTTGTACTGATCCTCATTAGCCCCTGAGACAATCCACCACACCACACACTGGAGTAGGGTATTACACCACAACGGTGGCCCGAACCAGTATAAACCTTGTGTCCCTTGTGTTGTTCGTTGTTTCCATCTCAAATCACGCGAGGAGATTGGGCGTAGACCGGTAGGGGAGAGATCTCCGTGCGCACCCTAGTGTTCGAACCACAAGGGTCTGCCGGAACCCGAAATCCGACAAATGGGTAACAGAGAATCTGTCAAGCCAACTCGGTGGGACTGATCGCAACAACTCGGTGAGGCCGAAGTGAATGCAACAAGTCACAGATTTCTAGTAAGGCCATCTCAGTGGGACCAAGATCCATATCGGTGTGACCGAACTATTAGGGTTTCTGGCAGTGGCTATGTCTAGATGAACTCGGTGGCTTCATATGAAGATATCAATGGTGCCGAGTTGGATTTTAGGGTTTTGACATATTTTGATGGGGAAAGTGGCTGAGGATTTTGGAGGAATACCACTAAGACTTTGAGCAAGTAGACCATTAAGCAACATCTCATCCCCTTTTAATAGTATGGCTTTTCGATGGACTCAATGTGATCATGGATCACTTAAACAAAAAGGTAGAGTCTCGAGCTTTTGCAAATTCTTGTCCTGAGCATTTTGAGGGGTCCACATATCTATCTCATGGCATGCCATGCATTGGACATCCTAAAATATTGATCTTGAAAGGATAGTAGTTCAATGAGATATATCTTGTTATGAATTACCAAAACCACCCGATGATTAGTTGCACTTTCAGTCTCCCCCTTTTTCGTAATTGATGAAAACATATAGATCAAAGCTTCGATAAATGATTAAATGAATGAAGTACGTCGTCGCTTTGAGAAGTATGTGATACGAAAGAGCTCCACCTAAATTTGTGCATTATAAGTTTTTTGCATTTGAATAAAAATGCACAATTGATTAAGATCATGAGTCACTCTTCCATATCACATAGATTTTGGTGGAGCGCACAAAATGATATGAGTGAAATAACATGCACGCATCACCAAAGACATACATGAATGATCATACACAAATAATTGTAGGGATAAGCATTAAGCACAAATTAAGCAAAGTATGATCAACCACATAGGAACGTAGTATCTCACAAGCATTAAGCGAACAAGTAGGAAGGACCAAACGAACATAGTAACAAAAACTCAATAAAAACCAAAGAGCAAAAGCGAGACACACTCTCTCTCTCTCTCTCGAAGCCTAATGATCTATACAATTTCTCCCCCTTTGGCAACAAGAACTAAAAAGCTTGAAAAGGTATAGAGCTATGCGTCTCTCTAGGCACAATCCTCTGGAGCTCCTGAAGGGGTCTTCTGGCTTGTGGCTCCGGTGTGTGTAGATGGCATGGAGAGAAGTGCATGTGCAAATTCCTCCGAAGATGTCTGCTGGACTGGTGGAGTGGACATTGGAGGTGGCACTGGAGCGGAAGTAGTAGGTGCAGAATGAGTAGGCCTCGTATCTACAACTGGCATGGCTGAAGATCTGGGTGCCCTAGGTACAGTGTGGAACCTCTGAGTGGTAGGTGTCTCATCTCCACTATCCTCGGCTGCAATCCTGCTAGCCTCAACATCTTCCTGTAGATTCTCCACCACTGTCTGAACCTCGGTGATCTTCACATCAAGATCATGAATCTTAGTCTCGACAACCCGCTCTAGACTCTCCTGGTTCCTGGAGATGTTGTCCAGACTCCTCTCAATCCTCAGTGTGACCTCAAGCAGATATGTCATCTGATCGCTCTTCAACTTGAGGTTTTCCATGGGTGCATTGGGAGTTGCGGCTTCCTGAGTTGCATTAGCTCTTGCTACTCCCTAGACCTCCTCTTGAGACTCAACAGATGTGGGGTGTGAGGGATCCATCACCACCACATTATCCTCGAACTCTAGCTGAAGAGGGAGGTGCTCACGATCTTGTAGATATGTGCGTGTACCAACTTTGGAGTTTATAAGAATCTGAATGTGTGGGGCATATCCACAAGACCTCTTCTGGTTAGCAGCTGTCCTCTTGACCATCTCTACAATCAAACTCGTAACCTTGAACTTCTGGGGGTTGTCAAACAAATGGAGCAAATTAATGGAGTGTCCACGTATCATCTTGGCATCTCCGGACTTGGGCAAGAGAGTGTTCCTCAAGATAGTGTTTGTGGTGGCCAACCCAACTAGCAAGTGCTTGTCTGACCCAAGCTTGTGAATACCAAGATATTTCTTGGGAATTTCCTTGTGCATGTTTGCCATTGAGTTGTGGTCCATCCTGCGCTTCCCATAAACATCAACATCATTCTCTTCCTCCTTAGGAGAACCAAGAAGTGCAGCCCACTCTGAGATAGTTCACTGGTGCTTGGAACCCTCAGTCATCCATGCAATCTGTCTGCGTCCTGGGAACGGGGGTGCCCACACTTGCCTACCTGCGGCCCGCAAGCATGGCTCCATCAGCGGCCTGGTACGGCCGAGCTTCAGCAGCGATGTAACACCCATGATGCGGCTATATCTCCCACGTGTCGGGGCACGACCTAGAGGCATAGCCGCATGGTGGTTTTGTCACAAGAGGGGTAATCTTCACACAATCCCATGTATTGAATAAGAAAGGGATAAAGAGTTGTCTTACAATCGCCACTTCACACAAATAACAAGTTAAACATACAGCATCTAGAGTACAAGCAAGGTCCGACTGCGGAACCAAAATAAAAGAAGACAACCCCAAATTCTAGATCCCCGATCGTACCAACTGGGCTCCACTACTGATCATCAGGAAACAAAACATAGTAACGACCAAGGTCCTCGTCGAACTCCCACTTGAGTTCGGTAGGATCACCTGCACTGGTATCATCGGCACCTGCAACTGTTTGGAAGTATCTGTGAGTCACGAGGACTCAGCAATCTCACACCTGCGAGATCAAGACTATTTAAGCTTATGGGTAGGATAAGGTAATGAGGTGGAGCTGCAGCAAGCGCTAAGCAAATATGGTTGCTAACATACGCAAATAAGAGCGAGAAGAGAAGCAACGCAATGGTCGAAAAGCTATAAGTGATCAAGAAGTGATCCTGAAACTACTTACATTCAAACATAACCCAAAACCATGTTCACTTCCCAGACTCCGCCGAAAAGAGACCATCACGGCTACAAACGCGGTTGATTCATTTTAATTAAGTCAAGTGTCAAGTTCTCTACAACCGGATATTAACAAATTCCCATCTGCCACATAACCATGGGCACGGCTCTCAAAAGTTTATACCCTACAGGGGTGTTCCAACATAGCCCATCACAAGCTCTCACAATCAACGAAGGATATTCCTTCTCCCGGAAAGACCCGATCAGTCTTGGAATCCTGGTTACAGGACATTTCGACAATGGTAAAACAAGACCAGCAAGACCGCCCGAATGTGCCGACAAATCCTGATAGGAGCTGCACATATCTCGTTCTCAGGGCACACCGGATGAGCAATCCGTACAACTAAAACCAACCCTCAAGTTTCCCCGAGGTGGCGCTGCAAAGGGCTCTAGTTTGGACCAACACTCAGAGGAGCACTGGCCCGGGGGGGCTAAAATAAAGATGACACTCGGGAGCGCGACTCCCATGGGAAAAGGTATAGGTGGAAAATGTTAAAACCAAGGTTGGGCCTTGCTAGAGGAGTTTTATTCAAAGCGAACTGTCAAGGGGGTCCCATAACCCCAACTGCGTTAGGAACGCAAAATCAAGGAACGAAACACCATTATGACGGAAACTAGGGAGGCAAGAGTGGAACAAAACACCAGGCATAAGGCCGAGCCTTCCACCCTTTACCAAGTATATAGATGCATTAATCAAATAAGAGATATTGTGATATCCCAACATATCCATGTTCCAACATGGAACAAACTTCAACTGCACCTGCAACTAGCAACGCTATAAGAGGGGCTGAGCAAAGCGGTAACATAGCCAAACAACATTTTGCTAGGAAGGTGGGTTAGTGGCTTGACATGACAATATGGGAGGCATGATATAACAAGTTTCATATATAACTTATTTTAATCTGATGCACGGTTCTGAAGTTATTATATGCATGAACATCAGGGGGTTTCTATAAAAATGGTTTCTCTGGAATAATTAGCAAAATCGCCGAGGCGGGGAAAAAATACATCAGGCCGAAACTATTCGAGGGCCTAGTAGGAACATGCGCTGGGGGGGGCAGCTCATCCATGGGCTTCGGCCCGTTCGGCGGAGGAGGGAGGCCGGTAGGGGGCGCGCAGCTAGGCCTTGGAGCCCACCTGATGGTCACTTGTAGACACGGCGCAATCAACGCGGGCGTTGACCCCGTCGTCCTCCTCTAGAACAGAGGCAGCACGGGACTTGGGGACGAGCGCTCCTACTCGATGAAGAGGAAGGAGAGGTCAGCGGCAAGTTCGGCAGGGACGGGGACGACGCTCCGACGACGGGCAGCACTTGCCTTGGAGATCTGACACGGGAGGCCACGCACGCGAGGCAGGGGACGAGTGATGCAGGAGGTCGGGGATGGATGGGTCCATGGCGGCGGCGGCGAGATCCGAGGCGGGGGTCGCCGTTCCCGACGAGGAACATGACCGACGGCGGGCATCGAGTTTCGTGGCGCCGCGGGACTGCACCTACTTCTGTTCTAAGAGAAAGGAGGGAGAGCAGGGGAGGTTAGAGCGGCTAAAAGGGAGAACCTAAATGGGGGGTGTGCGGCGGCAGGGATTCACCAGCGAGGGGTGCCGGCTACCAGCAGGCAAGGCAGCAGAGCAGCAGTTGCAGAAGACGGCGACGGGGACTCGAGGCCGAACTCAGGCCATGGCAGGAGCTCCTTTTGAGGTACAGAGAGATGAAGGTATTAGGGAGAGAGAGTTGCAGGGACGAGGGAACGGAAGGAGAGGGTCGCAAGGAGCTGGCCTGGTGGTTCCGGTAGAGCTCCAGCGAGGTCGCTGGCCGGTGGTGGCGCGCGGGGTCGGGCGAGGCTCTCGGGCAGAGGCGGTTGGATGGATGGATCGATGGAATTCGGTTGGGCTTGGCCGGCATTGAAATCTAGGCAGACCAGGTGGCTCCGGGATGGATCGAGCAGAGGCTCGGGCATTGGTTAGCTGGTGGATTGGGATGGATCCCGATGTGGAGAGGACAAGGGGGGTTGGAGGCGCGATGGATGGAATGGATGGATGGGACAAGAGGCCTAAAAACTAGGTTTAGACTGAATATATAGCAAGTAGATTAGTTTAGGGGCTACTCAGGCCCTCCGATCATAATCAAACGGTCAGAGATAACTAGGTTAGGAGAGTCAAAGAAGAAACCGAAGATATTTTATAGATGTTTGGGGATGATCCAGACCCATAGGTCACGACTGCTCGGGTTGGGTTCGGGACAGCTTCGGACGCGCACTCGACGGGGTCGATGCACTGTGCAAGGACGGGTTAGGTGGTTAGGAAGGGTTTCGGGGCCCTTCGATCACAATCGGACCACTCCGTACGTGAGGAGGGTTAGGTTGGGCCTGGCGGTGAGTGGAAGTGGGCTGTGCAGAAAGGCCTCGGGCTGAGAAGAGAGATAGAATGGCAGCCCGGCAACAGTTTCCAGAGACCGAAAATGTCCGATGTTTGGCCGACTATAATGCCGCTATAGTTATCCATTGGGGCATCAAACAGACTCCGAATGCGATGAAACTTGGCAGGCGGCCTACCGATAAAATAACAACACCGCATGCCAACTATCAACCCATTCCGAGAACATTTTCCGTCCACTTATAAAATACTATCTCGGACGTGTCGCGGGCGCGTGCGAGTGTGTCTGGGCTCAGAACGGACAACAGAGAGAACTGGGGGAAACCGGACGTATGCAACTTTTGGAAACATGCAGATGCAATGACGATGATGACATGGCAAGATGGAACACACAAGCGAATGACAAGGCAACAATAGTGAATAACTGGGAGACACCTAGCACATCGGTCTCGGGCGTCGCAAGATCTAGGATGGCACCGGCGAGAAACGAAGAGGAAGAGGTAACACAAAGTTGCTTCTTTGACAAATGAGTGAAACCAAAGAACCTTGCGAGGTTGAACAAATTGAAAGAAAGAATACAACAAAGATAAACAAACTTGAAAACACTTCGTTAGAAAAGAGTAACAAGGAACATTACGACAACCTTGTAGGTTGAAATACATAAGAAAAATGTTACAATTGGAAAGTGCTAGATGCAAGCACTCCGACTGAAACGAGATGTACAATAAACGATATGGATCAATTACGACAACAATCCGGTTGGAAATGGAAAGCATAGAATATGAACTTGGCAAAATGAAAGCACTTGGATGAGACTCCGATTAGAAGAGAAATGATAGACACAACACTCCGGTTAAAACAAGATAGAGAAGGAATAAGAATGATATAGGACAACACTCCGACTGGAAATGGAAGGAATTGAACATGAACTTGGCAAGATGAGAGTATACTTGATGAAATCAACAATACAATGCCTCCGGAACTATTGAAATAATGGCACCATGGGTAAGAAAGATTTCAGACAGCACTCCGGTTTAGAAAGGAGGCAAAACTTGACAGAATGGGAGGAACTTGAATGGAGGACACGACACTCCGTTTAAATGGATAAGCACGAAAAGAACACAGTCCGCACAATCTGAGATGATGAGTGAAGACAGCAACATCACAATGTCTCTGGAAGGAAGAATAAAAGATATACCATTGCAATAAAAGAATGGGGAAGAAAATGCCAACTTGTACCACCAATGAGTTTGGAAAGCACCCTTCCAAGAAGGTTATAACGGAGTTGTTGGAAAAACCAACAACGAAACGAATAATCTTGTAGTGGGCTTATGGAAAAATCTCAAAATTTGAGGTGAAATTCTTGCCACTAGCGGAAACAACAAATTGAATTGACATCAACAAGGAGATGAGAAGCTTATTTCACCGGGAGGATAAATGAAGAACTTGGGTCATTTATAAGCACCATAAATAGTAACAATCATTAGGTAAAGCTTTAGATGAAACATAACCCAAGATAACTCCAATGAAGAGATTGATGGGTTGCAAAGGATCTCATGAACGAATTGAAAAATATGGGTTTAAAATAAATCATACTTAACAACTTGCGAATCATGAGACACGAAAGAAATTGTCGAGAATGACATAACACCACCTCAAAAGATAAGGTAGAAAGAATTGCACTTCGGAATGCAAGATGAAGAATGCTTGAACTCCTCAAAACAAGAAATGTGTTGAACACCATGTTTAATTTATAGTATAGCTTGGCAGAACTTAACTTCGAGAGAAATCTTGAAGAACGATTGAAGAATGAAAAGAATCCTTGATGAACCACCATGTAGCCTCCATGAAGAACTCCGGATAGGAAATGATAACATAAAAGAATTGAAGGTTTAAAGCGAACAAGATTGAAGTCTTGCAATGATTAGATGGAGCTTCGCGATGATATAACCGAGAAAACTTGGAACTCCGGAAAAGAAAGATGAACAATTGAAACCGAGAATTTTGATGAACCTCCGGAATAAGGATTTGAATTTACTGGATGAAACAAGAATAATAATTGCATTATGCTTATCCTTCACCAATTTAAATTGATGACAAACAACGGATTTGACATACTACTTATTCTCGTAGGAAGGATTAAGAGAGATATAGCATAAACTTGAGAAAGTCTTCAATGAACCACTGCTAGGATTTAGAGAGAACGAATGAATTAATGTGAGAACATAGGAAGAGTAATCTTGAACAAGCCGCCATAAGAATTGAAAAAGAACGAAGCAAAGGAAGTGTAACATCCCAAAATTTCAATTTGGAATGTTATACATAGATCATTCATGCATATCATATTTTATTGCATTTCATTTCTCGATCCTCAAAAACCTAAGCAACTCAAGGACCCTCGAAGAGATTTGGGGATTTCTTTGTTTCCATATTTGAATTCTATCAAATATTGAAATGAGGATTTTGGTTTTAATTATTTTTCTCTCCGAAAATATTTCATATTAAAATATATGAGAGGAGATAAAATGACTTCTCCAAAATAATTGAAATATTGGAGGAAAAATATTAAGATCAAATATTTCATTTTATTCAGATTTTATTGCTATTTTATTCGCATTAGACAAATTGTACGTTTTGCAAAATTGCATTTTAGTGCCAAGAAAATGTTCATCTCATTCTAAATTTTTTATTTAGACGGTGAAAATTTGTTTTGGAATTTTTAGATTTTTTTTTTATTTTCTAGGATTTATTTAAGTTCCGGCGAAATTATTAAAAAAAACTTAGCGCACGCCTGAGCCGAAGCCCAGCCGAGCCGGCCCAACCGCCCTGCGCCTCGTCTCCGACCTGGAGACCGCGAGCGCCGCCGCCACTAGTCGAGTCCGGCCGGGACACCTCCCCGCGCCGCCTTGCCCCCTCCCCCAAGTACCCCCCTCCTTAAATACACCGCCCCCGCACCCCACCCCGCCACCCAACCCGAGCCGCCCCGCAGCCTAGACCGCGCTGCCGCCGCTGCCCCACGCCGCCCCGCGCCACCCGCCGCCGCAGCCCCGCTTCGCCGGAGCTGCCTCGCCTTGCCGGACCTCGCCGGAGGTATAAGCCACCGTTCTTTTTTTTAAACTGGTTTGTTTTTTTTAGAAAACCCTAGGTTCGTTTTTTTAGATCGGTTCACCGGTCTTCTCGATTTAGTTTATATAGCGGACGTTCGTCCGTATCTTCGTTTTAACGAACGTTTTTCGCTCGTTAGTTACAAACAACGAACGTTCGTTCGTTAGCCTGTTCGTCAGTTTTCTTTTCTCAGATTTTCCGAGATTATTTTCAATCGCGACTTTTGATCCGATTTTCATTTCAGTTTATCTTTTCGCTCGTTTATCGGAATCAGGTGATTCAAGCGCCTAGATCTTTGTCTCGAAACCCTCTTTCCGTTTAATCAACTTGAACAAGATTTTGGTACTGTTAAATTTGACTTTAGTCCAGATTATTAAACGGATCTTGTTTCTTTCACAGTTTGAGTTTCGTTGCTCCGCTTGATTTGATACATTTCGCAAACCGGAGTTCTTAAGTTGAACTTTCTGGTTAGATCTTCTTATTTGAGATTTAACCATGTTTCTTTGCTTGATTGCTTATGTATGCTATTGTTTGTTTGCGATAGAACATCCGGAGTGCGAAGCGTGCTACTACGAGTCCCTAGGTTTTGCGGATCATCAGCAAGGCAAGTAACACATTGATCATACTCCTTCCATACCCAGTTTTTATGCATTAGTTCCAATCCTCAAACATTGCACGATTAGGATGTGATTAACATGTGGGACGGGAAGTAGTTGATGAGGTAGAACCTATTGCCCTGTTATATTCAAACCCTGGGAGTTACTTCTACGTATTGCCTATATTGCTATGCTATGCTCGTAGACGTGGTTTGGGTGAGTGAATCCATGATAGATGTGAGATTGTTAATTAATGGTTCAACTTAAGGTGGCAACTTTAATACACATCTGGGTGGATTGTTTGTTGGGCACCTGGGGAATCCAGTGTTGTCCTAGGATATCCCGGAGTACCTGTGTGATCATCCTAAGGTCCGCCACCCAGGCTCAAAGAGAACTGAGATATTTTCATGCTAGAAACTTCCGTGTGCAGCCACAAGCTATTATGGGCTCAAGCATAGTTGAGTAAGTTGCGTGAAGCTTCCGAGGAGGTGGATCAGCAGGTAGAGGGATGTAGGTTGGTATGGTCTGCACGGAGTAAGGAGTTAATGCTTCTGAAAGACTGTGTCTCGGTCATCCGTTTGTCAAACACCATGTAGTGCGAGAAATCCAATAGAGGAGATCGATTCTTGTGGGGAAAAGTGTGCAAACCTCTGCAGAGTGTATAAACTAATCATGGTTAGCCATGTCCCCGGTTATGGACATCTTGAGTATCTAGTACTTGGAGTATCCTAAGTATCTCATCACTATTAAATAATATTGTTGGGTCGTTAACTACCTTAATTGGGATTGAGTTGGAGGAACCTTCTTAATGATGTTTCAACTACCATGATAGTTAAATAAAATCTATTCCTTTGTTGTAGGGAAAAATTGGCTTTTCGCAAAAACCATAACCATAGAGCTTTCCACCAGCCAAATATGCATGTAGTGATAGCATTATTATGTTCTTGCTCTACTGTGTTATTCTGCCAGCATATTCCATGTGCTGACCCGTTTTCGGGCTGCAACGTATTATGTTGCAGACTTTTCAGACGAGGAGTAAGGTTCGTTAGGTCGTTGCCGTGCAGCTCAGCTATGCCGTTGGAGTTGATGGACTCACTTTATCTTCCAAGCCTTTCGCTGTTATCGTATTAGATGGCCTTAAGCCATATTTATTGTAATAAGTTCTCTTTTGAGACAATCGATGTAATAAGTGTGTGATTGCTACTCTGTTATAAATCCTCGAGTACTATGTGTGTCAGCATTACCGATCCAGGGATGACACTGAAGCACAGAGACTTGACCGTTTGAGGTCGGGTCGCTACAAGATGGTATCAGAGCACACGCTGAGTGTAGGACACGACCACTAAGCTAAAGCCCTAGATCACTATTCTCTTCTCACTTCTGACTCCTCTCCATTTTCTATTCTTTAGGATGGCGGACGCAAGGAACAAGTTTGCACAAGAAGATGAAGAAGCACCTTTTGGACGACACTTGAAGGAAGTCACTAGGTACCTGAGCATTGGAATACCAAGCTTCACCAGGATTTACAATGCCACTTTACCAGAAGAGGAGCGATGGATGATTCAAGTTCAAGTTCTAGGAAGGACATTTACACCAGTCACTAAGCCCATAGAGTTTTCCTTCGATGCACCAACCTGGAGTCTAGGAAAGAGTATGGCAGCTCACATCACCATGGGACGCATTGGAGAAGTTTATCATAAGGAGCTTAAGGATACTATCTATCAGATTTGTGGGCGCCGAGACAAGCAATGGGAGATGATCAGTACTAGGAAGGATAGATCAATTGCAGCTTTCATCCAGGAGTTAAACCAACACATTCACCGCCAGGAGAACCATATGTGCGCAGGAATAATAGATCTGAAGAAGGCGATGACTAGGATCACGGAACTTGAGGAAGAACTTAAGGCTACACGTGAAGATTATGAGGAGGAAATCGTCGTACTAGTGGAGAAGAATGATGATCTGGAAAGGAAGCTAGGAGTATTCATGAGAGACCCCACACCAGGAAGAGAAGACGAAGACCCCAAGGAGATTCGCCCGGAGGACTACATCATCATCGACGACACTGACACGGACCCCGACGATAGCGATGATGACTATGAAGACAAAGCTGGAGCAGACATCATGGAGTCTTCAACCAAGGAATATTTTTAGTAGACCACCACATCAGTAGTAGTATTCCACCATATATATAGTATAGTCCGATCACTTTTGTAACGATAGTTAGATCGATTGTATGCCCTTGCTTGATTGATTGAGTGAATGATTGTGTTTGTCTCATGTGCATATGGGTAGTGTTTTTCTCATTAGACCTCCTTCTATTCTAAACTCTCCCCTCTAAACCCATCAGATGCCTCCAAGACGTGACCCCGGATTTACTTTCCCATTGGAGCTCACTCAGTTGATCCAGCAGTAGAATACCCTGATGCAGTTGTTAGTTCAGAACCAAGGCAACAATAACAACAACCCACCGCCACCGCCACCAGTTGACAACTTAGCCCGCTTTCTGAGGTTGCAGCCGCCGGTGTTTTCCAGTAGCACCGAGCCGATAGTGGCAGATGATTGGCTCCGCGGGATTGGAAGGGAGTTAACCACTGTAGGATGTACAGATGCTGAGAAGGTGTGTTTTGCCGCACATCAGTTGGGTGGACCAGCAGCCTCATGGTGGGAGAATTACATTGTCACCAACCCTATAGCCACTGTTACATGGGACCAGTTTCAGCAAGCTTTCCATACATCACATGTCTCATCTGGAGCTATGAGTATGAAGAAGCGTGAGTTTTGCAACTTACGCCAGGGGAACCGTACTGTGGCTCAGATTGCGAATGAGTTTAGCAAGTTATCTCGCTATGCCCCTAACGATGTGGCCACAGATGCCGCAAAGCAGGAGAAGTTTATGGAAGGGCTGAATGATGAGAGGAGCATGCAGTTGATGGTGGCAACATTCAACAACTACCAGGAGTTGGTAGATAAGACTTTTATGATTGAAGGGAAGCAGCACCAGATTGAGAGCCGTAAGATGAAGTATGGACAAGGAAGGTACAATTCAGGAGCTCAGCATGCACAAGTCGCCTTCCTCAAGGCTTCGGGCATGAGCCTTGTGGCTATGATAGTGGCACAAGGCTTGCTGGTAGCGTGCAGCATGCACAAGTGCCCAAAGACGATCTTCCTCGAGGAGCACAACATCATCATGCCGGAGCTGCTCTTGCTCCACTTCGTCGTAGGAAACTACTCGAGGTGACCTGTATGTGAGTTCTGTGGGTAGCACCGCTTCTACACCATAGACTAGGGAGAAGGGTGTCTGGCTAGTAGCTCGATTTGGTGTCGTTCTGTGCGACCAAAGAACCACAGGTAACTCGTCAATCCAGCGCCTCTTGCACTTGTGCAACCTATTAAATGTTCTTTTCTTGAGATTGCGCAACACTTCAACATTTGTCCTTTCTGCTTGCCCATTGCTTCTTAGGTGAGCAATGGAGGCAAAGCATACCTTCCATCCAAGGCTCTAGATATACTGCGTGAAGGTGCAACTTGTGAACATTGTGCCATCATTAGCGATGATTCTGTTTAGTACGAAAAATGGCAAACTAGTCCTTCGAAGAATTTGGTAGCTGACTGCATGGTCACCTTTCTCACTGGCTCTACTTCAGGCCACATTGTGAACTTCTCAATGGAAACGTATAAGAACTCAAAGCCCCCGGTAGCACGGGGAAAGGGGCCCCAATTATCGAGCCCCAGACCGAAAAACGCCAGGAAAGAGGGCTTGTTTGGAGGGCTTGTGCTTGGCTTGTTTGGAGAAATTGAACTATCTATTGTGCCCGTGCTAGAGCTTGTGTCTTGACTACAAGAACTAAAGGCATCTCTTTAGTTGCAGGAGCACTAGCCTCGATGACAAGAAAATGAGATTCTGGTCGAGGCCGCTGCTCACCGGCAAGCGCATCATCATTCCCGGCAATATTCTTGTCAGCGACTTTAGGGGGCTCTACCTAGAGATATTTTCCTATGCTTAGCTTTCTTCCCTTTTAGGCTCTCATTGATGGGGTGACTGTTGGTTGATTCAAATGGAGCATAAAAGTTCCTAGTTCCATATGTAGCTTTTGGGAAGCACACTTCGACAGTTGGTCAGCAATGTTGTTCTCCGCACGGGGAATGTGCTCTTTTTGCAAACTGTCAAAGTGTCAGCAATGTTGTTCTCCGCACGGGTAATGTACTCTGTTTGCTAACTGCCAAAGTGCTCTTACAATTTCCTCACTTCATCCACATATGCTTCCATCAACAAGCTCTGATAATGTTTATTCACTTGCTTTACCACAAGTTGCAAATCTCCACGGATGATCAGCTTTTTGATTCCCAACTTCACCGCAATTCTGAGGCCGGCAAGCAATCCCTCATACTCCGCAGTATTGTTGGTAGTTTCCTCCCCAGGGAAGTGCATTTGAAACACATACTTGAGATGCTCTCCGGTGGGTGCAACATGCAACACTACAGCAACAGCGTCTTGTAGCAAGAAAGCACCGTCAAAGTACATGATCCAATCCGTTGAAGTACACTCCAGCATCACGGCTGACTCCTGGATCTCGTCATCTTGCGCTGGCATCCATTCTGCAATGAATTCTGCCATTGCCCTATTCTGAATAGTTTATGTACTCTCAAATTTGAGTGCAAATCTTTACAGCTCCAATGCCCACTCTACTATCCCACCAGTTGCCTCTGGATTCCACAGAATGCGCTGCAATGGGAAGCGAGTGACGACACTGATCTCATGCTCTTGGAAGTAGTGGCACAACTTTCTCAAGGCCATGAGTAGGCCAAAGAGCAGCTTCTACACGCCCGAATACCTTGATCTAGCCCCCCGCAAGAGATAGGCAACAAAGTATACAGGCCAATGTACCACTTTCTTCTTTAGAGTGACTTGCTAATCAACTTATTTCTCTTGCACTGCTTTTGTCTTGCTAGCATCTGGACATGCCACGGAGGACTCTACTTTGTCTTGGGATGACTTTGCTACCATTTTTTCCTCATCGCTAGCTTCCCTATGCGCGAGCAGCGCGTCACTGACGACTTAAGTTGTTGCCGCTAAATAGAGCAACAACGGTTCCTGTGCCTTAGGCGCGACTAGGGTCGGTGCAGAGGAAAGGCATCTTTTCAGATCTTGCAGTGAAACCTCCGCTTCCGGAGTCCATTTCACTAGACCCATCTTTTTTTAATATCTTGAAAAATGGCAAGGCGCGCTTGGCACACCCTGAAATGATCCTACTCTAAGCTGTAACACAACTGGCAAGACATCGCACATCCTTGACGGTCTTGGGTGCTTGTATCTGCTCGATAGCTTTGATCTTGTCGGGGTTTGCTTCGATTCCATGCTAGGACACAAAGAATCCGAGAAGCTTGTCGGATGGAACACCAAACACGCACTTCTCAGGGTTGAGCTTCATGTTGATTTTTCGCAAGTTCGCAAAGGTCTCTTCTAAATCTCTAATGAGGTTTGACTTGTCATTGGTCTTGACCACTATATCATCCGTATAGGATTCCACATTTCTATGCAACTGCGGCTCAAAAAAAAATTGTACGGCTCTTGTAAGTGTCGAACCAGCACTCTTTAGTCCAAAACCCATACGTACAAAGAAATACGTGCCACATGGAGTAATGAATGCAGTCTTCTCATCATATTCCTTGGATATGAATATCTGATGGTATCCGAAGTAAGCATCAAGGAACGAAAGCAAAACATAGCCAGCAGTGGAGTCTACAATCTGGTCGATGTGCGGCAAGGGGAAAGCATCCTTCAGAAATGCGTTGTTGAGATTGGTGTAATCAACACAGAGTCTCCATTTCCCATTCACCTTGCACACGACAACTGGATTTGCCAACCAAGTTGTATGTAACACTCCCCTGACCAAGCCTTCTGCCTCAAGTTTCTTGATCTCTTCCACTATGAACTGTTGTCATTCCAAAGCTTTCTTCCTGACCTTATGCTCGACGGGTCGAGCATGGGGACAGACCGCAAGGTGGTGCTCAATTACCACCCTGGGAACACTAGGGATGTTAGATGGTTGCCATGCAAACACATCTACATTCGCCCGCTGGAAGGTAACGAGTGCACTTTCCTATTTACTATCAAGGGCGGCACCGACGGTGAAGGTACCGCTAATGTCGTTCTCCCTTGCCGGCACCTTCTTTGTCGCCAGTGGAGTAGCCTTGGATCTCTTGCCGTTAGAGATATTCAGAGATTCTTCAATTGGTGCGCAACACTCCTAAGAGGCGCGCTTCTCGGAAGCCTCGCTAGATGTCTCACCGGGTTTCTTACTCTTCTTCTTCTTGGTG
Source organism: Triticum urartu (assembly GCF_003073215.2). Classification (NCBI taxonomy): domain Eukaryota; kingdom Viridiplantae; phylum Streptophyta; class Magnoliopsida; order Poales; family Poaceae; genus Triticum; species Triticum urartu. Next base: position 335,656,287 of record NC_053025.1, on the reverse strand, counting down.
GAAGTTGTAGCCTTGACGGTCTTCGCTGCAACCGCATCTCTGTAAAGCTTGTCTACACATATTACTACATACTTCTTGTCGGAGTTGATGGAGATGACACCCATGGGCCCTAGCATCTTCAACGTATTATAGGCATAGTGAGATGCTGCCATGAACTTAGACAAGGCTGGGTGACCAAGAATTCCATTGAACAAGAAGGGGATATTAACAACATCAAACACAATTTTCTCTATTTTGTAATTTAGTTTCCTGCCAAATGTCACCGGCAGCTAATGTCTACTACACAACCTTCTTCTTGTAGACGTTGTTGGGCCTCCAAGTGCAGAGGTTTGTAGGACAGTAGCAAATTTCCCTCAAGTGGATGGTCTTTCTCAAACAACCCTGCAACCAAATAACAAAGAGTCTCTTGTGTCCCCAACACACTCAATACAATGGTAAATTGTATAGGTGCACTAGTTCGGCGAAGAGTTGGTGATACAAGTGCAATATGGATGGTAGATATAGGTTTTTGTAATCTGAAAATATAGAAACAGCAAGGTAACTAATGATAAAAGTGAGCACAAACGGTATTGCAATGCTACGAAACAAGGCCTAGGGTTCATACTTTCACTAGTGCAAGTTCTCTCAATAATAATAACATAATTGGATCATATAACTATCCCTCAACATGCAACAAAGAGTCACTCCAAAGTCACTAATAGCGGAGAACAAACGAAGAGATTATGGTAGGGTATGAAACCACCTCAAAGTTATCCTTTCTGATCGATCTATTCAAGAGTCCGTAGTAAAATAACACAAAGCTATTCTTTCCGTTCAATCTATCATAGAGTTCATACTAGAATAACACCTTAAGACACAAATCAACCAAAACCCTAATGTCACCTAGATACTCCAATGTCACCTCAAGTATCCGTGGGTATGATTATATGATATGCATCACACAATCTCAGATTCATCTATTCAACCAACACAAAGAACTTCAAAGAGAGCCCCAAAGTTTCTACCGAAGAGTCAAGACGAAAACGTGTGCCAACCCCTATGCATAAGTTCACGAGGTCATGGAACTCGCAAGTTGATCACCAAAACATACATCAAGTGGACCGCGTGATATCCCATTGTCACCACAGATAAGCACATGCAATACATACATCAAGTGTTCTCAAATTCTTAAAGACTCAATCCTATAAGATACTTCAAAGGGAAAACTCAATCCATTACAAGAGAGTAAAGGGGGAGAAACATCATAAGATCCAACTGTAATAGCAAAGCTCGCGATACATCTAGATCGTACCACCTCACGAACACGAGAGAGAGAGAGAGATCAAACACATAACTACTGGTACATACCCTCAACCCCGACCTATTGTGATCTCTGAAGTTTTTAGGGTATATGGACATATATAGGCGAAAGAAGTCTGTCAGGGGATCTCCAGGCTGTCCACGAGGCAGGGGGCGCACCCACCCCCTGGGCGCGCCACCCACCCTCGTGGGCAGCCCGGGACTCTTCTGGTCCATCTCCGATGCTCCGTGGGCTTCTTCTGGTCCAAAAATAAGTTCCATGAAGTTTCAGGTCAATTGGACTCCGTTTGATTTTCCTTTTCTGCGATACTCTAAAAATCGGAAAAAACAAAAACTGGCACTGGGCTCTAGGTTAATAGGTTAGTCCCAAAAATCATATAAAATAGCATCTAAATGCATATAAAACATCCAAGGTTGATAATATAATAGCATGGAACAATCAAAAATTATAGATACGTTGGAGACGTATCAACAGCGTGATCTTCCCCGTAGGTTGGCTCCTCCCTGGATTGATTCCTTGGAATGTCCCGGGTTTCTTGAGCTCTTCCTCAGGGATTTACAGTCTCTTGATCACCTCAGGGGAGATCAAGTTCAAGCAAGCCCCACCGTCAACTAGTATTTTCGTGACCTTGAGGTTGCATATTGTTGGGGAAACCAACAATGGCAAGCACCCGACTGTTGTTGTGCGATCAGGGTTGTCCCCGGCATCGAAAATAATAGGCATGTGGGACCACTCGAGGGGCTTTTGCGCATCTACTATCGGCTCCACTCCATTGACCTCACGTGCCCACTGCTTGGGCTAGCGGTGGGAGGAGTGCAAAGACACTCCCATATCAATACACATGGCCTCTGTTTCCTTTAGGAATTCATGTTCGCTAGACTCTTCATTATGTTCCTCCTTGCTCTCTTGATCCTCTTCTTTCTTTTATCTGCCCCTCACGGGCTTTTCTTTCTTCTGGTTGGCACTGCTGTGGTGCCCTCCTCGGCCGCCATGACCCCTCTTGCCCGAACCACCCGTACCATCCCCGCCTTTCTCCTTGTCCAGCTTCTCATATTCAGCCTTCTATTTCTCACCCAGCTGGTGAAATTGACGGCACTCTTGGAGGTCGTGACCCTTGGTATGGCGAATCAGGTAGTACAGCCTGTTAGACCTGCCAGTCTTCTCCCCCATCGCAGCAACCTGGCAATCAGCGCATGCGGAAGCTTCCATGCCGGTGCCTTCTATCTTGGTTTTCTTGGCGGGAATAGAATCTCTGGATTCCTCTACAGCCATAACTGACTTTCCTTTGCGCTTTCTATTGTGCCTTTGACCTTTCTTCTTCGAGGCGGTGTCATCATTGTCGTCAAAGTCGACTTCAATGCCAGCATCTTCCCCAGGAAGCTTTCTCCCTTCCTGAGTGTGCACAAACTTATCCTCTGATAAATCTCCAACATATCTATAATTTTTATTAATCCATGCTATTGTATTATCATTCTTGGATGTTTTATAATCATTTTATATCATTTTTTGGTACTAACCTATTAACATCGTGCCAAGTGCTAGTTGTTGTTTTTTTGCATGTTTTTTACATCACAGGTAATCAATATCAAATGGAGTCCAAACGCAGTGAAACTTTTTGTGGTTTTTTTTGGACCAGAAGACATCCAATGGGCCGGAGAAGCGCCTAGGGAGTGCTCCGAGGGGGGCACAACCACCAAGGCGCGCATGGAGGCCCAGGTGCGCCCTGGTGGTTTGTGCCCACCTCGGGTGCCCCTGGAGCGCCTCTTTACTCTATAAATACCGCAATATTCCAGAAACCCTCGGGGAGTCGACTAAAATCAATTCTAGCAGCTGCAAGTTCCAGAAACACCAGATCCAATCTAGACACCATCACGAACGGGTGCATCATATCTATTGGTGCATCTCCGATGATGTGTGAGTAGTCTTTTGTGGACCTTCGGGTCCGTAGTTAGTTGGCTTCCTCTCTCTCGTTTGACTCTCAATACAATGGTCTCTTGGAGATCCATATGATGTAATTGTTTTGCGGTGTGTTTGTTGGGATCCGAAGAACTTTGAGTCTATCTCTTTTTATCCATGAAAGTTATTTGAGTCTTCTTTCATCTCTTATATGCATGATTGCTTATAGCCTCGTATTTCTTCTCCGATATTTGGGTTTTGTTTGGCCAACTTGATCTATTTATCTTGCAGTGGGAAGAGGTGTTTTGTGATGGGTTCAATCTTATGATGTTTGATCCCAGTGAAAAAAGGGGAACCGACACGTATATATCGTTGCCATTAAGGATAACAAGATGGGGTCTATTTCTACATAAATAGATCTTGTCTACATCATGTCATCGTTCTTATTGCATTACTCTGTTTCTCCATGAACTTAATACACTAGATGCGTGCTGGATAGCGGTCCATGTGTGGAGTAATAGTAGTAGATGCAGGCAGGAGTCGGTCTACTAATCTTGGACGTGATGCCTATATAATGATCATTGCCTAGATATCATCATGATTATTTTAAGTTCTATCAATTTCCCAAAAGTAATTCGTTTACACACCATTTTCTATTTTTCTCGAGAGAAGCCACTAGTGAAACCTACGGCCCCCGGTCTCTTCTTTATCATATTTGCCTTTTGCAATCTATTTTCCTTTGCTTTTATTTTCAAATCTATTAAACCAAAAATACAAAAATACCTTGCTGCAATTTATTTTATCCGAGATCTGTTTATCCTATCTATCATATTTTTATCACATTCATTTCCCAATTTTCGGCGCCGTTAACCGAAAGGGATTGGCAACCCCTTTAACATGTCGGGTTGCGAGTATTTGTTATTTTGTGTGCAGGTGTTTTTTATGTAGTGTTGCTTGGTTCTTGTACTGGTTCGATAAACTTGGTCTCATCACTAAGGGAAATACCTACCGTTGCTGTGTTGCATCATCCCTTCCTCTTTGCGGAAATACCGACTTAGTTCTAGCAGACATCAAAAGGAATTTCTGGCACCGTTGCCGGGGAAGGATCAAGTTAACATAGTCTCCCGTCAATGCGTAGAATTTCCGGCACTGTTGCCGGGGAGGATCAAGTCAAGATAGTCTCCCGGCCATGTGCCTATTTCTGGAGCCATTGCCGGGGAGACATCATCAACATCTACAAGGTTCCTAATCACAAATCTCATCTCCTCGCAATTTACATTATTTTCCATATGCCTCTCGTTTTCCTCTCCCCCACTTCATAAAAATTTACCATTTTATTCGCCCTCTTTTTCATTCACCATTTTCTCGTTAGATCTATCCTTTGCTTGCAATCATGAGTGATTTCGGTATGGCAGCAACAAATGATGCCATAACTCCTAAGATTGGACGTACGGGCAATCTGGATGCTAAAACTTTTATCTTGGGGCAACAGAATGTTATGGGAAAAGAACGTATCCCAAAAAAATTCAATTCTATTGGAAATCTAAGTCTTGATGATGCTCCTATACTTAGAAATACTAGATCTTATTTAGATGCTATTTCAGCACTAGTTCTGAAACTTGAAAGTAAATTTATCCGTACTCATCCTACTTTGCAAACATTGTTTTTTGAGCTTCCCGTTATAAAGAATCCTAAGGCTAAAAAGTTGGCCACTCTCGTTCTTAAGAATGAATTTGATTACATAATACGCGAAGCTAGGGAAATCTTTGATTTTTATGGTATGAATCGTGAAAAACCCGTGATAGATGAAATTCTTTACAGTAGTGATTATGTGTTAAGACATTTGCTTGGGGATAATAAAATCTGTGATGAGAATCTTAAAAATGAAGTCCCCATTCTAGATGTAATCCAACAAGTTTGCAATAATGTTAATCAACATTACTCCTGGATTGTTGCCGGAAATCAACGGGGATATGATGATAAGCAACTTAATAGTGCTAAGGTTTCTATGGATAATATGTTTTATGTTCTTTTTGCAAACCCTCATGATGAAAACACCTCTAATGAAATTAAGAAGAAGGATGAAAAATCTTAGATCCTTGCGTTATGCCTAGCTAGGGGCGTGAACAATAGCGCTTGTTGGGAGGCATCCCAATGAATAAAATTTATTTTTGCTTTTTGCTTCCTGTTCTTGAGTGTTAGCACAATTATGCTACTGTTATTATTGTGTTTTGTGTGTGTTTTAATTAGTGTTTGTGCCATGTAAAGCCTTTAGGATCTTCTTGGGTGATAGTTGATTTGATCTTGCTGAAAAACAGAAACTTTTGCGCTCACAAAAATAATTTTCATTTTTAAACAGAGCCCGATAAAATACCAATTCTTTTTGGAGAAGATTAATATAAAAATTTATCAGGCTGCCCTAATTTTTCAGAATTTGTGTTACATAAGTATTCGAAACAGTCAGATTTCTACAGACTGTTCTATTTTTGACAGATTCCGTTTTCTTTGCGTTGTGTGCTTGTTTTGATGATTCTATGGTTTTCTTTGAAGAGTTTTTGCCATATAAGGGTTGGATTACAGTAGATATAATGCAATAATAAAATATGAATTGGTTTTCAACAACACTTATAGTAGTGATTTGTTTTCTTATACTAACGGATCTCACCAAGGTTTTGTTGAGTTTTGTGTGATTGAAGTTTTCATGTTTTGGGTGATGTTACGATGGATGAGGGAATAAGGAGTAAGAAGAGCCTAAGCTTGGGGATGCCCATGGAATCCCAAGCTATTATCCAAAGAGAAGCAAGCAACTAATCTTGGGGATGCCCCGAGTGGCATCCCCTCTTTCTTCTAACAACCATCGGTATTTTACTCAAAGCTATAGTTTTATTCGACACATACTATGAGTTTTGCTTGGAGCGTGTTGTATGATATGAGTCTTTGCTTGTTTTGCTTTGTGTTTTAAGTCTTGAATCCTTTCTGGACACACCTATTTGAGAGAGCCAAAATTATGTCATGACTTGTTAGAACTGCTCTCTATGCTTCACTTAAATATTTATGAGCCATGGAATTGCTCTAGTGCTTCGCTTATATATTTTTGAGCATGGTGTGCTTTATTATTTTTGAAGAAATTCTCTCTTGTTTCACTTAAATTAATTTGAGAGAAATAAATATTATGTTCATGATCTTCACTTATATTTGTTTGAGCTTATCAATAGCAACACATGAAAATTAGTCCCAAAGTGATAGATATCCAAGAAGGATATAATAAAAACTTTCATGAAGATGATTGAAAAAAATAAACTTGATTCCTTGTAATAGTTTTGAGATATGATGATGTGCTATGGGAGTCATTTTCATGAGTAATTATGCTTTAGTAAGAATATTGGTGTTAAGGTTTGTGATTCCCTATGCAAGCATGAAAGTCAATATTTGTGCAATGAAATTACATCCTGCTTGTGGTGCATTATTCGGTGTTAATTATGCTTAATGCTCGTTTATGAGATTAATCGTTTCTTGTTTGGTCGCTTCTCAATCTCTTGCTAGCCTTCATTTTGCACTAAGTATGATCACTACTTGTGCACCCAAAATCCTTTAAACCAGTTTTTTCATATGAGTCCACTATAACTACCTATATGCGGCATTCTTTTGCCATTCTAAGCAAATTTCTGTGTGCCATCTCTAATTTTCAAAATAAATTTCTCTTTTGTGTGCTCTCACCGCTCACGAGGTGGTGAGGGGTGGCCGATATTTTCCATGCTAGATGTGTTATTCTCACGATAAGTGTTTATTCACTTGTCATTGCACGAGAGTAAGGCAAAGGTATTAGGGATGCCCAGTCCCGAAATGAAAAATGAATTAACTTTATGTTGTCAAATAATAAATTCCTTGGAAAGTGTTGGTATGGCAGGCACCCGTGGATACGGCTAGCCATGGAAAGTGAAATTATGGTGGAAAAAAGGAATAAACCTTATTTTCTGTTTGGGAACCGCCTATGATATATCTAGCATGGAAAGTGTGGGGAACTCTAAGTCATTTTTGTTGGTGGGAAAAGTATGCCTCTCAAAAAAATTTATCTCTCAATTTTCGCTTTGAGCTTTGGCACCTCTACAAATCCCTACTTCCCTCTGCGAAGGGCCTTTCTTTTACTTCATGCAATATTTATTTTTAATTTGAGTCTCCATTTTCTCTTATAAAGCACCAACTAGGGGGCACTATGATCGTACTTGAGAATTGGGTGTAGCTAATATGCGAGCGTGTTTCATGAATGGATCAATGATTGAGCATGATGGGCTAGGGATAACTTATTTTAGCGTTGATATTTTGAAAGACATGGTTGCTTGTTGATATGCTTGAGTATTTAAGTCTCATGTCAAAACTAGACTATTGCTTTGAATCATATAAAAGTCCAAATGTCCATGCTTTTAAAGAATATGAGATGACATGTTAGGTAACATTCCACATCAAAATTTTTGTTTTTATCATTTACCTACTCGAGGACGAGCAGGAATTAAGCTTGGGGTGCTGATACGTCTCCAACGTATCTATAATTTTTTATTGTTCCATGCTGTTATATTATCAGTCATGGATGTTTTATAATCATTTTATAGTCATTTTATATCATTTTTTGGTACTAACCTATTGACATAGTGCCAAGTGCCAGTTGCTATTTTTTTGCATGTTTTTTACATCACAGGTAATCAATATCAAATAGAGTCTAAACACAGCGAAACTTTTTGTGGATTTTTTTGGACCAGAAGACATCCAGTGGGCTGGAGAAGCGCTTGGGGTGCTCCAAAGGGAGCACAACCCACCAGGGGGCGACTGGGTGGGCGCGCCAGGATGCCTCGGCGTGCCCTGGTGGATTGTGCCCACCTCGGGTGCCCTCTGGACCGCCTCGTTCCTCTATAAATACCCCAATATTCCAGAAACCCTAGGGGAGTTGACGAAAATCAATTCCAGCCGCGGCAAGTTCTAGAAACACCAGATCCAATCTAGACACCATCATGGAGGGGTGCATCATGTCCATTGGTGCCTCTCCGATGATGTGTGAGTAGTCTTTTGTAGATCTTCGGGTCCGTAGTTTGTAGCTAGATGGCTTCCTCTCTCTCGTTTGATTCTCAATACAATGGTCTCTTGGAGATCCATATGATGTAATTCTTTTGCGGTGTGTTTGTTCGGATCCGATGAACTCTGAGTTTATGATGAGATCTATCTCTTTTTATTCATGAATGTTATTTGAGTGTTCCTCGATCTCTTATATGCATGATTGCTTATAGCCTCGTATTTCCTCTCTGATATTTGGGTTTTGTTTGGCCAACTTGATCTATTTATCTTGCAATGGGAAAAGGTGCTTTGTGATGGGTTCAATCTTGCGGTGCTTGATCCAAATGAAACAAGGGGAACCGACACGTATATATCGTTGCCATTAAGGATAAGAAGATGGGGTCTATTTCTACATAAATAGATCTTGTCTACATCATGTCACCATTCTTATTGCATTACTCCGTTTCTCCATGAACTTAATACACTAGATGCATGCTGGATAGTGGTCGATGTGTGGAGTAATAGTAGTAGATGCTGGCAGGAGTTAGTCTACTAATCTTGGGCGTGATTCCTATATAAGGATCATTGCCTGGATATCGTCATGATTATTTGAAATTCTATCAATTGCCCAATAGTAATTCGTTTACCCACCGTTTGCTATTTTTCTCGAGAGAAGCCACTAGTGAAACCTACGGCCCACGGGTCTCTTCTTTATCATATTTGCCTTTGAGATCTATTTTCTTTTGCTTTTATTTACAGATCTATTAAACCAAAAATGCAAAATACCTTGCTGCAATTTATTTTATTTGAGATCTATTTATCCTATCTATCATATTTTTATCACATCTGTTTGCCAGTTTTTGGCGCCGTTACGCGAAAGGGATTGACAACCCCTTTAACACGTCGGGTTGCGAGTATTTGTTATTTGTGTGCAGGTGTTGTTTACGTAGTGTGGCTTGGTTCTCCTACTGGTTCGATAACCTTGGTCTTATCATTGAGGGAAATACCTACCATCCTGTGCTGCATCATCCCTTTCTCGTCAGGGAAATACTGACGTAATTCTAGCAGACATCATACTCCAACATGTAGAGCTCGTTGACAGTCTTCAACAACTGTATATGCCTCTTCTCCCGCATTTTGTAATTATGCACATTCGTATGGAACGCAGAATCACAGCCGCGGGATGTATATTCGGTATGCTATGGTATATGCGGCTGAATCTTTGGATGTACTTGCACAGATCTTCTCCCTCCTTTTGTGGTATCACATGCAAGTCACTTGGCAATCCGGGACCTTTCTGCCCCTAGTAAATGCACCAACGAACTCGTTGCATAGATCTGACCACGAAGATATGGAGTTCTCTGGCATGCTCATGAACCAAGATCTCACATTGGGCTTGAGCACCAATGTGGAAATAGTTGTCTAGAATTTTCTCATTCCATCCTCTGGCAGCCTGTACAACAATCATGTAGATGCCTAAGAACTCTGCCGGGTTTTGCTTGACGTCGTACTTTTCTAGTACTTCAGGCTTCAACGCACGGACGGGCGGCTAGCAGACTTGCCGTAGCTCACATGTGAAATAGGGAACGCAACCTCGTAAGGCAAGTACCTGCCAACAACAGGCGCTGGCTCATTGATGACTGAACCATTGCACTCATCTGATTGATGGTGCCCCTCCCGAAGTTGTTGGATGGTGGTGCGAGCATCCTCTGCTCGCCTGTCCAGCAGCACCTTTCATTGTTCTTGTTGCGTCTGTGTGTCTAAGGAGGCCATATACACGTCCTCGGGCTATGCATCCCGTTGGGTTCGCTGCGAGTGTCGGCGTTGCTACCGAAGTTGCTACTGAGGAGATGATTGCACCGTGAGTTCACCGTCTATTACACGGCCATCAGTTTTGGCTACTGGTATGTGGCAGGCGTTGCGAGGGTCCTGCCAACTAGGATCTTTTTGCATCAGTAAACTTGATCAAACTCTGTATGATGGTGAAAGGATCGAGAAGAGGTGTCTAGAGGGGGGTGATTACACCCTCTACAAGCAGAAGTGGCAGTTTTTAATTTCTTCAAGTTGAGGTGGAATTTTAGCACAAGTTTAAGCATCCACAATACATTTCAAGCAAGCATGCCAAGAGTATATGAGCAGCGGAAAGTAAAGCATGCAAGTTGCAAGAAATAAAGGGATAGGATTGGAGTGTGCAAACACAATTGAAGACACAGAGATTTTTGGCGTTGTCCCGATAGGAGGTTGTCGGTGTCAAAACCGGCGGATCTCGGGTAGGGGGTCCCGAACTGTGCGTCTAGGCTGGATGGTAACAGGAGGCAAGGGACACGAATTTTTACCCAGGTTCGGGCCCTCTTGATGGAGGTAAAACCCTACGTCCTGCTTGATTAATATTGATGATATGGGTAGTACAAGAATAGATCTACCAAGAGATCGGAGAGGCTAAATCCTAGAAGTTAGCCTATGGTATGATTGTTGTTCTGTATGTTGTCCTACGGACTAAAACCCTCCGGTTTATATAGACACCGGAGAGGGTTAGGGTTACACAAAGTCGGTTACAATGGTAGGAGATCTACATATCCATATCGCCAAGCTTGCCTTCCACGCCAAGGAAAGTCCCTTCCGGACACGGGACGAAGTCTTCAATATTGTATCTTCATAGTCCAGGAGTCCGGCTGAAGGTATAGTCCGGCCATCCGGACACCCCCTAATCTAGGACTCCCTCAGTAGCCCCTGAACCAGGCTTCAATGACGACGAGTCCGACGCGCAGATTGTCTTCAGCATTGCAAGGAGGGTTCCTCCTCCAAGTACTTCATAGAAGATTTTGAACACAAAGATAGTGTCTGGCTCTGCAAAATAAGTTTCCACATATTGCCATAGAGAGAATAATATTTACACAAATCTAATCTGCTGACGTATTCCGTAGTGTGACATCGCACCACGGCCAAGCCTTTATTCGAATCGTTTTATTGTCCCACCTCAGCGTGTCATGCGAGGCGGTTTCCTTGGCATGTCTTATCGAAGCAGAGATCGTGTCCCCTTATTCCGGGATTCTCATCAATACGGGCGTGGGTATCCCAACCGTGCCATTGATTACGGCGCTTGGAGATAAGCGAGTTTTACTAGGCTGGTGGGGACACGTAGTTGCGTCCACCCATATAAGGGGATAAGGATCCACCTTTTCACCTACGCCTTCTTCCTCCTCTGCCTATCCATTTTCGCGCACTAGAGCTCCAGCGTCCAAGTCCGCACTCCCCACCTCAACCTTCTCCAGCCATGTCTGGAGTGGGAGGCAAGTGGATGGTCTCCTCCGTAACGGAGGGACACATCAAAAAACTGAGGAAGGCCGGATACTTGTCTAACGACATCGCGTACCGGCTTCCCGAAGAGGGGCAGCTCCTCCCCACCCCAAGGCCCCATGAGAGGGTAGTGTTCCTTCCCCGCTTCCTCCGCAGACTTGGCTTTCCTATCCACCCATTCGTCCGGGGACTCATGTTCTACTACGGCCTGGATTTCCATGATCTGGCCCCGAACTTCATCCTCAACATCTCGGCGTTTATCGTCGTGTGCGAGGCTTTCCTCCGCATCCGCCCCCATTTCGGCCTATGGCTCAATACTTACAATGTCAAGCCGAAGGTGGTGCGTAGCAACCAGGCGGAGTGCGGAGGCGCCATGGTGGGCAAGATGCCCAACGTCTTATGGCTCGAGGGCTCCTTTGTGGAGACCCTGAAGGGGTGGCAATCAGGGTGGTTTTACATCACCGAGCCACGCGACCCTGAGTGGGTCGCAGCCCCCGAGTTCCGATCCGGACCCCCAACGCGGCTCACGTCCTAGAAAGAGACAGGCCTATCGTGGGGCAGCAAAGAAGAGGTGACTGGACTGCAAACATGCATCCAAACCCTAGTGAACAAGCAGCTCAAGCTTGTCAACGTAGTCCAGGTTATGCTCATCTGCCGGATCCTCCCGTGTCAACAACAGGCCTTCAATCTGTGGGAGTTTAACCCGGCGCAGCACCGAACTCTGAGCAGGCTCTTCGACACGACATACGAAGATGCCTGGAAGGTGCTTTTCAAGCGTGCCGAGGCTCCCACATCCGCTACAGAGGATCGCGGATTCAGCGCGCAGCGTCACGCTAGCGCCGTAAGTTGTTTGTACCTTTTACAGGGTATTAGTTTTTCATAGTTTAACTCTATGCGGGATCTAAGCTCCCTTACCTTTGACAGGATTGGCAGGCGAAGTCCGGACAGATCGACTGTCCGGCTTCTTTGCCCGAAGACCCAGCCGATGCCCGCTTGGCGAAGCTGCTGGCTCCGGCACCTTATGTGGTGCCGGAGAAGAAGGCCACGAAGAAGGCCATGTGGACTCGAAAAAGTGCCCGGTGCCAGGAGGTGTCGGGTTCATCATCCGACGGCTCCAAGGCGCATTCCTCCCGTGAAGACGAGGAGGAGGAAGAAGAGACCTCTCCCCCTCCAGCGGGGGGAGAGAAGAAAAGGAAGGTCGCCCTCACTGGGGAGGCCGAAGGGTCCAAGAAGGGGAAAACCCTTCCTCCGGACTACTCCACCGACGCTGACGACGGCGGAGAGGAGTGGCCGCTCAGGGCCAAGCCCCTAGCGAAATCGTAAGTATCCGGATACCAGAGTAATTCATAGTATTCCTTTATTGCACAGCTTTCCCTTATGTCAAATATGATTGTGCAGCCCACCCAAAGACTGGCTCGACGCGTCGTCGAGTGGTTCACTGGACTCGCTGGATGTGAATTTGCTTCCGATGGCTACCTCCCCCCGCCCTAAGGACGACGCCGAAGTGTTGTCCCAACTGGTTCCAAGCCTGGAGGAGGTGGTCCTAGAGGGGCCGCAAGGCGACCTCCCGGACTCCAGGAGTAAAGGGGATAAAACCCCCCAGGGCTCCAAGTCCGGCTCTAGGACGGACACCGCTTCGGAACCTTCAAAGGTTCCAGAGTCCGGCGGGCGACCTCCTTCCAAGAGGAGCAAGCCCACCGTGCCGGTGACCCTCGTCCAACCCGAGGCGCTGGACAATCTGTTGGAGGTGCTCAAAGGCGCCTCCATCGACGAGGAGCACCGCACCATTATGAGTGCGGTGGTCCAGAAGGTTCAGTCCGCCAAGAGCGGACTGACTGAAGCTTGTGCTAGCCTTTTAATAGGCTTTGAGGTAATTAAAGAATGTGTAAATAATATTACCGCATAGACAGTAGCCCCTGATGCTCTGTTTGGCGTTCGGGAAGAAAAGCAGAATAGAGGATCAAATAAAATTCACAGGAGTCTAACAAAAAGGAGTCAATATGCGTATGCAGGTTTCTCTGCTGGCGTCCGCCGCACTGACTGCGGAAGTGGACACGCTAAAGAAGAACCTCGAGCAGTCCGAGCAAGAGCTCGGGCGTGCCAAGAAGCAGCTCGAGGACAAGGAAGGTAAGAAATACCTTGTTTAAATATATATATATATAAAAGGTGCAATTGCAAAAAACGACAGGATTATCGTGGCTATTGTAGGGGCCACATCTGAGGTGGCGACCCTTAAGCAAGCGCTGCTCGAGGCCGAGAAGAGGGCGGCCACGGAGCGCACCGAGCGGGAGAAGTATGAGGCCCAGGTTGGAAAGGTGCGGCAAGAGCTCCAGGCTCTCATGAAAAAACATGAGAGTTTGGAGCTTGACTCAAAGACGCGAGCGTCCGAGCTCGCGGTGGCTATTAAAAATGCCAAGTCTGCCAAGGCCGAATCCCAGAAGACCCTCCAGGAGTTGGATGCGGTGAAAAAGATAGCGGCCGGTAAGGCATTCTTTATGCAAAGCAAACACATAAATGTGAGTTACTTGTTACTTACCCAAATCCGGAGCTCTCTAGGGGCATTCGCAGATCTTCCCTGTAGCGTGTCCGAGGAGGGCAACTCGACAGAGAAGGTGTTCTGGTCTCAGTATGCTGAGGCCGGACACCCCGTGCCCCTGAGCGACCAGCTGAAACAACTGGTCGAGCTCCACAAGGCGGCCTAGCAGGCCATGAAAGGCCTCATAGTTCAGCTGTGGCCTGGAGAGGCTCTTCCTGGGAGCTATTTCGGGCTGGTGCGGCGGCTGGTGGGGGCCTGTCCAAGGCTCGAAGTCATCAAGTGCGCCGTCTGCATTGAAGGTGCCCGTGGGGCCCTTGCCCGTGCTAAGGTGCACTCGGGCAAGCTGGATGCTGAGAAGCTTGTGAAGGACGGGCCACCGCCGGGGAAAGAGCATCGCAAGCCCGAGAATTATTATAAGGATGTTCTGAAGGGTGCCTTCCTTATGGCGGATGAATGTTCCAGGGATGTAATTTTTGAGTAAAACTCGCCCGTTTTGTCCTGTGCACTGAAAACTTGTTCATATGCGCTAAGCAATGCTGTTGGAATTTAAAATATTACCTTCTGTGCGGCTGTTTATCAATTCTGTGAGATGGCGAGTCGTCGGCTTCTGCCCCCGTGCCGCTAGTGCTGGGGTGTTCGGGGATAAACCTGAGCGCTCTTTTTCCCATGTTTGGGTCCTTCGAGGGAGGCGCTCAGCACAACGAACAAGGCAATCGGACTATAGTGCGTGAACACTCTCACTTAGCCATAGAATTCTATAATTTTAAATTTCAGCGAAGCCCCTGGTATTCGGAAGACCGAGTTCGGGGCGCTATCCACGCCTTGGCCGGACAAAGCCGACTCCTCGCTCTAAGCGGCATAAGTCATTAGGGACTAAAAAAACCTCTCGAACAGCGACCAGCTCTCGCTTCATCATGACAGTCAGTTTTACCTTTCTCTACTGAGGTGCTCGACCTAGCTCAACTGGGGCACAATCGCAGTAGTTCCCCTAGTGCTACCTTAGCCGACATAGCGGAATGTAAGGCACCAAAACATAGGAGCCGGGCAAACCCAACTATTGACCCAAGACATGATTCGGAGCCGATGCATATAATGCTATAAGTTCGGGGTGCCGCACTTGTTAAAGTGTTTGGACTTCTTACACCATATTGAGGGGTACTAAAGCCCCTGGCGTATTTTGGCCGTACCAAAGTGTACGGGTGCAACATGTCATTAAGGAACATATATTTGTAAAAAAAGAGTAATGCAAAAATAGACAAAAGCTATGCATTGTTTATTAAAAAGGGCTGCGATCAAAGCAGAACGATACAAATAATGCGATAAGAAAAAGGTTGGACTATTTAACATGTCCGTTCTAGGGGCAGGCTGCGGAATGGTATGCGAAACAGGTATACTGCTCGTTATAGAGACCACCTGGGAGTTTCGTAATGCGGCATGGCTTGTCTGCTTCCCTGGTTCTTGCATCATTTGTGCGGCAATTGAACTGCCGAATAGGCCTTCCGAAGAATGGAGTCCTGAAAGTGAGAGAAAATTAAAAATCGGCAGCCCCTAGTGCGGTTTAAGCCGTGTTTCAGGCGTGCCGTGATGGTGCCCCTCCCCCTGTACCCATGGTATTTCTAGAGCGTAGTTATGTACGCAAAGCACTGGCGTCACATTTTTGCGAGGGCTGGGGTTGGGGCTGCATTGCTACGCCTGCTCGGAACGTGCCAAGCGGTCTTGTTGTAGGTTACTCCGGGCGCGCTTGACAGTGTCCGGACGTTTAATGGCCGGACTGGAGAACTTCCTGGAGAGGCTGCTTTGTACTTCCGCTGCAAGAGCCGCCGTGTGCTCCTCCGTTCGGAGGGAGCGTTCGGTGTTTCCATTAACCGTAATTACTCCTTGAGGGCCTGGCATCTTGAGCTTAAGGTATGCGTAGTGAGGTACCGCGTTGAACTTGGCGAATGCGGTTCGCCCGAGCAGTGCGTGATAGCCACTGCAGAATTGGACTATGTCGAAGATTAACTCCTCGATTCGGAAATTAACCGGAGATCCGAAGACCACTTCAAGTGTGACTGAGCCTGTACAGTTGGCCTCTACACCTGGTATTACGCCTTTAAAGGTCGTTTTGGTGGGTTTAATCCTCGAGGGATCTATGCCCATTTTCCGCACTATATCCTGGTAAAACAGGTTCAGGCTGCTGCCGCCGTCCATAAGGGCTCTAGTGAGATGAAATCTGTCAATAATTGGATCTAGAACCAATGCGGCGAATCCACCATGACGGGTGCTAGTGGGATGGTCCCTTCAATCAAAGGTGATCGGGCAGGAGGACCATGGTTTGAACTTTGGGGCGACTGGCTCTACCACGTATACGTCCCTTAACGCGCGCTTCCGCTCCCTCTTGGGGATGTGGGTTGCGTATATCATGTTCACCGTCCGCACTTGTGGGGGAAAACCCTTCTGTCCACTGTTGTTCGGCGGCCGGGGCTCTTCGTCGTCATCGCTATGCAGCCCCTTGTCAGTCTTTTCGGCATTTAACTTGCCTGCCTGCTTGAACACCCAACAATCCCTGTTGGTGTGATTGGCCGGCTTTTCGGGGGTGCCATGTATCTGGCACAAGCGGTCGAGTATTCGGTCCAAACTGGACGGGCCCCTAGGATTTCTTTTGAATGGATTTTTCCGCTGACTGGATTTATAGCCTTTGAATCCGGCATTAACTGCTGTATCCTCAGCATTGTCGCCGTTAATGCGGCGCTTCTGCTTGTTGCGAGGTGACCTGCCACTACTGTCCCTGGTATCCGAATTACCAGGGTTCTTGGTCATATTGTTGCTACGAGCAAGCCAGCTGTCTTCTCCCGCGCAAAAGCGGGTCATGAGTGTCTTGAGTACTGCCATAGATTTCGGCTTTTCCTATCCATGATGCCGGGCAACCCACTCTTCATGGATATTGTGCTTGAAGGCTGCTAGGGCCTCTGCGTCCGGACAGTTGACTATTTGATTTTTCTTTGTTAGGAACCGTGTCCAGAATTGCCTGGCCGATTCCTCTGGCTGCTGAATTACGTGGCTTAGGTCATCAGCCTCTGGTGGTCGCACATAAGTGCCCTGGAAATTATCGAGGAATGCGGCTTCCAGGTCCTCCCAACAACTGATTGATCCTGCTGGCAAGCTGTTAAGCCAATGCCAAGCTGGTCCTTCAAGCTTGAGTGGGAGGTATTTGATGGCGTGGAGATCATCGCCGCGGGCCATGTGGATATGAAGGAGATAATCCTCGATCCATACCACAGGATCTGTTGTGCCATCATATGATTCGATGTTTACGGGTTTGAAACCCTCGGGGATTTGATGATCCATTACTTCGTTTGTGAAGCATAGTGGGTGTGTGGCGCCTCTGTGCTGGGCTATATCACGACGTAGCTCCAATGAGCTTTGTGTACTGTGTTCGGTCCTACCGGATTTGTGTCCGGTGTGACGGTTACCGTCTCGAGTCGTGGGGCGCCCACGCGATCCGTAGATCGATCTAGTTTTCCTTGCCTTGTCCTCCAACATATCTCGCAAGTCTGGCACATTTTCCTGCGCCTTAGTATGGGGTGCGGCTTGAGTGGAGGGCCGAGAGGCCTCTCTGTCGTGGCCACGAGGTGGCCGGTCAGCCGTATCAAGTGCTGGTGATTTAGGTTTAAGTGCTTCCTCCTCTAATCGGGGTAGCAACCTGCGCTTTGGGTAGCTCTTGGAGGGGCGTTCGAGTTTATGCTCTTTGGCCGCAAGGACTTCAGTCCATCTGTCGACTAGCAAATCTTGATCAGCTCTAAGCTGTTGTTGTTTTTTCTTGAGGCTTCTTGTCGTGGCCATAAGCCTGCGTTGAAAAAGCTCTTGCTCGACGGGATCCTCTGGCACGACGAATTCATCGTCGTTGAGGCTTGCCTCGTCTTCGGAGGGAGGCATATAATTATTGTCCTCGACCTCTCTGTCTGCCGCTCTCTCATGAGGGCTGGCTTCTCCATCCTCCTCTGCTGAATCTTGCTGGAGGGGGTTTTCTTTAGCACTCTGCGGAGTATTATTATCTCCCGTGCTGGAATCACCGTATTTGCTTTGGCGGGATTTTGAGCGGCGCCGCTGACGCCGGCGCTTAGGCTGTTTCTTGGAGGGGTCATCCTCTGCTGTTCCATCGCCATCTCCTTCTTTTGGGGTGTCCACCATGTATATGTCATATGACGAGGTGGCTTTCCAGGGCCCAATAGTCGCTGGTTCTTCATCGTCTCCTGCATCGGTGTCCATACCATCGATGTCTTCGGAGTCGAAGTCGAGCATGTCGGTTAAATCGTCAACAGTGGCTACAAAGTGGGTGGTGGGTGGGCTTTGAATTTCTTCATCGTCCGTATCCCAACCTTGCTGACCGTAGTCCGGCCAGGGCTCTCTTGATAAAGAGAGAGACTTTAGTGTCTTCAAAATATCGCCGAAAGGCGAGTGCTGAAAGATGTCTGCGGCAGTAAACTCCATGATCGGCGCCCAATCGGATTCGATCGGCAGGGGCGTGGAGGGTTCGGAGTCCGGAGAGGAGTCCGGCTCCTTGGAATCACAAGTCTCGTGGAGTGTGGGGCTGGTGTTCGGCTCGATCGCCATTGGGATCGCAGCGCCCGAGGCGGCGTCCAACCACCCATCCTCGATCGGCGCAGTTGGCTCCGAATTAAGGGTCGAAGCCGATGCGGGTGCGGCCTCTAGGGCACTGTTCGGCGGCAGAGCTAGATCATGCTCGTCGTGACAGTGCGGCTTGCTCGGCAGTGGCTCGAATCCGTCGAAGATCAAGTCCCCGCGAATGTCAGCCGTGTAGTTTAAACTTCCAAATCTGACCTGACGGCCAGGGGCATAGCTTTCGATCTGCTCCAGATGGCCAAGTGAATTGGCCCGCAGTGCGAAGCCGCCAAAGACGAAGATCTGTCCGGGGAGGAAGGTCTCACCATGGACTGCATCGCTATTGATGATTGTAGGAGCCATCAAGCCTAACGGCGACGACACAGAGGAACTCTCAATGAAAGCACCAATGTCGGTGTTGAAACCGGCGGATCTCGGGTAGGGGGTCCCGAACTATGCGTCTAGGCCGGATGGTAACAGGAGGCAAGGGACACGAAGTTTTACCCAGGTTCGGGCCCTCTTGATGGAGGTAAAACCCTACGTCCTACTTGATTAATATTGATGATATGGGTAGTACAAGAGTAGATCTACCACGAGATCAGAGAGGCTAAACCCTAGAAGCTAGCCTATGGTATGATTGTTGTTCTGTATGTTGTCCTACGGACTAAAACCCTCCGGTTTATATAGACACCGGAGAGGGTTAGGGTTACACAAAGTCGGTTACAATGGTAGGAGATCTACATATCCGTATCGCCAAGCTTGCCTTCCACGCCAAGGAAAGTCCCTTCCGGACACGGGACGAAGTCTTCAATCTTGTATCTTCATAGTCCAGGAGTCCGGCTGAAGGTATAGTCCGGCCATCCAGACACCCCCTAATCCAGGACTCCCTCAGAGGTGCTATCGTACGTCCACGTTGGTGGAGACTTCAACCCACGAAGGGTAAAGGTTGCGTGAGTCCACGAAGGGCTCCACCGACGAAGGGTCCACGAAGAAGCAACCTTGTCTATCCCACCATGGCCATCGCCCACGAAGAACTTGCCTCACTTGGGTAGATCTTCACGAAGTAGGCGATCTCCTTGCCCTTACAAACTATTGGTTCAACTCCACAATCTTGTCGGAGGCTCCCAATCGACACCTAACCAATCTAGGAGACACCACTCTCCAAAAGGTAATAGATGGTGTGATGATGATGAACTCCTTTCTATTGTGCTTCAGATGAATGTCTCCCCAACACTCAACTCTTTCTCACAAATTTGGCTATGGTGGAAAGCTGATTTGAGTGGAAAGCAACTTGGGGAAGGCTAGAGATCAAGATTCTTGTGGTTGGATTGGAATGTCTTGGTCTCAACACATGAGTAGGTGGTTCTCTCTCAAAAAATGAGTAGTGGAAGTGTAGGCATGTTCTGATGGCTCTCTCTTGAATAGAGAAGGGGGTGGAGGGGTATATATAGCCTCCATAGAAAATCTAACCATTACACACATTTGACCCAAATCGGTCAGACCGAATAGGTGAACTCGGTGAGACCGATTTAGTTCAAAATGTGAATGTTAGGATTCTCGGTGTGACCGACATGATCATCTCGGTGGGACCGATGTGCTAGGGTTAGGGCAAAACCTTATCTCGGTTTGACCAATTACTTCAACTCGGTGAGACCGACTTTAGTAATAAGCAAACAGACAGTTGGTCAGACAAACAGGCAACAAAGAGTTTGCAAGGCCATCTCGGTGAAACCGAGATACCAATTGGTGAGACCAAATTGATTAGGGTTTCTGGCAATTGCTATGTCAAAGGAACTTGGTGGCGCCGGATGGATCAAATTGGTGGGGCCGAGTTTGACTTTAGGTTTAGGACATATTTGGAAATGAGAAAGTGGCTGAGGGTTATGGAGCAATATCACTAAGCAGTCTGAGCAAGTAGACCATTAAGCAACACCTCATCCCTTTTAATAGTATTGGCTTTTCTTATGGACCCAATGAGATCTTGGATCACTAAAATAGAAATGAAGAGTCCTGAGCTTTTGCCAATCTTTGTCCTTAGCATCTTCAATGGGTTCCACATCCTCTTGTCCATGCCACGCCTTTGTTGAACTTTCTGAAATATACTAGATGAAAATATTAGTCCAACAAGAGATATGTTGACATTAATTACCAAAATCACCCAGGGAGCACCTGTGCTTTCAATCTCCCCCTTTTTGGTAATTGATGACAACATACATCAAAGCTTTAAGATAAAGATATGAAGAGTAACAAGTAAAGCTTTGGAAAGACATGTAACATGCATTGGCTCCCCCTACATGTATGCACAAGCATGTCACAACAATCAATGAGTTACATATATCTTGGCTATATGCATCAGAGTAAATGATGTAGATAAATTAAGTGTACCTTCATGTTCATGAGTACTTGTTGCAAACAATATGTACATCAGCAAGAGATCATCATGTACATGAGTGTGATGCATATACTTACCGTGTGGTCTTGAACCGGCTTTGGTCGAGGTGAACTTGAGAAAACAGAGTTAGATAACACAAGAACACTCTATAAGAGGCAAGTTCAAGAAACCACAAAAGTACCAAGACTAGGGATGACATGTAGAGAGTGAGTACTTAGTACTCTATATGGATATAGACATGTCCCCGGAGAATAAAGATATGCAATGAATTCCAGAGATTTTCTTACCTTAGGTGTAAACTCTTTCTCCCCTAAATCTGATATTGGATAATGGGAGAAGATAGTGTAAAAGAAAATCAGAACAAAGCAAGTGAAACATACACTAACATGTCTTTCCCCTCTTAAAGACATGTGACTTCTCTCCTCTACTGTTAATAAGCATCTGAGAAGCTAACATGTGCTTTCTATTTCATGTGTTAAGCTTTGATGTCTTCTCTCTCCCCCTTCGACATCAATTTCCATGAAGGGATCTTCTGGAGCATGGGTCAAATAGGTTCGGTCATTGAGTCACATTACAAAGTAGCATGTAGTCTAAGATGCGAGTAGAGGATAAGAATCATCGAGTGGAGCTGGAGAAGTAATAAAAGTTGTAATGGCAAAATGTTTTCTCAGTAGTGAAATCGGTAACGCTGATTCTTTTTCATCGGTGACATCGAGTTGGCAGTGTCATAGATGATGCATATCGGTCAGACCGGGTTCATCCTTGTCGGTTGTATCGATGAACAGTCTACAATGTATTATTGCAGTTCGGTCTAGCTGATAGACAGAAATCGGTGAGGCTGAGTTCAATACAGAGGAAAAAATTTGTCACCTCAGATCACTTGGCAATAAGGATCTCACAAAGATTTGCAATAAATAACTGAAGAATTTGCAAAGAATTAGGTGCAGGGAATAAGAGACAAAAAGAAATGGAATCTAGATAAAGTTTTTTCTGAAAGGGGAACAAACAAACAAGGAATAAATGTGAGAACACAAGAAAACACTAAAGAACTTCATCTAGAAAGGGTTGGCAACAAAGTCACCTATGTTAGAGTATATTGACCGAGGAGTCAAGTGATAACACTTGATCGTAGGTCATACTCATTGTTTAGGCTCAAAATGGGGTTATCATTTTCGTTTAAGCATTTTGATGTATTCGCATGTTGTTGAGCTTCTTTGACCCATGACTTGGGGTAGAGCTTCTCTAAGATGGAATAACATACCTTGGGTGGTGGTGTTGATCTTGATCATGTAGTTGAAATTGCGTTAGATGCTCAAGGTTGATGTAGTTCATCAAGAGTTGGAAGCACCACTTGTAGTTTGAGTTCATCTACCTACATGGGTTAGTCTTGCAAGGAAGAGCACTTATGTATCCACAATAACAATCATGAACTTGGTATCAAATGAAATTTGATATATAGAAAATTATCAAAGAATATATTGAAAGGATTCATGCTTCCTTGTCTTCAACCACCATATTGTAGATACTTGGTGATGTAGAGATTGGTCAAGATGTGAGTGGGTTGCAATCTCATAGATTTCAGCTCATCCAAGTACCTACAAGGGTTAGATAACATGCAAGGGTACAAGTATATATCCAAGATATGTTATCATCATCATAAGAGAATTATCAAGGATTAGTCAAGGGCTCATGCCATGCATGTATCCAAATGGAGTTTCTACTCCAAATTTGAGGCATCAATAACATTAAATTCACCTCTCAAATGGAAAAATACTTTCTCATCAAGAATTTTGGTGAATATGTCTGCCAACTGCTTATTGGTACGAACATGCTTAAGATCGATGTCTCCTTTAGCAACATGATCTCGAATAAAATGATGATGAACTTCAATATGCCTAGTTCGAGAATGTTGAACGGGATTGTGAGCAATCTTAATAGCACTTTCATTATCAAAAATTAATGGAACATGTTTCACATGTATCCCATAGTCTTTAAGAGTTTGGGTCATCCAAAGTAATTAAGCACAACATGAACCGGCGGCAATGTATTCCGCTTCAGCAGTGGATAAGGATACCAAGTTTTGTTTCTTGGAGGACCAAGACACAAGAGATCTACCAAGAAATTGACAAGTGCCCGACGTGGACTTTCTATCAACCTTGTCACCGGCATAGTCCGAGTCAGAGTAGCCAACAAGATCAAAAGAATACCTCTTAGGATACCAAATGCCAAAATTTGGTGTATTAATTAAGTATCTCACTATCCTTTTCACAACCTTAATATGACATTCTTTAGGGGCTGCTTGATATCGTGCACACATGCACACACTTAGCATAATATCGGGACGGGAGGCACATAGATATAACAATGAACCAATCATAGAGCGGTAAACCTTTTGGTCAACCGGTTTGCCATCGTTAGTCAATTCAAGATGTCAACTAAGTCCTTGGTATACTTTGTTTGAGAAACAAAGGTACCCTCTTTAGTTTGCTTGATTTGCAAACCAAGAAAGAACTTGAGTTCACTCATCATAGACATCTCAAACTTCTCCGACATTAGCCTTCCAAACTTTTCAATAAATGAGGGTTAGTCGAACCAAATATGATATCATCCACATAAATTTGGCACACAAATAATTCACCATTAACCCTTTTAGTAAAAAGTGTAGAATCAATTTTTCCATTCTCAAAGCCTTTTTCAATAAGAAACTTAGTCAAGCATTTATACCATGCTCTAGGAGCTTGTTTAAGACCATAAAGAGCTTTGTTAAGTTTGTAAACATGATTAGGTTTCTTGGGATTAACAAAGCTGGGAGGTTGTTTGGCATAAAATTCCTCCTCAATTTCACCATTTAGAAAAGCACTTTTAATGTCCATTTGGTATAATGTTATATCATGGTGATTGGAATAAGCAAGTAAGATGCTATGGACTCAAATCTAGCAACGGGAGCATATGTCTCACCATAGTCCATACCTTCGACTTGAGTGTAGCATTGGGTGACGAGACGGGCCTTGTTGCATACAACTTGTCCATCTTCATCTTGTTTATTCCGAAACACCCATTTGGTTTCAATGACATTTTGGTTGCTGTCCGGATTTTCTACCAATGTCCAAACTTGGTTCCTTTCAAAATTGTGTAGCTCTTCGTGCATGGCATTCACCCAATCCGGGTCATCAAGAGCTTCTTCAACCTTCATAGGTTCAATACTATAGATGAGTGAATATGTTCACAAAAATTAGCCAACCAAATTTTAGAGTGAGTAATTCTCCCAGTTTGAATATCATCAAACATTTGTTAGATGGGATGATCTCTTGAAACTCTTGGTCTAACTCGTGAGATCTTTTGTTTGGGTCGGGGTGGAACATCCTCTTCATCATCATCTTGTTCTTCTTCTTGGCCTTCTTCATTGTTGGTGTTGTTGTTCTCTTGTGGAGGTGGAGAAGGAGGTTGACGAAGTTCATCTTGTTGTACTTCCTCGTTTCCTTCATCTTGGCATGTTCCACTTGTGGATGCCTCCAAGTCAACTTGTGGTTCACCTTGTCATGAAGTTGAGGCTTCCACTTGAATGGACGAGGTAATCTCCTTCACCTCCGTTAGGCGAATCTTACCAATAGACAAGTCTTGTATTGCTTCCGAAGGGTCTTTGTCTCCTACATCAATTGGCAATTGCTCTACTTGCGAGACGTTAGATTCATGAAACTTCACATCTACTGTCTCTTCAACCTTTCGGATCAAATTGTTGTAGACACGGTAAGTGTGAGAGTTTGAGCCATAACCGAGTAGGAAACCTTCATGAGATTTAGGAGCAAATTTCGAACAATGATGCTTATCAAGAATGTAGCACTTTGAGCCAAATACTTGAAAGTATCCAACTTGGGGTTTGTTACCGGTGAGAAGCTCGTACGCCGTTTTGGCAAGAAGCTTGTGAAGATATAGACGATTTGTTGCATGACAAGCTGTCTCAACCGCTTCTGCCAAAAGTGTTTTGGCATCTCGGATTCATCAAGGATTATTCTCGCCATCTCAATAAGCATCTGGTTCTTCCTCTCAACAACTCCATTTGGTTGAGGTGTGTACGTAGCCGAGAACTCATATGAAATCCCTTCTTCATCAAGAAAGGTATCCACATTGGCGTTCTTGAACTCCGTTTCGTTGTCGTTGCGAACCTTCTTGATCTTCACTTCAAATTGATTTTGGGCCCTAGCGAAGTTCTTGAAGATCATTTGGACCTGTGTTCTATCATCAAGAAAGAACACCCACGTAAATCTTGAAAAGTCATCGACAATGACTAAACCGAAAGATTTACCACCAAGACTCTTGTTGGCGTTGGGACCAAAAAGATCCATATGAAGTACCTCGAGCGGTCTCCTCGTGGTCATAATATTTTTCATGGGATGGCATCCTCCAACCTGTTTTCCTACTTGATAAGCACTGCAAAATCTATCCTTGTAAAATATATACTAAAAAAATCACACTTCCATGATGATACGTGTTTGTCACAGTAGGTCACGTTTTTTGTCATGCATGTGCATCCATGATGATTTTATGATAGAATCATGATAGTCATACCTGTGCTGTCGTAGAAGTGTTCCACGACAATACCGAAATTATCATCATGGAACTGTCCACTTCCATGACAATAAATGGTGCGTCATGGAAGTGCTTTCGTCAAGGGTAACCAACACGTGGCATCCAACGTAACGGGTCGCGGTTAAGCTACCGAGTTCCAGTTTGGATACGATAACCCATTAAGAACCCAGACCAATGGGGATTTTCCATGTGTAAAATCATCAATGGCTAGAGGAAACACGTGTCGGCTCCTTAGTGGACCAGATGTTGTCTGTCCAATGGAGGAGACATACCTATGATACGTCGACATGTGGCAGGGCCCACCAGAGGCCCATATAGGTTAAAAAGGTTGGCCCAGTTAAAGGCCCATAGTATTTACTCATGTACTAGTGGGCCAGCCCAATAACGTCCTGTTTAACCATGGCCCATTTACAGCCCGAAGCCAGTTCTGGCCCATTAATTGTTCGCCGAATATTTGGGCCCAATTATGGCCCATTAACATTTCGGCATGTTAGAGCCCCAATGTAGACATGGGACCATTTCAGCCCAGTTTGTCTTTCAGCTTGGGAATGGCTTGTGCTGCCCATGGGCCATATATGGTCTGATGCTACATTCGGCCCTCTAACATCCCGTGATAAAGGTGGCAACAGTTCAACCCAACGTGACTTTGGGCATGTTAAAGGCATGTCATATAATTTGGATCGTTGATGCCTCTACCACTACTGCAGGATGGTCCAAACGTGACACTACAATCAGAGACCCTTCGACAAACTGTGTGCGATGCCATAATCGCAAATGGTGGTGTAAAAAACCGTCAAAAAGGTGCAAAACGTTTGCGATGACGGATGCATCAAACATAGTTCGGATTTTAGTTGCATGTGCGATGCAGGGAATACGGTTCAATTCAATTAATTGTTTGTGATGAGGAGGAACAAAAGAAATGGGCAGTCAGATGAAGGTGTGTGTGATATACAGCATACATTTCACTAGGATGAACTGTGTGTGATTAGGCAACTCAATGGAAATGGTTCAACTTAACAAGAAGTGTGCGATACGCGGCAAACAGGTCAGTAATCAGAAATGTGTGCGAAGACCAGTAATAATACAGACGATTGCTACTAATAAGCCGTGTGATTTGCTCTGTCTACAGAAGAATAACATGTATATATATAACTAAAATAAACATCCAATTACATAAGTGACTATACAGATCATTCGCACACACCTCAACAAACAATTGCATGCTTTCTAAAGTAGGGGAAACGATCGTCTAGTCGTCTACTTCTTGTGATGCTCCCGCCACTGCTCTGTGGCTCGATCCCTCATCTGGGGCAGGAAGAAGACACTTCCTCATGTCAATGATCCACCTGTACATCTCGTAGCTTGTGTACGCGTCCATGGCCGCATACTTGACATGTTGTTCATACAGTCTCTCATGCCACACACTTTGCCAGGCGTTCTTGTCCTTATTTCTCTAATTCTTCATCTTCGTGTAGTAGGGGTTGATGATGGCCGAGGCAAGGTCAACCAGGGAGTTGAGTTTGTTTTTTTCCACTGCCCCAGACATTGTAGTGGCGCTGGATGTTGACAAGATTCGGGCATTTCAAGCCCGAAACCTTGAGCGCTTTTAGATCGTTGGTGGTGTCCACCGTAGCAAAACTGTAGTCGGAGTTGTTGATAAACCTGGAGAAATGCTCGCAAGGCCTTGTGGTCGGGTGGTAGTGGTAGACGAGGATGTAATGTCCCATGCACAACTGGGCGATGGCAACCTTCTGATTGTGCCCGGCACGACCCATGGTGTACTCGAGGTCGAAGCCGACCACTTGGTACTTGTCCTCGGCAAGGAACTGCTCCATAGTTTGGATGGAGCTCTCCATGGAGACCAGATCGTTCATGTACACCACCGAGAGAGCCTTCCCCATCACGTGGGTGTCCATGACGTGCTGCATGGTGAACTGCCCGCCGTTGTCGTCGGCGGCCATTGGGAGCGGCATTGGAGCCATGGGGAGCATCATTGGAACTGCTGGATGTCCTCTCTATATGTGTCCTCATGGGTGTGCTCATTGTATCGTGCGAGGCGAGAGATGAAGGTAAATGGCCACAGGAATAAATGGGGGCCGGGCGGCGTGGATTCTCGGCGCGTCCGCATGGTAGTTTTTGCAACAGGTAACTGCATCGTCGCACCGCACCCGGCGCAACCGCATGCACATGAATGTGCGTGATCGTGCGCCAGCCCCAAACACTGGCAGCGCATGTGGAGGGACGAGGGCAGAGCACCAGGAAGGATGCGAGAGCAGAGCGCGCGCGGCGGGACACGAGCAGAGCACACCGCGGCCGCCTGAACCGTAAGTAACCACACGCATAGAGAAGTTGAACACGCAGGACATGGTCGCCTACAAGCTTGCCGACAGTTGCGTCGCTGCGTGGAGAGCGGCCGTGTGCTACTACCTCCATCTAGTCTATAGTCCCCTTTATATTTTGTGCCATACTTTGCCCTCAAATTTAACCAACAAAATGTTAATGCATGTTATAAAAATTATATAATTGGAAACTATGTTCAAATACGTATCCAACTATATAATCTATTGCGACATGCATTCGTATTTTATTAGTTAAATCATACTTACATACCAGGACGGGGGTATAGTAGGTAGTTAAATCAAAAATGTTTTTTTATTAACCGTATGTGTACGTCGCCTTTCGTCATTGTCGGTGTCAAAACCAGCAGATCTCGGGTAGTACGTCCCGAACTGTGCGTCTAGGCCGGATGGTAACAGGAGGCAGGGAACACGATATTTTACCCAGGTTCGGGCCCTCTTGATGGAGGTAAAACCCTACGTCCTGCTTGGTTAATATTGATGATATGGGTAGTACAAGAGTAGATCTACCACGAGATCAAGGAGGCTAAACCCTAGAAGCTAGCCTATGGTATGTTTGTATGTATATGTCTATCGACTAGCCTGGCCTCGGTTTATATAATGCACCAGAGGACTAGGATAACAAGAGTCCTAGCCGAATACGCCTGTGGGGAGGAGTCCTTGTCTTGATCACCAAGTCTTGTAGAATCTTCCATGTATGCGGCAGCTGTCCGAACTGGCCCGTGAGTATACGGCCATGGGGGTTCCCGGCCCAATCTAACAGATCGGGAGATGGCGTGGTGAGGTACCCCCTAGTCCAGGATACCATCAGTAGCCCCCTGAACCGGTCTTCAAGTTAGAGACGCTCCTCGATTCTTCCGAACTATTCTTCATCTTCGGTTGTCGCTCTTGGAAACTGGTTCAACAAATCTTCCCATCTTCGATCTTTAGGATCGCCGAAATACATTTGACGAGTTTACACGTCGGGTATCCGAGGAGCCCCTTTAAGTTTCCGGCCTTTATCAATGCCTTGTTATTTTTATGCCACACCTCGGGTTTGAAGTTGTTCCCGGGAGGCAGTGTCCTCTTGCGTCTGAGCTCTAACACCGGATAGCATTTGACGTATCTATTGCAGCCGAGCACTAATGCCGGACTGCTTCCGAGCTCCAACGCCGAGATATATCCGAGCTCCAACGCCGGACATTGTCCAAGCTCCAACGCCGGACTATATCCAAGATGTCATAGATCATCTTGGTCCAAAAAAGTTGAAGGAGTTTAGCCGAGCTTAATGCTGGAAATGCCCTCTATGGAGCCAGCCACTAGGGCCCGAGCTTTGTGCCGGACTGCTTCCGAGGTGGTGCACCACCCCAAATGTGGGCCGATTTTTGTGAATATTTTTTATTGGTGCAATTTATTCTCTGCCGAGATATATAGCCTGTAGCCCTCAAGGTGTGTATCGGTCTAAAACCTGAGATGCACCTGAAGGATGACGTAAGACCGCAGATCCCAGTAGCCGCTGAGACTCAGGTTGATTTGCAAAATCGGCCTGAGGATCAAGTCCAAGCTCGGCAGAATACTTTGGGACACTAAAAGCGGCATGCTCAGTCTTCGAGACTCAGGTTGGGTGCGGCCGACCAACCTGAGGATCAAAATCTCCTCAGAAACTATATTGCACATAAAATTTTCTGCATTGGACATGCAATGCAGTAGCCCCCGAGACACTGGTCGGGTGGTAACACCAGATCAGGGGATCAATGTGCCCCTTTAATATTTGTAAATAATAAGCCCGAAGCCCAGTAGCCCCTCAGCCTTAATGCGGGCACGGGTGGCCGAATTAAGGATCAATATCCATAGTAAAATCACAAATTATGTGTAATGACTCTATGTATCCAAGTACATTACGTCATTAATGCTCGGATCTGCATTGTACAAAACCTTGTTGACCGACCATCGGCTTCCACCTCTTCGGCCAGTAGCCGAGGAGTGTTTGTCCTACTTTATAAAGCCTTTATGAGGGCAAAGATTTACAACAAACGAGGCAATATGGCCATACGGTTTTATAAACAAAGGTACACAGAGAGTTATATTACTGTTTAACAGAAGAAATGTCTTCCAAAGAAAATAGTCCCGCTATCGGTTCCTTTCTTTGGGTTGTCATGCTAAGCATGATCATTAAACCTCAGCTCTAATGTAAGAGCAAAATATTGAGGATTTAGTTTTGGGAGGCCAGTTA
The DNA here is from genome assembly GCF_003073215.2 of Triticum urartu. NCBI lineage: Eukaryota > Viridiplantae > Streptophyta > Magnoliopsida > Poales > Poaceae > Triticum > Triticum urartu. Next base: position 335,626,065 of record NC_053025.1, on the reverse strand, counting down.
ATAGCCCCGGTAGTGTTTGGCGACAGTCGGGGTCAAGCCGTCAACACTTCGGCCAATGTTATGAACGGCCCATCATTTAACATAGTCATCGGATCGCTGACCAGTTTACGCTTATTGTGAAAGTCAGTTTTCGGCTTTCTCCACTGAGGTGCTTAACTGTGTGAGCTGGAAGCACAATCGCAGTGGTTCTCCCTTTGCATGCCTAGCCGAACAAAATGGAATGTAGGAAACAAGTGCAGGAGCCGGGCAACCCAACTATTGACCGAAGACACAATTCGAAACCGATGCATATATAGCAATATCTGAGAATGTTTTTGCCGAATCCCTAAAGGTATCCGGCGTTGCACTGCGAGACTAATGCTGGAAAAGCACAAATAGTTTAAAAGTGCCAAAAAGCTTGGAAAACCAAGAAACGTCGGTAAAAACATGACGTCCGAACAATATCAAGTGTTCGATGCCAATCCGAAAGTTGGTCTTAGAAAAAAGAAGTGCTTCTGTCATGCTTTAACATGATAGATCCTATCTCAAGACTTCGAGCGGGTTAGCCTACGGCTTCAACCTCCTATCCCGAGGGCGGAGTACTTCTCATCAGGCCAGTTTAGCAAACTAAACTCTAGCGGTTTTGAGAGAGAAATTAGGCTCCCCGGCTAGTGACCGCACACTCGTGTCAAAAAAAGGAGTGATAAATAATAATAATAATAAAACTTTGCAACGACTAAGAAGAAGAACACTTATTATAAAACGGCTCAAATAAGCTTAAGAGCCCCCAAGTGACTTGGGTAGAAGAATGATTGCATGTACCAAAGCACTTATATCATATGTATGTTCAACTGAACATTAAACGCGTCTTAACCGACCGTCAGCTTCTCCCTCTTCGGTCAAGGACCGAAAAGTGTTATGTACTCCATCGGTCGAGAATATCGACAGTGTTTCCAATAACCAGGCAATCAGGCCATAAGGCTGTAACAGACAAAGCGCGCTCAGGGAACTTATGCTATATTACCGTGAAGTGTAAGAAGCATCTTCGAAGAAAATAGTACCCCCACCGATACCTTTCTTCGGTGCTCATTGTTATTATGAGACTTGTGCAATAGATTTTTTGTACTCATGAGTTCCGTTGTGTGCCGACCATCATTGAAAACTATAAGAGCGCTAGCTTTCGGCTTCACCCAGTCTGAGGTCCGGCTCGGGCGACCCGATCATGACAATCGCAGAGGTGCTCCCTTTACTCCCTAGCCGAACAATCGGGAACGTAGGGGTAAACACAGGAGCGAGGCAACCCAGCTTGCAAATCGCTTAAGTCAATATGGTGCATATTGTGGCGTAATACACGAACAAGGAACGAAGCCGTACAAGTATAATCATATGCAAGTGGAAAAGCTTCATGAAGGAAGCCCCCAAATGAATTGGGTATTTGAATTTATGCGTCACAAACAAAGTTTGGACAGGGAAATTTTTTACAAGCAACTTTTTTCCAAAAAAAGTATAATGCTTGGTCCAACCGAACACAAGTTAAAAATTAAAACTTTGAGCATGAAAGTGACTTAGCTGGTTAATGTGTTCGACATTGATGACGTGGTCCGAGCTTGATGCGGGACAAGGTTCCATCCCCCAAGCCGGTCCCGAGGTGACGGAGCGGAGAGCTCGACACGCCGAAGTGGTGACATAGCACGGTCAGTGCAGACCGGCAGAGTGACGACGAAGTCCCCGGATCGTTTTCTTGTGCACAAAAAATAGTGCAAACCGGAGATAATAGTAATAATAATAATTAAAAAAATCATTGCATAATAAATAATTTATGCAAAGTGAGTAATAAAAGAAATATGGCCTGGTGCCAAAGTCAATGTCGACCCAGGGCGTCGGCATGATGCGGTAAAGGCGTGGCAAAGTCTGGATTCATAGGTCGGTCCGAGTTCCGGATGCGGCGTTCGCCGGACTATGTACGGAAACTGACCGAACCACCACGCGACCATCGTTAATGCGGCCATCATTTGATAGACCTACGTACAGATGATGGACAAAACAGAGTAATAATTCCTTGGGAAAATAAACCCAAACAAGCAAAAAATACTAGGATTAATAGCACCTAGTTTATTTGTTGTAGCAATCCGAAGAAAGGTGATTCCCAAAATTGGGACTCAATCCGCACACCCATTGCCTAATGGGCGATAAAGCGATGGTGTAGCGATGCTGGCAAAGGTTGGCTCGCCGAGGCAAAGCCCTTGGTCTAGCTAACGTGACGGAGTTGGTCGGCTAGTGACGCCGAAGTCTCCTGTAACACCCCGGATGTAACTTTCCCAATTTGTACTCCAACTCTTGCCGTTTGCGGCGTTAAGTTATTTTATTTTCTCGGGTTCGGGTCTTTGTCTCCGTGTGTTGTTGTCGTTGTCATGCATCTCATATCATGTCACCATGTGCATTGCATTTGCATACATGTTCGTCTCATGCATTCAAGCATTTTCCCCGTTGTGCGTTTTGCATTCCGGCGCTTCGTTCTCCTCCCGTGGTCATTTCTAGCTTTCTTTCGTGTGGGGGATTAAACATTTCCGGATTGGACCGAGACTTGCCAAGCAGCCTTGGTTTACTACCGGTAGACCGCCTGTCAAGTTTCGTACCATTTGGACTTCGTTTGATACTCCAACGGTTAACCGAGGGACCGAAAAGGCCTCGTGTGTGTTGCAGCACAGCACCCCTCCAATTTGGCCCAAAACCCACCAAACTCTGCTCCACCATCTAGAGCGTTTGATAACGATCGCGTGGCCGAAAACCGCACCTCATTTGGACTCTCCTAGCTCCCTCTATGCCTATATATACCTCCCCCATTCCAAATCTCGGATCCCCTCGTCAAACCCTAAAAAAAACCATCTCCGCCACCGCCGGACGTGTCCGCACAGGCCGGACAACGTCCGGATCCGCCTCCGCCGACCGGGAGCCGCCACGTGGGCGCCCCGGACCACATCACCGCCACCACTCCCGCCGGCCCGCCCAGGCCCGAGGCGGGCCCTCTCCCGCGCCTCACCGGGCCGCGCGCCCCGCGCCCTCTCTCCTTCCTCCCGAGCCGCTCGCCACCTCCCCGCCACCATCGCACCGGCGCCGCGCTGCCGTCAGCCGCCGCATGCCGCCCGGATCAGGCGTTGCCCGGACGCGCCGCTCCCGCCGTCAGCCGCCGCCACCCCGTCCGCGCCCGACCGCGACCCCGCCGCCTCATCTCCGTCCTCGCCGGCGTTGCCCATCCCCGTCCTCAACTCTGGCGAACAGGGGCCGGCGTCGAACCTCGGGAGGCGCGCCCAGATCTGATTCGGTTGCTACAGTAACCCTAATTTTTTCGCGAGGTTGATTTTCTCTAGGTCCCAGAAATTCCGATCCAAGTGCCTCTGTTCGTGACCCCGTAACTTTGCATCCGTAGCTCCGATTCATGCATATAGCATATCAAAATGTTCAACTCAGAGAGTACATCTTTTCATTCCATTGCATCATTTTCATTTGAGTTCATCTTGATGCCCGAAATGCTGTTAGAAGAGGGCTACTTGAGTTAATTGTCAGATCTGCTACTCCGTTTAGCACTTTTGTCATTTTTTCCACGATTATTGTGTGCATGCTATGCCCTGATGCTCTACATGTGTTTTGTTAAGGGTTTTTTCATCTTTCCAGAGGTGCAACCCATGTATTTTTGTGATGTGTGTGGTGACTTGTGCAAGCTTGCAAAGTGGTACACTTGCTAATTCTGTTTTCAGGGACTTAGTGATTTCACTAAGTCCTGGAGCTGTTTATCTCATGATGTCATATGTTCATGTTGTTTTCTAGTGATCCGTGCCTCTTTTGAGGATGATCAGTAAGGATGTTTTGTTAATACTGTAGTGCTCTATCCATCCATGTCTTTGTTTGCAATTATGGAGCATCCTGTTTGGGTTAATCGAGCTCTACTTTTGCTACTTTGTGAATCTGGGCAGATTGTCAACTTGTTTGCAATTTTGCCGATGATGTTGTAGTTGATCCGTGCATGCTATGCTATTGTTCTTGCCATGTCTAGCTTTAATTTTGTGCCTTATTGATGGGTATATTCTTTTATTGCCATGACTTGCACCGTAGTGAGTGCATCGAGCTCGTAAACATGCCTACTTGAGCTATATGTCAGCATGTGTCAGTTTTTCACCAAGTCTGAAAACTGATTATGTTTTTGCTATGTTCACGTGCTTGCAATTGTATTTTCTGATACCTTTTGGCTCAAGGTCACTAAGGGACTTTTGTTAAGATATTTGAGTAGCTCCATTCCATGCTTTACTTTGCCATGTTCAGATCCTGTAGCATGTAGTTTTGTTGCTCCGAAGAGGGCTACCGGATCTGAAATTCCAGACAAGTGTTAATTTCACTAAGTCTGAAATCTGTTTGTCATATGCATTTTTGCCATGCTTGTTTGAATCTGTTAATGGATGATTTGGCCGTAGATCAGTGCTAGATTTTTGTTAAGAATCTTGTATGCATCCCTGCCATGTATTTTGTTGTCATGTTTGGGTGCTATAGCATGTTCATCTCATTGCATTTAGATGGCTACTTGCTGTAAATCGCAGACCGGTGTCATTTTTGAATCGCTTGCCATTTCCATACCGTAACTCCGATTCCGGCGTTCTTTATACCGTTTTCAAGCGGTTTCATCTCATATTTCCAGTGGAACACTTGGATTTACATGTTGAGGCCAAGTTCATGCATTTCCTGTCATATCTTGCATTTTGCATCCCGCATCGCATCCCGCATAGCATATCATCTTTGCATTGTGTTGTTTGAGTTTGCACGTGGTTGATTGTGCCCTTGTTGCTTGTTTGTCTTGTTTGGGTAGAGCCGGGAGACGAGTTTGCTAACGAGGAGCCCGTTGAGTTTGCTTTCAAGGATCCAGTCAACTCTGACAACTATGCAGGCAAGATGATCATACCCTCGAAATCACTACTATCTTTGCTATGCTAGTTTGCTCGCTCTTTTGCTATGCCAATGCTATGATGCCTACCATTTGCTTTCAAGCCTCCCAAATTTCCATGTTAAACCTCTAACCCACCATGTCCAAGAAAACCGTTGATTGGCTATGTTACCGCTTTGCTCAGCCCCTCTTATAGCGTTGCTAGTTGCAGGTGAAGATTGGAGGCCGTTCCTTGTTGGAACATTTATTTACTTGTTGAGATATCATTATATTATCTTGTTATCTTAATGCATCTATATACTTGGTAAAGGGTGGAAGGCTCGGCCTCTCGCCTAGTGCTTTGTTCCACTCTTGCGCCCTAGTTTCCGTCATATCGGTGTTATGTTCCCGGATTTTGCGTTCCTTACGCGGTTGGGTTATAATGGGAACCCCTTGATATTTCGCCTTGATTAAAGCTTCTCCAGCAATGCCCAACTTTGGTCTTACCATTTGCCACCTAGCCTCTTTTTCCCTTGGGTTTCCGGAGCCCGAGGGTCATCTTATTTTAACCCCCCCGGGCCAGTGCTCCTTTGAGTGTTGGTCCGAACTGAGCTGCCTGCGGGGCCACCTCGGTGAAACTTGAGGGTTGGTTTTTTACTCGTAGCTAGTCTCATCTGAGTGTGCCCTGAGAACGAGATATGTGCAGCTCCTATCGGGATTTGTCGGCACATTTGGGCGGTGTTGTTGGTCTTGTTTTAACCTGTCGAAGTGTCTTGAATTACCGAGATACCGAGTCTGATCAGAACGTCTTGGGAGGAGGTCTATTCCTTTGTTGACCATGAGAGCTTGTCATGGGCTAAGCTGGGACTCCCCTGCAGGGATTTGAACTTTCGAAAGCCGTGCCCGCGGTTATGGGCAGATGGGAATTTGTTAATGTCCGGTTGTAGATAACTTGAACCTTAATTAATTGAAATGAATCAACTGAGTGTGTTACCGTGATGGCCTCTTCTCGGCGGAGTCCGGGAAGCGGACACGGTGTTGGAGTAATATTTGCGCAGGTTGCTCTCTAGTTTCTCGCTAGCGCTTTGCCTCCTCTTCTCGCTCTCTTTTGCGAATAAGTTAGCCACCATACTTGCTAGTCGCTTGCTGCAGCTCCACTCATATTTTTACCTTGCCTTACCTATAAGCTTAAATAGTCTTGATCGCGAGGGTGCGAGATTGCTGAATCCCTGTGGCTCACAGATTACTATTACACCAGATGCAGGGCCTAATGATTCCGCTCCAGGAGACGCGTATGAGCTCAAGTGGGAGTTCGACGAGGACTCTCAACGTTACTATGTTTCCTTTCCCGATGATCAGTAGTGGTGCCCAGTTGGGGGTGAACGGGACCGTTGTCGCATGTTGGGTTCTCTTTTATTTTGGCGCCATAGTCGGGCCATGAGTGTTTGGATGATGTAATGTTATTTATGTACTTGATTGACGTGGCGAGTGTAAGCCAACTATGTTATCTCCCCTTTATTATTTATATTACATGGGATGTTGTGAAGATTGCCTAACTTGCGACATATGCCTTCAATGCGATTATGTCTCTAAGTCGTGCCTCGACACGTGGGAGCTATAGTCGCATCGAGGGTGTTACAAGTTGGTAATCAGAGCCTTCCCCGAGCTTAGGAGCCCCATTGCTTGATCGTTTTTAGCGGCCGAGTTGTGTCTAGAAAAATGTTTTGAGTCATTAGGAATTATATATCGGAGAGATTAGGAATTCTTTTTACTTCCCAGTCTCCTCATCGCTCTGGTAAGGCATCCTGACGCAGAGTTTTGACTCTTCTCTTCTCCAATTTCACTAAAAAAAATTTAGGATCACGCGGGTATCTTAGAATCGTTCTGATGGTTTTATGATGAGAACATTGTCTTGGTGCCTCCTGTCAGGGGTTTAGTGGAAGTGTCCCGGGGAGTTAAGCTCTGAGGTGTTGTCATCATAATTTTATCGTTGCAGTTCTGGAATACCTGAGTTTAGTACGCCGACATCGAAAATCACTTTTATGTAGTTCGTTGGTGAGATAACCTCGACGCCACCCAGTACTGGGGCGGGAGTTCGGGAGTATCGCCATAACTTGTATAACGGATGCTTTTCGAAGGTTGAGGTAGATGGTTTCCGAAGGTTTCTTGGTTATGTGTTGAAGGATGGATACAGCTGGATGTAGGAATTTCTAGTTTGGGTGAGATATTATGCTTCCCCTGTATCCCCAACACCTGATTGCATAACCGGAAAGGTTCGGGAGTTTCATAGGTGGGAATTCTAGTAGCTCTAGTTCTTCTTCCATGGATATTGGTTTGAGATTGGGATTTCTTACCAATTATTCGTTCTTGATCTGTACCTTGTTGAATTATTTCTCTACCTTAATTCTACGTGGCTTCTCAATTTATGGATATGTGACCATTTCAAGAGGAATGCATTCATTCATTTTGTTCGGATGTGAAGACCATATGTTGCAATTTTCATTCCGTTGGTTTCAGCTTCAATATTTGTCTGTCTATGTGCTAATGGATGTCAACCTCTTCAGGATGGCTCCTCCAACGCGCACGACTCCGAATCCTGATCCGCCACCACCTCCACCTCCTCTAGAGGCATGGCAAGCTGTGATGGCCGCAACCAATGCAAACACACAGTTGATCATGCAAATTCTTCAAGAGCGCAATCAAGGCAGTCAAGGGAATCAAGGCAACAATCAGAGTCACTTTGCTACACTCAACCAGTTCCTTGCTAACGGGCCAAAGACTTTCAGCAATTGTGTTGAGGCAACCGATGCTGACGATTGGCTAGTGGATCTGTGCAAGAATTTCGAGTGCAGTAACATCAGGCCTAAGGACTTTGTTAAGTTCGCTTCCTTCCAACTCAAAGATCAAGCTGCAGAATGGTTCCAGCAGTACAAGGATTCCAGAGGTGGACGTGTTATCACCTGGGATGAATTCCGTCGAGATTTCCGAGCTCATCATATTCCTCAGAGCGTGGTTGAAAGTAAGCGTGAGGAATTCCGCAATCTGAAGCAAGGCTCTTTGTCTGTCTATGACTACAACAAGTTGTTCCAGAAGCTCGCCCGCTTTGCCAAGCAGGACGTCCCTGATGAGAAGAGCATGATATATCAGTTCAGGGGTGGTCTCAGAGAAGAAATTCAGCTAGCTCTTGTCCTCTTTGAGCCCTTGAGATACGATGAGTTCTACAACATGGCATTGAAACAAGAGGCTGCTCAGTTGAAGTGTGATGCTTCCAAGAAGCGAGCCAGAGATGTTACTCCTTCATCCTCTACTCAAGTGGCCAAGCAGCAGAAGTATTGGCTTCCTCCTCCTCCATTCCGTCAGCCGTATCAGCAGAAGAGCAAAGGTGGCAGTGGTTCTTCCCACCCACCCAACCTTGGCTTTCAGAACAAAACTTCGTCTGAAGCTCCAAGATCGAGTGCTCCGTATCACTGTCCGCTTTCAGAGGTCACGTGCAACAAGTGCCAACAGAAGGGTCACTATGCCACCAAGTGTTTCAACCAGAGGCGTCTTCCTCCTCCTCCTGTCAGATCGGCAAGTACAGCTGTGATCAAGCATAACCCCAAGCACGCCAAGGTCAACTTGATGAATGCAGCTCAGGCAGAGGACTCGTCAGATGTGATCATGGGTAACCTTCCTGTTAATGATATTCTCGCAAAAGTACTTTTTGACTCTGGTGCATCGCATTCCTTCATGGCATTCCCATTTGCATCGGAGAACAATTTTAGTACTAAGGCTTTACCTAGAGCAATGCAAGTCGTCTCTCCGGCTAAGCGTCTGAGTTCTAGTATGATGGTTCCGGATATTTCTATCTTGATGGGTGATTTCAAGTTTCTGGCTTCTCCAATGGTTCTTGGTAACTCGGATATTGATCTTATTCTCGGAATGGATTGGCTTTCTAAGAACAAGGCACATCTTGATTGTGCTGCCAGGCAGATTCAATTAACTCATTCGTCTGAGGATGTTATTGTCTTTGCCGCTCGGGATAATACCATCCGTCTGTTTTCTCTCAATGAGAAGGGTGAATTGGATGCCATCTCTCAAATTCCAGTCGTTTGCGAATATCAAGACGTCTTTCCAGAAGAGCTTCCAGGAATGCCTCCGCACCGGCCAGTTGAGTTCGTTATTGATCTTGAGCCTAGCACGGAACCTGTGTGCAAGCGTCCTTACAAGCTCGGACCTGAAGAGTTGAAGGAGATGAAGAAGCAACTTGATATTCAAGAGAAAATGGGTCTCATCCGGCCTAGTTCTTCTCCGTGGGGTTATGGTGTTCTTTTTGTGAAGAAGGATGGAACGGACTGACTTTGTGTTGATTACCGTCTAGTGAACAAGAAGACCGTCAAGAACAAATACCCACTTCCCAACATCAATGAGCTGTTCGAACAACTCAAAGGTGCTCGAGTATTCTCCAAGCTTGATCTCCATATGGGTTATCATCATATTCGAATCCGTGAGCAAGATATTCCCAAGATGGCTTTTAGGACAAGGTTTGGTTCATATGAATACACTGTCATGTCTTTTGGTCTCGTCAACGCTCCTCCGACGTTCTCTCGCATGATGAACTTCATCTTCAACGCCTACACCAATGACTTTGTTTTGGTCTATCTCGACGACATTCTGGTTTTCTCCAAGAACAAGGAAGATCATGCCAAGCACTTGCGTTTGGTTCTCGATAAGCTAAGGGAACATCAGTTCTATGCCAAGTTCTCCAAGTGTGAATTTTGGCTTGATGAGGTTCTTTATCTTGGTCATATCATCTCTGCCAAGGGCATTGCCGTGAATCCTGAGAAGGTGTCTGCAATTGTGAATTGGGAACCTCCTGAGAACGTGAAGCAACTCTGTAGCTTCCTCGGTCTCGCAAGCTACTGTCAGGTTCGTTGAGACCTTTTCAAAAGATCGCGAAGCCTCTTTCAAATCTTCTCCAGAAGCATGTCAAGTACGTTTGGTCTCCGGAATGTGACATTGCTTTCAACACTTTGAAAGAGAAATTGGTCACTGCTCCAGTTCTGACTCCTCCTGATGAATCCAAACCGTTCGAGGTCTTTTGCGATGCCTCTATTCAAGGTCTTGGTGCAGTGTAGATGCAAGAGAAGAAAGTTGTGGCTTATACTTCTCGCCAGTTGAAGCCCAATGAGAAGAACTACCCCACTCATGACCTCGAGTTGGCGGCAGTTGTGCATGCTCTTTTGACTTGGGGACATCTCTTATTGGGAAGAAAAGTGGACATCTTCACTGACCACAAGAGTCTCAAGTACATCTTCACTCAGCCTAATCTCAACCTCAGGCAGACTCGATGGGTCGAAGTGATTCAAGAGTATAATCCAAGTATCGAGTATACTCCAGGCAAGGCCAATGTGATTGCTGACGCTTTGAACAGGAAGGCTTATTGCAACAGTCTGATTCTCAAACCTTATCAACCCGAGTTTTGTGAAGCTTTCCGCAAACTCAATCTGCAAGTTGTTCCTCAAGGTTTCCTCGCCAACCTTCAAGTCTCTCCTACCTTGGAAGACCAGATTCGCGAGGCTCAACTTCTTGATGCTATGGTGAAGAAGGTGAAGATTGGGATTGCCAAGAGCCAACCCAAGTACAAGTGCTACCGCCTTGATGACAAGGATACTCTCTTCTTCGAGGATCGTATTGTTGTGCCCAAAGGTGACCTTCGTAAAGTGATCATGAACGAAGCTCACAATTCACTCCCTCCATCCACCCTGGGAGCACGAAGATGTATCAGGACCTCAAGCAGGCTTATTGGTGGACTCGAATGAAGCGCGAGATTGCTCAGTTCGTGAATGAATGTGATGTCTGTAGAAGAGTGAAGGAAGAACACCAAAGGCCAGCTGGTCTCCTCCAAGCTATTGCCGAAGATTCATTGAAAACTTTTCTAAGATCGCGAAGCCTCTCTCTAATCTTCTCCAGAAGAACGTCAAGTACGTTTGGTCTCTGGAGTGTGATATTGCTTTCAACACTTTGAAAGAGAAATTGATCACTGCTCCAGTTCTGACTCCGCCCGATGAATCCAAGCCGTACGAGATCTTTTGTGATGCCTCTCTCCAAGGTCTTGGCGCAGTATTGATGCAAGAGAAGAAAGTTGTTGCTTATACATCTCGCCAGTTGAAGCCTAATGAGAAGAACTACCCCACTCATGATCTCGAGTTGGCGGCAGTTGTGCATGCTCTTTTGACTTGGAGACATCTTCTATTGGGAAGAAAAGTGGACATTTTCACTGATCACAAGAGTCTCAAGTACATCTTCACTCAGCCTAATCTCAACCTCAGGCAAACTCGATGGGTCGAAATGATTCAAGAGTATAATCCGAGTATTGAGTATACTCCAGGCAAGGCCAATGTGATTGTTGACGCTTTGAGCAGGAAAGCTTACTGCAACAGTCTGATTCTCAAGCCTTATCAACCCGAGCTTTGTGAAGCTTTCCGCAAACTTAACCTACAAGTTGTTCCTCAAGGTTTCCTCGCCAACCTTCAAGTCTCTCCTACCTTGGAAGACCAGATTCGCCAAGCCCAGCTTCTTGATGCTATGGTGAAAAAGGTGAAGATTGGGATTGCCAAGAGTCAGTCCAAGTATAGGTGCTACCGCCTTGATGACAAGGACACTCTCTTGTTCGAGGATCGTATTGTTGTACCCAAAGGTGACCTCCGTAAAGTGTTCATGAACGAGGCTCACAATTCTCTCCTCTCCATCCACCCTGGGAGCACGAAGATGTATCAGGACCTCAAGCAAGCTTATTGGTGGACTCGAATGAAGTGCGAGATCGCTCAATTCATGAATGAATGTGATGTCTGCAGAAGAGTGAAGGCAGAACACCAAAGGCCAGCAGGTCTCCTCCAACCTCTTGCCATTCCAGAATGGAAGTTTGACCACATTGAGATGGACTTCATGACTGGGTTTCCTAAGTCCAAGCGTGGCAATGATGCTATATTCGTTGTCATTGATAAACTCACCAAAGTGGCTCACTTTCTGCCTATCAAAGAGTCGATCACTGCAGCTCAATTGGCAGAACTCTATACCTCTCGTATTGTCTCTCTGCACGGTATCCCACAAGTGATCTCTTCAGACCGTGGCAGCATCTTTACCTCGAAGTTTTGGGGTTCTTTTCAGAAGGCCATGGGCACCAACATCCGCTTCAGCACAGCTTTCCATCCTCAAACTAGCGGTCAAGTCGAGCGTGTCAACCAGATTCTTGAAGATATGCTCAGGGCTTGTGTGATCTCCTTCAGCATGAAGTGGGAGGATTGTCTTCCTTATGCTGAATTCTCCTACAACAACAATTTTCAAGAAAGTTCGGGCAAGGCCCCATTTGAAATTCTGTATGGCAGGAAGTGCCGTACCCCTCTCAACTGGTCTCAAACCGGTGAACGTCAGCTTTTGGGTAATGACTTAATCATAGAGGCAGAGGAAATGTGCAAAGTCATTCGAGATAACCTCAAAGAAGCCCAATCCCGCGAGAAGAGCTACTATGATAGTAAGCACCTTGATTTGTCTTTCGAGATCGGAGATCATGTTTACCTCCGCGTCTCTCCTATGAAAGGTACTCGTCGATTCGGTATCAAAGGGAAGCTTGCCCCCAGATACGTGGGACCTTTCAAGATTGTCAGCAAGAGAGGCGACCTCGCCTATCAACTCGAGCTTCCTTCAAACTTTGCAAATGTTCATGACGTGTTCCATGTTTCTCATCTTTGAAAGTGCTTCAAGACTCCTGACCGCACCGTCAACTTCGATGACATTGAGCTCCAAGAAGATCTCTCTTATCATGAGCACCCAGTTGCTATTCTTGAAGAGACTGAACGCAAGACTCGCAACAAGTCAATCAAATTTCTCAAAGTCAAGTGGTCACACCATTCCGACCGTGAAGCTACCTGGGAACGCGAGGATCACCTCCGTTCTGAGTACCCGGCGTTCTTTCAGTCCTAGATCTCGGGACGAGATCCTTTCGTAGTGGTGGAGTGTTGTAACACCGCGGATGTAACTTTCCCAATTTGTACTCCAACTCTTGCCGTTTCCGGCGTTAACTTATTTTATTTTCTCGGGTTCGGGTCTTTGTCTCCGTGTGTTGTTGTCATTGTCATGCATCTCATATCATGTCATCATGTGCATTGCATTTGCATACGTGTTCGTCTCATGCATTCGAGCATTTTCCCCGTTGTCCGTTTTGCATTCCGGCGCTTCGTTCTTCTCCGGTGGTCATTTCTAGCTTTCTTTCGTGTGTGGCGATTAAACATTTCCGGATTGGACCGAGACTTGCCAAGCGGCCTTGGTTTACTACCGGTAGACCGCCTGTCAAGTTTCGTACCATTTGGACTTCGTTCGATACTCCAACGGTTAACCGAGGGACCGAAAAGGCCTCGTGTGTGTGTTGCAGACCAACACCCCTCCAATTTGTCCCAAAACCCACCAAACTCTGCTCCACCATCTAGAGCGTTTGATCACGATCGCGTGGTCGAAAACCGCACCTTATTTGGACTCTCCTAACTCCCTCTATGCCTATATATACCTTCCCCATTCCAAATCTCGGATCCCCTCGTCAAACCCTAAAAAAAACCATCTCCGCCGCCGCCGGACTTGTCCGCACAGGCCGGACAACGTCCGGATCTGCCTCCGCCGACCGGGAGCCACCACGTGGGCGCCCCGGACCACATCACCGCCGCCACTCCCGCCGGCCCGCCCAGGCCCGAGGCTGGCCCTCTCCCGCGCCTCACAGGGCCGCGCGCCCCGCGCCCTCTCTCCTTCCTCCCGAGCCGCTCGCCGCCTCCCCGCCGCCATCGCGCCGGCGCCGTGCCGCCGTCAGCCGCGCACGCCGCCCGGATCAGGCGTCGCCCGGACGCGCCGCTCCCGCCGTCAGCCACCGCCGCTGCCCCGTCCGCGCCCGGCCGCGACCCCGCCGCCTCATCTCCGTCCTTGCCGGTGCCGCCCATCCCCGTCCTCAACTCCGGCAAACAGGGCCCGGCGTCGAACCTCGGGAGGCGCGCCCAGATCTGATTCGGTTGCTACAGTAACCCTAATTTTTTCGCGAGGTTGATTTTCTCAAAGTCCCAGAAATTCTGATCCAAGTGCCTCTGTTCGTGACCCCGTAACTTTGCATCCGTAGCTCTGATTCATGCATATAGCATATCAAAATGTTCATCTCAGAGAGTACATCATTTCGTACCATTGCATCATTTGCATTTGAGTTCATCTTGATGCCAGAAATGCTATTAGAAGAGGGCTACTTGAGTTAATTGTCAGATCTGCTACTCCGTTTAGCACTTTCGTCATTTTTTCCATGATTATTGTGTGCATGCTATGCCCTGATGCTCTACATGTGTTTTGTTAAGGGTTTTGTCATCTTTCCAGAGGTGCAACCCATGTATTTTTGTGATGTGTGTGGTGACTTGTGCAAGCTTGCAAAGTGGTGCACTTGCTAATTCTGTTTTCAGGGACTTAGTGATTTCACTAAGTCCTGGAGCTGTTTATCTCATGATGTCATATGTTCATGTTGTTTTCTAGTGATCCGTGCCTCTTTTGAGGATGATCAGTAAGGATGTTTTGTTAATACTGTAGTGCTCTATCCATCCATGTCTTTGTTTGCAATTATGGAGCATCCTAGTTTGGGTTAATCGAGCTCTACTTTTGCTACTTTGTGAATCTGGTCAGATTGTCAACTTGTTTGCAATTTTGCCGATGATGTTGTAGTTGATCCGTGCATGCTATGCTATTGTTCTTGCCATGTCTAGCTTTAATTTTGTGCCTTCTTGATGGGTATATTCTTTTATTGCCATGACTTGCACCGTAGTGAGTGCATCGAGCTCGTAAACATGCCTACTTGAGCTATATTTCAGCATGTGTCAGTTTTTCACCAAGTCTGAAAACTGATTATGTTTTTGCTATGTTCACGTGCTTGCAATTGTATTTTCTGATCCCTTTTGGCTCAAGGTCACTAAGGGACTTTTTTTAAGCTCTTTGAGTAGCTCCATGCCGTGCTTTAGTTTGCCATGTTCAGATCTTGTAGCATGTAGTTTTGTTGCTCCGAAGAGGGCAACCTGATCTGAAATTCCAGACAAGTGTTAATTTCACCAAGTCTGAAATCTGTTTGTCATATGCAATTTTGCCATGCTTGTTTGAACCTGTTAATGGATGATTTGGCCGTAGATCAGTGCTAGATTTTGTTAAGCATCTTGTATGTATCCCTGCCATGTATTTTTTTGTCATGTTTGGGTGCTGTAGCATGCTCATCTCATTGCATTTAGATGGCTACTTGTTGTAAATCGCAGACCGGTGTCATTTTTGAATTGCTTGCCATTTCCAAACCGTAACTCCGATTCCGGCGTTCTTTATATCGTTTTCAAGAGGTTTCATCTCATCTTTCCAGTGGCACACTTGGATTTCCAAGTTGAGGCCAGGTTCATGCATTTCCTGTCATATCTTACATTTTGCATCCCGCATCGCATCCCGCATAGCATATCATCTTTGCATTGTGTTGTTTGAGTTTGCACGTGGTTGATTGTGCCCTTGTTGCTTGTTTGTCTTGTTTGGGTAGAGCCGGGAGACGAGTTCGCTAATGAGGAGCCCGTTGAGTTTGCTTTCAAGGATCCAGTCAACTCTGACAACTATGCAGGCAAGATGATCATACCCTCGAAATCACTACTATCTTTGCTATGCTAGTTTGCTCGCTCTTTTGCTATGCCAATGCTACGATGCCTACCATTTGCTTTCAAGCCTCCCAAATTTCCATGTTAAACCTCTAACCCACCATGTCCTAGCAAACCGTTGATTGGCTATGTTACCGCTTTGCTCAGCCCCTCTTATAGCGTTGCTAGTTGCAGGTGAAGATTGGAGGCCGTTCCTTGTTGGAACATTTATTTACTTGTTGGGATATCATTATATTATCTTGTTATCTTAATGCATCTATATACTTGGTAAAGGGTGGAAGGCTCGGCCTCTCGCCTACTGCTTTGTTCCACTCTTTCCGCCCTAGTTTCCGTCATATCGGTGTTATGTTCCCAGATTTTGCGTTCCTTACGCGGTTGGGTTATAATGGGAACCCCTTGATATTTCGCCTTGATTAAAGCTTTTCCAGCAATGCCCAACTTTGGTCTTACCATTTGCCACCTAGCCTCTTTTTCCCTTGGGTTTCCGGAGCCCGAGGGTCATCTTATTTTAACCCCCCCCGGGCCAGTGCTCCTTTGAGTGTTGGTCCAAATTGAGCTGCCTGCGGGGCCACCTCGGGGAAACTTGAGGGTTGGTTTTTTACTCATAGCTAGTCTCATCTGAGTGTGCCCTGAGAACGAGATATGTGCAGCTCCTATCGGGATTTGTCGGCACATTCGGGCGGTGTTGCTGGTCTTGTTTTAACCTGTCGAAGTGTCTTGAATTACCGAGATACCGAGTCTGATCGGAACGTCTTGGGAGGAGGTCTATTCCTTCGTTGACTGTGAGAGCTTGTCATGGGCTAAGTTGGGACTCCCCTGCAGGGATTTGAACTTTCGAAAGCCGTGCCCGTGGTTATGGGCAGATGGGAATTTGTTAATGTCCTGTTGTAGATAACTTGAACCTTAATTAATTAAAATGAATCAACTGAGTGTGTTACCGTGATGGCCTCTTCTCGGCGGAGTCCGGGAAGCGGACACGGTGTTGGAGTAATGTTTGCGCAGGTTGCTCTCTAGTTTCTCGCTCGCGCTTTGTCTCCTCTTCTCGCTCTCTTTTGCGAATAAGTTAGCCACCATACTTGCTAGTCGCTTGCTGCAGCTCCACTCGTATTTTACCTTGCCTTACCTATAAGCTTAAATAGTCTTGATCGCGAGGGTGCGAGATTGCTGAGTCCCTGTGGCTCACAGATTACTATTACACCAGATGCAGGGCCTGATGATTCCGCTCCAGGAGACGCGTATGAGCTCAAGTGGGAGTTCGACGAGGACTCTCAACGTTACTATGTTTCCTTTCCCGATGATCGGTAGTGGTGCCCAGTTGGGGGTGAACGGGACCGTTGTCGCATGTTGGGTTCTCTTTTGTTTTGGCGTCGTAGTCGGGCCATGAGTGTTTGGATGATGTAATGTTATTTATGTACTTGATTGACGAGGCGAGTGTAAGCCAACTATGTTTTCTCCCCTTTATTATTTATATTACATGGGATGTTGTGAAGATTGCCTAACTTGCGACATATGCCTTCAATGCGATTATGTCTCTAAGTCGTGCCTCGACACGTGGGAGCTATAGTCGCATCGAGGGTGTTACATCTCCGGAGTAGGTTGATGAAGAGATGGTGAAGCCCCCAGTCCAGCCGAGATGTCGAAGCCTCGGTGTCAGCCGATGAGTCGAAGTAGGTCGGCGTGATGGACACTAGCTTGAAGAAGCAATAGTGCGGCCCTGCCGATGCAGGTCGTGACGTGGTTGATGCCGGCTTGATGAAGTGACCGTGCGGCGATGCCGGTATGCCCGCTCCGTGTAATCCGTGGGGCGGCGATGTTGGTGATGATTTATCCTTCACGATGCCAGACACTTGTTCGGCTTGCCGAGATGATGATCCAAAGAAGTTGAGCTCGGCTAAAGTGACGATGTGTCTAGCGCAGGTCGGCAGCCGTGGAGTAATATTGCCGGACTGGTTTGACACCAGCATGATGTTGAAGATCATATTCAAAAGATCTTAAAGTTAGTGGGATGTGTTCGGGAACAAAACACAATACCCCATATAAAACTTCCTTCAAAAGGGATGTCCGAAATCCCGTTCATAAAAAAGATGAACTCGGGTCGGAATCATTTTCGCGCAGAAAAGAGATCCGAAAAGTGATGCACTAATCGGAAGGTTCCCGGAGTTTGGACGGTAAGATCGAGCTGAAATTTTGAGAGGTGGTAGATATAGGAATTCCGCAGCCGATCAACGGTTGGATCTTCCAAAGGACGTCCGAGCTAGAAGCTGGACACCACGCCCTAAACTCATCCAAATTCCCGTCCAGATTTGACAGGGCTCCGGTATATCGTGGATTGCCAGAGATTCCTCCGTCGGAACTCGACGAAATTTTCCAGGGTTGTTATAGACTCAATTCCGCACAATTCCACCAAAGCGATACTCGAGGAGGTGGTGGCGGCAGATACGAGTTCACTGTCCAAAAAAAAACAGCGCGGTCGCTTGAGGGCAATGTTGACGTTGAGCCCCCGAGCTCCATAGATGATTCCTCCGTGATCTTGATAGAGATTGGAGTTGATGTTTGATGAATGCCCTCGTCCAAACATGGTGATCCGAACACGGGGCGCAATTCTTGGTCAAACCAAGGTGACCAGTCGAACTGGTGACAAAGACGCCGAAGTCGCAGTTGATCTGCAGGCGAGCCATCGATCCTTTTGTCGATCACACAGCGGAACTCTCAATGAAAACACCAATGTCGGTGTCAAAACCGGCGGATCTCGGGTAGTAGGTCCCAAACTGTGCGTCTAGGCCGGATGGTAACAGGAGGCAGGGAACACGATATTTTACCCAGGTTCGGACCCTCTTGATGGAGGTAAAACCCTACGTCCTGCTTGGTTAATATTGATGATATGGGTAGTACAAGAGTAGATCTACCACGAGATCAAGGAGGCTAAACCCTAGAAGCTAGCCTATGGTATGATTGTATGTATATGTCTATCGACTAGCCTGGCCTCGGTTTATATAATGCACCAGAGGCCTAGGATAACAAGAGTCCTAGCCGAATACGCCGGTGGGGAGGAGTCCTTGTCTTGATCACCAAGTCTTGTAGAATCTTTCATGTATGCGGCAGCTGCCCGAACTGGCCCGTGAGTATACGGCCATGGGGGTTCTCGGTCCAATCTAACAGATCAGGAGATGACGTGGTGAGTACCCCCTAGTCCAGGATACCGTCAGTCATCCTCTTGCATGTCTTGTCACCCCGCTGCCGCAGACGGCTTACAGCGCAAGCTTGCGCAGCGTGCGGGGGGGGGGGGGCAGCTTCTTTCGGCCAAACGGTGGCGCCAATGAATCGTCGGTGAGCACGCTCCCGCGCAACCTTGCAGGTTCCCGTGCAAGCTTCCCACCCGACCCCCAAAATCCCAATGCTTACTGGCCTGCTATATAAACCCTCATGGCCGGCGAGTCCTGCGTTGCATTTCCCCTCCCTCCCTATAGCTTATCTCGTCTACTTCTCCCACAATCACCAATGGCACCGGTCCGTCGTCGTTGCTCAGCCACTCTGCCATCATTAGAGGACAGCTCCAGCTGGGAGGCTACACCGCGGCGGTGGCGCAGTCCCCGGTGTAGTGTAGTGTGCGTGGCGTCCCTGTTGGGTGTGCGCAAAACACCCACCACACGCTCCGCCGCCGCTGCCCGTCGGCAACTGTTAGCGGCCGCCATTGCCACCACACCACCATCGAAAGCCAGGGCCATCTCCCGCTTGGCTGCCGCGACCTGAAGGCGGGAGGTGGCCATCGTGGCCGCCACCCCACTGCCGTCCATCGTGGCCATCACCCGCTCCGCCACCGCAGCCCGAAGGTGGGAGGTGGTGTTCGTGGCCGCCACCCCATCGTCGTCACCGTGTCCGCCAGCCCACCCTCGACCGTCGGGGTCATCACCCGCTCCGCCACCGCCGCCCGAAGGTGGGAGGCGGAGGTGGATGCCCGCACGCGCGTCAGCGACCTTGCGTGCTACATCGAGTTCCTGCGGGAGGAGGAGGAGCGCCTCGTCGTGCACGCTAAGAGCCTTACTACCGCCGTGGCCGTGGCACATGCCGCCTCAGAGGCGAGGAATCAGGAGATCTATGAGGAGAACCACCGCTTCAAGAGGGGTCGTCTGGAGCGGCAGAGGGCGTTCGAGGTGAGCGTCGATGAAGCTGCAGCTGCGGCAGGCACCATATTGCAGTTGTCTAGCTCGCTGGTAGGCTCCTCCTCCTCTGCCTCTTACTGCGCACGCTCGGGAGAGGAGAGGCAGCCGGAAGTAGTAAAAAGCCCCTCCATAGTAGTAGTATTATTTAGGGGCTATTTTGTTCAGTTCATCTGACTATACATGTGGTGGAACTGTACATCGTACATAAAATTAGCTAGTATATATAGTTGAACTAGCTATTTCAGTATGTTGTTGGCAACAATTGGGGAAAAGTTTGTTCGGTTCAGCTGTAGAGTTGAGCTGTTTGTATAATTTAAGAACGACTGCTTAATCTATGAATGAAATCTATGCTTAATTACTTAATTTTAGTTGCAAAACTTAGATACTGCTAGTTATTTTAGCTTCATGTTTTGACAAATCACAGTGTTACAAGGTTGACAATTGGCAATGTTACTAGATCAACAAATGTCAATCTTTCCAGTTTGACAACTGGCAACATACCCAATATGACAGATGCAAATCTTACCAAATTGTTTGTAAGTAGTTGCACACGGGTCATCCGAAATAGATGCACAAATCTTGCTCTCACTTTGCATACGGTGTTCTATCTAATACGTTTGCGATCAAGAGCCGCAAGAACCCTACTCGGCAAATTTTCCCTTGGCTTCCTGGGAAGCTCCCGGTTTGCATACGGGTGTTCTAACTAAAACATTTGCGATGAGTGTTTTACATTTAAAAACCATTGACGTTTTTTCAAAAGAAAATCATTTGATAAGTCTGTACATTAAGAGAGAAAAATGCAAGTTCGCTCAAACCATATCTTTCATTCAGTCATACTACAAATTTATATTCATATGATTGAGATACAATATTAAAACCAAGAAAAAACTATTTCCGGTGGCGGTGGAGGTGGCGTGCCACACCGTCATTGTCGTCCTCCGGGATGCCGTTGTTGAAGTCTTCAATGTAGCACATAATGTTCTTCCCTGTAAATCAAACATCATGTCATCCCGGGATCAACGGGCGGGGCGCGGGAGGACAACGACAGCGTGCGGCGCTGAGAGGTAGCATCCGACGGTGGTGTCCCATGCCGCTGAGGGGGCGCGTGCACGGAGAGGAAGGTGGGCGGCCATCGAAGTCAAATGGCTCATTTCCTAGTGAGCCTGCGCAGCATACAACTCGCACGTTTCCCGCTGAGCCTGCACATTCAAGGACAACTTGCACACCTCTCGGTTAGCCTGCGCACCGGGCTGCGCTCGCACGCCTCCCGTCCAGCCAAGGTCAAGTAACTGTCCGCACGGCACTTCCTACAACCATTAAAACCAAGACACGTGACGTAACGTGAATGGTTAACAGAACACACATGGTTTGGATTATACAAACGTTTGAGATATTAAACTGGCAGCTATTTTTTTCAAAATGCCTTTGTTGGTTGTCATTATTCGAGTGTGCCTTCTCTCAAAATGGACACGAAAAATACCGCATCATGTCGGGTGCCATTCCATGATAGCATGCCTAGTTTCATGAATTTTAGACGAGTTTTGGACTTACTAGAATTTAAAAATAAAGTATCTCAATGTTTTGCCGGCAATCAACGGTGCCCTGATGTTTGAAATTCATTCCCATTTCTTGCATGGGACCTAAGCATGCACCCAAGGACATAGATTTTATTTTTCAACCAATTTATATGCACTGGAGCATGTGCATATAGTTCAAATTTGAAATATGCACATAAATGCATTGAAAACTCAGTTAATGCATACAAATGTCCAAACAAACCCCGAAAAATCACAAAAATTGACACAACACTCCTGTTGTTCTATGTTGACACGAGAAATTTTTTGAAAGCAATAAGAGTCAATGGATATTGTTTCGTCCCCAAAGGTGGGATACTCCCTACCGAAACTGTCGTGCTTGTTGTGAGAAGTTCTGGTTTGTGAGAAGCATATACCCAAACCTGCCCCAAATGGGACAAAAAATTTACCACGGCATTTTGATGCCTCTCCATGATAGCATGCCAAGTTTCATGAATTTCAGATGAGTTTTGTACAAGAATTGAAAAACGAGGTATCTCAATGTTTTGCCAGAAATCAACGGTGCCCTGGTGTTTGAAATTCATTCACATTTCTTGCATGGGACCTAAGCATGCACCCAAGTACACAAATTTTATTTTCAACCAATTTATATGCACTGGAGCATGTGCATGTAGTTCAAATTTGAATTATGCACATAAATGCATTGAAAACTTAGTTAGTGCATAAAAATGTCCAAATGAACCTCAAAAAATCACAAAAATTGACACAACACTCCTGTTGTTCTATTTTGACACGAGAAAATTTTGGAAAGCATTAAGAGGAAATGGATATCGTTTCGATCATGCTTTCTGTGTGAAGCTCTGGTTTGTGAGAAGCATATACCCAAACCTGCCCCAAATGGGACAAAAATTTTACCACGGCATGTTAATGCCGCTCCATGATAGCATGCCAAGTTTCATCAATTCCAGACGAGTTTTGGATTTACTAGAATTTAAAAACCAGGTATCTCAATGTTTTGCAAGCAATCAACGGTGCCTTGGTGTTTGAAATTCATTCCCATTTCTTGCATGGGACCTAAGCATGCACCCAAGGACACATATTTGATTTTTCAACCAATTTATATCCACTCGAGAATGTGCACGTAGTTCAAATTAGAATTATGCACATAAAATGCCTTGAAAAGCCAGTTAATGTATAAAAATGTCCAAACAAACCTCGAAAATTTCCAAATTTTAACACAACACTCCTATTGTTCTATGTTGACACTAGAAATTTTATTAAAGCAATTAGAGGCAACGGATATCGTTTCGTCCCCAAAGGTGGCACGTTCCCTACGATACCATCAGGCTTGTTGTGAGAAGCTCTGGTTTGTGAGAAGCCTATACACAAACCCGCCCCAAATAGGACAAAAAATTCACCACGGCATGTTGATGCCGCTCCATGATAGCATGCCAACTTTCATGAATTTCAGATAAGTTTTGGATTTACTAGAATTTAAAAACCAGGTATCTCAATGTTTCCGGCCAACTGACGGTGGCAGGGTGTTTGACATTCATTCCCATTTCTTGCATGGGACCTAAGCATGCAACCAAGAACACATATTTGAATTTTCAACCAATTTATATGCATTAGAGCATATGCATGTAGTTCAAATTTGAATTATGCACATAAATCCATTGAAAACTCAATTAATGCATAAAAATGTCCAAACGAACCCCAAAAAATCCTAAAAATTAACACAACACTCCTGTTGTTCTATGTTGACACTAGTAAAAAAAATTGAAATCGAGAAGAGGCAATGGATATCATTTCGTCCCGAAAGGTGAAACGTTCCCTAACGAAACCATCAGGCTTGTTGTGAGAAGCTCTGGTTTGTGAAAAGCATATACACAAACCTGCCCCAAATGGGACAAAAAATTTATCACATCATGTTGATGCCGCTCCATGATAACATGCCAAGTTTCATGAATTTTAGACGATCTTTTGATTTACTAGAATTTAAAAACCAGGCATCTC
This sequence comes from Triticum urartu, assembly GCF_003073215.2. Taxonomy (NCBI): domain Eukaryota; kingdom Viridiplantae; phylum Streptophyta; class Magnoliopsida; order Poales; family Poaceae; genus Triticum; species Triticum urartu. Next base: position 335,602,790 of record NC_053025.1, on the reverse strand, counting down.
AATGTTTGCGGCCGAGTGACGGTGGCAGGGTGCTCGACATTCATTCCCATTTCTTGCATGTGACCTAAGCAAGGAACCAAGGAGACAGATTTGAATTTTCAACCAATTTATATGCATTAGAGCATGTGCATGTAGTTCAAATTTGTATGCACATAAATGCATTGAAAACTCAATTAATGCATAAAAATGTCCAAACGAAGCCCGAAAAATCCCAAAAATTGACACAATGCTCCTGTTGTTCTATGTTGACACTAGGAAAAAAATTGAGGTTGAGAAGAGGCAACGGATATTGTTTCTTCCAGAAAGGTGAAACGTTCCCTACCGAAACCATCAGGCTTGTTGTGAGAAGCATATCCGCAAACCTGCCCCAAATGTGACAAAAAATTTACCACGGCATGTTGATGCCGCTCCATTACAGCATGCCAAGTTTCATGAATTTTAGACGAACTTTGGATATACTAGAATTTAAAAACTAGGTATCTCAATGTTTACGGCCGAGTGATGGTGGCAGGGTGTTTGACATTCATTCCCATTTCTTGCATGGGACCTAAGCATGCAACCAAGGACACAGATTTGAATTTTCAACCAATTTATATGCATTAGAGCATGTGCATGTAGTTCAAATTTGAATTATGCAAATGGATGCATAGAAAACTTAGTTAATGTATAAAAATGTCCAAGCGAACCCCGAAAAATCCCAAAAATTGACACAACACTCCTGTTGTTCTATGTTGACACTAGTAAAAAAAATTGAAATCGAGAAGAGGCAACGGATATCGTGTCGTCCAGAAAGGTGAAATGTTCCCTACCGAAACCATCACACTTGTTGTGAGAAGCTCTGGTTTATGAGAAGATTATACCTAAACCTGCCCAAAATGTGACCAAATTTTTACCACAGCATGTTGATAGCATGCCAAGTTTCATGATTTTTGGACGAATTTTGGATTTACTAGAATTACAAAAGCAAGTACGTCGACATTTGCCTGAGAGCCACGGTGCCGTGGTGTTCTAATTTCATCCCCATTTCTTTCATGGGACATAAGCATAAACCCATGGACACATATATGATTTTACAACCTATGTTGGTGCACCGGAGCATGTGCATGTAGTTTAATTTTGAATTGTGCACCTGAAATGGCTGGAAAACCAATTTAATGTATAAAATGTTCAAACGATCCCTGAATGATTCCAATTTTTTTATGACACACATATAGTTGCATGTTCACTTCAAATAAAAGATCTAGCAATTGAAACACCGTCCATTGCTGTTGTGACCCCATTATGTAATTCAAATCAAGATGAAAAATCAAGTAGATCGCACACAGTTTATCATCACCAACTGTGTGAGATGCAGCACAAAATATCCTGGAGCACTATCGGTGTATAGTGTGCCTATGGCTTACGCGAGAAGGTGCGTCGGCTACAGTCCACAGCTAGCGTCTCATGCACACTATCTTGCTCCCCAAATATCATTTCACTGTTCAATCGTCACCGGTGAAAGATGGGTATGTGGACCCGCGTCGTGAGGGCAACTTCGGTGGCCCACACTGGTGAGAGCGTAGCCGAAACCGCCATGCACATGCTAACAAGGTGCATCAGCTCGGTCGCAATCTGCGACCGGGTGGCCAAGGCAGCCCAAACGGCCATTGTTGCTTCTCAGGTGGCGGCAGCAACATCTGCCTCGGGGATAGCAACTGGCGAGAGCAACATAGTAGCTACCTGTTCCACAGCGGCGGCCTTAGCCCTGATGGAGGCCGCCCACAACCATGTCAAGGCCGCCCACGCCCAGCTCCTAGCGGTCACCGCACAAATCGAACGAAGCTTCTCCGAAAACGGTCGGCAACCCGGGGCGAAGAGTTGGCAATCGCCGAGAGCGTTCGAGCAGCCGTCCGTTCCTCTGTCACATACCTAGCAACAACGGAGCCCGTCCAAGCCCAGATCACGGCCGCCCTCGCCCAACTCGTGGCGGCATTTTCCAAAGAGAAGGCAGACGCTGATGGCGAGATGCTTTCCAAGTATGGTGCGATGGATGCCATGTAGCCCCTTCCCCAGGAGACCGTCGGGCGCGAGCTGGACATGGAGGTGGCAGCGAAGATCAACGAGCACCAACCATAGTAGTACTCTTTGTTTGTTTAATTAAGAGCGCCGGTCTTTAATTTTTTAGAGTAATGTTTAGGCAACTAGCTCTGTTTAATTGCTGAACTTGCTCGATTAAGAAGTGTTGGTGTGATGTAGTATCCTTTGTGTACCCAAATTAGGCAATGACGTGGATGACCATTGAAACCATGGAAATTCAAACCAAAATTTTTGACGTTCAAACTCATCACACATGGGTTAAGCTATCTGAATCTTTTGTGATGTTCACATATCATACACTATTCTGAATAAGGGACTGTGTCCGATGACACTTTGGGCGCCAGTTTTTTTGCTGTAGCGATTCCAAATTTTCGGTTCCGCGGAAATATCTACCTCCCCGCCCCCTCTCCCTTACCAAAAGCCACATTTCCCCTCTTTTCGCCTTCCTTTCCAAGTTGAAACCTTCACTCCTTGCTTGCAGCGCCGCCTCCTCGTTGGTGACCCTCCTTCACGCTGCTCGGCCTCGTCTATCCAGGCAGGTAATCCACACCCGACCCCCATCCTCCTCCTCCTTCCACATCCCACATGCCCCGACCGCCGGCGTGAGCGCAACACCTTCCACCCAAATCATCGACCCCTCCACCAAATAAGCGCTGCCCTAAGCCATGGTGCAGGCAGTATAGCCAGGATCTCAAGGAGCATTTGGTAGCGGAGAAGCAAATCGCGGCCGCACGCGCGGATGAGGTCATGATGGCTGCTATTCGTGCCGACCCCCAGATCTTGGAGGAACACCTTGCCATTTGCTAGCTACGCCGTTTAAGCATGCTCGGTTTACCCGTTGCGTGTGCTGCTCCTGCCTTTCCTTCACGAATTCTAGTGAATTGTGCTATCTAATTACCATGCAATCTGTTGCCCTAGTGTATATGTTCTATATGTCGTGCAGTGTGGTGCTAACTTATTAACTATTTTGTTAATTAGTTGTCGTCTTCAGTTAATTGTTTGGTTCAATTCTGCAAATGTGATGTTCAATTCTTCAGGCTGCAATTTTATATTGTCTTCCATGTGAGAAATAAATCGAATTTATCTTTACAAAATACATGAGAAACGAATACAATTGCTATATTTCCAAGTTGTCAAGCATGCTTGGTTTGGTTATACATTATGCAATGTGGTACTTAGTTAATGTTTGGTTCATTTGTGTTGTGGTTTTTAGTTAACTGTTTGGTTCAATTCTGCAATGCGATGTTCAATAATTGTGGGTGCATTTTGTTATTGTATACCATGTGAGGAATAAATTGAATTTGGCTGTAGTAAATACATGAGAAACAAATACAATTGCTACAATTGGCTGTAGTTAACTGTTTGGTTAACCGTATGATCTTCTATTAGGAGTATGTTATATTGTGCAATGTGGTTCTCAGTTAATGTTTGGTTCATTTGTTGTGGTGTTTAGTTAACTGCTTGGTTGAATTCTGCAATGCGATGTCCAATTGTCATGGGTAGAATTTCGTATTGTTGTGCATGTAAGGAATACATCGAATTTGGCTGCACTTAATACATGAGAAACATATACAAGTGCTATATTTCCTAGTTCTTAATCATGCTTGGTTTGGATAAATGGGTTTTCCATGTGGCTTGAATTAATCTGATGAATTTGCAATGTGCTTATTTTTCATCAACATACTTTACTGATAGCATGCGAGCCCTTACTTAACCTGATGACTAACTACCGTATATGTGTTGTAGGGAAACAATGGGAAGCACTGAGGTTTACAATCGAGGTTAGCACGTGCATGGTCCGTTGTCTAATAGCACATTATTGTGCAATTACAGGAACCATTCTAATATTTAGGTTTTTAACAATTTGGTCTTGCACATGTAGGTCCCACTGTCAGAGATTTTGACCCACTGTTCGACCCTTTTTTCATATGGGGAAATGACTTGTCCATGAATATCAATCAAATCAAGGAACTCGGAAAGATGTTAGGATAAAGAAATTAGCGACAAAAAAACAAGATCTTTTCTGCACAATGTAGAAGACATCATTTCACTACAAGATGGTACTAACTATTATACCTTGCCTTTTTTATTCTTTTGCCCCATTTCCAATATAGAGAAGATATTTATACACATCCTTGTTTTTAGGCCTTTCGAAAGCAGTTCACTGATGATTGGCTCTCAAACCACCTCTATGGTCAGGAGGCGAGGAAGGTTTTCATACAACACCCACTGTTCAATATTGAAGTGTTCCTGAAGAGGACGAAGGACGGACGGTCAATCATCCACAGGCACTGGCCTAAAGTTGCAAAGACCTTCAACATGAATGAAGGCTCAATATTCGCCTTCTGCTTCAGCAGTTTTCCAGATGAGATGCATCTGTCTATATACCGTCTATGATGCTAATTCCGAAAGGTTCGACATGTTGCGTGTGAAACTTGGTGCTGGTGCAGTTTTGTAATGGGGTAGCTGAGTGCTGAAGCTATATCATGTTGTACTCTGATGTATTTCAATTATGAAATTATGCTTCCTTAATATATTATGTACTTAATATGAATGTCAATTAGATTAATAAATGGATTATTAATAATAGCGCAATTAGCCTGCTAATGGAAAATTAGCCTGCTAATTGGGTTTTGCTATTGCAAACGGTTATTGAAAAAAATACCGTGGGCGATGACCTCAGGCAACACACATAGTTTCTAGGAATAAACCATGTTGGATCAATGAAAAATCACACACGACTTTCTCTTGAAAACTGTTTGCTTAGGCCACCTTGCGCAAACGTTTACCACATAAAAATTGTGTGTGATGGACAGCCTTTGCCACATAGTTTGTTCTACGGACCGCGTGTGATGCATTCAATAACACAAACGATAAAATTGTTAATATCGTGTGCAATGGCAACGCCATCACAAACGATTTAACGGGAAAAACTGTCTGTGATGTACCTGTGAACGGAAACGTTTTCCTTGGAGTGACTATGTGGGATGTACATGCAAATGGAAATGTTTAGCGGGGACTAACTGTGTGGGATGTACTTGTGACCAGAAACAATTTCACATGTATAATTATATTTTTAGCTCTACTATATGTATTTCCATATTTGAGCGCTCGCCGGTTCGCACACGAACTCATTTTTCTGATCGTGTGTGCCAGGAGGACCCCCCTATCGCCGCCATTCACTAGGCGACGGTTCCAAATGCCGTCACGGAAAGGGGTCAAAAACAGTTTGTCTAGCACCGACGCGTACTAGTGTACTAAGCTTTCAGCCTCTTAAAGGCCCATGATATCAGTGGGCCAACTAAGGCCCGAGATATGTTTCGGCCTGGTAATGGCACGTCATATAACTGGGCCAAAAAAGGCCCGGTCTACATTTCAGCCCGCTGAAGGCCCGTGGACGACTAGTGAAAATTGAGGCCCAACATGCATTTCGGCCTGCTAAAGGCCTATGGTTTTTTCTGGGCCGTAACAGGCCAGCAGAATATTCAGCCTGTTAATGTCCCAAAGCTACATGGGCCCAATTAAGCGCTGGGTCCAGTAAAGGCCCAACCAAACTTTGGGCTAAATATAGGCCCATGTAAGTATTGGGCCTGGCATAAAGTGTGAAGGCACCAATGGCCTTTCAGGCCCAAGAAAGTTGCAGGCCGGCCCAATTGTGACCCGCTAAAAAGCAGGCACATTAGAGGCAAATGTTTCGGCCTGACCGACTACATCAGATTTTCTCCATTTTTTCAGATAGCGAATGATGGCAGTAACTAGTAGGAGTTAAGAACAAACCTACTCTTTACAATAAAGAAATTATGGCATAGTAACTTAGAATAAACCTACACTATACAATAAAGAATTTATGGTATATTACATGCACTGGGCATCGAACGTCGCCACCAGTGATCATAAAGCGCAACGAAGAAGTAGATTAAAAAACTCGGCGCCATTGAAGCATAAAAAAATAATACTGAACCAAGACCACTTCCAAGACAGTTCAAGAAAGGATAGCCTTGCATGGGAACTGCTACGCAAGCTGCTGAGTAAGGCTGTGAGACCGGCTTAGGATGTCGGTCATAGCTTCCAGGTGTAGCTATTTAGCAATGAGGTTGTCATTGGTGTTCTCCGCAATCTTTCTTAGAGATAGGACTTCAAGTCGAAGTTGAGTTGCAGAATGCCTTTCTACTAGAACTTGGGACTGAAGAAGTCGAACTGAGTCAGACAATGAATTCTGTGAGCTTAACTAACTACTCGTCTCAAGTAACTTGAACACTGCATCAAGACAAGACTTTGTGATTGTCTCGCTATCTTCAAGATGTTTTGCCTTCTTTGCTGCAATATATGTTGGGTTTATCTCACAGCCTTCAGTAGACTTGCGCATGCCATCAGGCATATCACCCTGAAACAAGCAGAGAGATGACATGTTTTGCATGTGTATAAACAAAGATGATAATTGTGCTGTCAATTCCATCCAATTTCAAATTAGAAAAATAAAGAGTAAGTTTGAAATATCAATAGCATAATTTGGCATTGTTCATAATGCGGGGAGCTTCACCACAATACTGGATTACCATGTCAATATAACAAACATAGATGAAGGGCAAAGACAATCATTGTATCTATTTTGGTTAATGTGCATGGCATGTTGTTCATATCATCAGCCACATCAGTAAGATAAAATAGGAGATGGCAAGGTGTAAACATGGGCTGCTTCACCACACACTGGATTATAGATCCACAAAAACAAGCATACATATAGGGAGTATTGAGTAATGTGCATGCTATGAATAAGTAATTTGGTTTTACAAGTAAAACTTGGAACTTACCGTTGTTGCAAACAAGGATTTTGGTAGAAACAACAAACTAAACAGTAGTTACCGATAGGGAGTATGAGCAAATTAAACAGTAGTTGAGGATAAAGGATTTAGAAGGACTGACTTACATTAACGGTTAACATCAGCTTCATAATGCCCTTCTCCATGTCAAGGGAAGGATAACTCAAGAATTTCAGCACAGAATCTTCTTAATAAGCACTGCATGTACTCTACATTTTGTAGAGAGTAATTATAGATATGATAATACTGAAAGGGATAGAGGATGATGAAGATAAGATGTAGATTGATGCTACATAATCAACTTCCAATCCCTGGAAGTACAAGCTTTACAGGGCGAAATGTACTGACAAGAGCAATGAGCTACACTCATGCACTAACGTTGTCTGTGTATTCAAATTTTTGGTAAGATTAAATATAGATTAGATATTTTTTAGTAAATGGTGGGCGAGAGAGATAAGATGCAGAATGCTACACAATGAGCCAATCCCTCTTCCCATAATATAAGAGTGTTTTGAACACTAGTGTACTTTACAAAACATTCTTATATTATGGGCGGAGGGAGTAGTTGTTAATGTAAGTACAGTGATAGACGACATTCAGTCCTTACAAGTGGACTGTAGAGCTAAACCTCTTCAAAAGCATTGGGTTGATTCTAACTTTATGTAAGAGTCCAAACGGATCTTATAATGTCCACCAAATGGATGAGAACAAGGCTAACATCTGAAGTGATGCTACATAATCAACCAGCTATGAAAGTATGTATGGCCATATAGGGCAAGAGGTACTCACAAGAGCACTGAAGTGTGCAGTATAGTTGTGAGATTATGTGGTCCCTTGAGAATGAATGTTCTTCTGCAAACTGTTTTTGTATGAATGAGACGGTAAGCCACATGCAGAAATGTAGTTCAAATTGTGATGTGATATCATAGACAGTACATTACGCTACAGACTAGACCAATGTGTAACAAGATTATTCCACTCACTATCTGATAAATGTATCACCGAAAACTTTACAGAAATTTCATTTAGAGGCTTGCCATCAAAGTGCGCTTACCTTAGGTAGGAACGATACTTCATCAACGAGTTCTTGAAAAGAGCAACCAACCCTTGCTCGTCTTGACTATCCAGTTTGGTGCTCGCCTATTAAAAATAATGAAATCTTGTGTCTTCTGTCAGTAGAAACATATGCAATATTTACCATGAATAACATTAGTACATTACTTACACGTAAGTTGCGGAGGAAGACTGGAAATGGTTCTGTGTCTGCGATATAATCTTTCCATGAAGGAAAGATGCGCACAAAGTTCCTGACAACAATATAAGCTTCGTCTTCTAAACTCGGAAGAAATGGAACAGGGGTCCTATTTGCTGCAATTGGGGCTCTCTCTCATTCAAAAAGGGATTTGGCAACTGGATTTGGTGTACTCTTTCCTGGAATGAGGTTTTTGCATCATAGAGCTGGTGCTATGTCAACTGGCTTCATCATACTGTTTGCTGATGTTGGAGTCTGCTGAGTTGGGGCATCAAAGATGACCAGTGTAGAAGGACTAAAGTCTGCTAGAGTTGGGGCCGTGTTTTGTGGGCCAGGAGATATTGCAATTGCACCTAATGGGCTATTTGATTCATTAGGTGTCGCTACCTTTTCCAAATACTTTGCTCATGCTCCTCCACAATCAGCAATGGCCCTCTTCCTTTTGAACGTCTGATACACAAGAACAACATTTTGAATGGATAAATATGGTATGATGACAGATGGAATATGTACTGAAAATGGATAGGCAGGGTGTATTCACATACACAATGTGTAAACTAAGCTAATGGCAGTGCAACAAAGTAGAAGCAATTCAAAGCATCAATTGGAAGATATGTGCGACCAATATAACCTTGGAAAGTTAGAGCAAGCACCTTGATGGGTGAATAAGATAGTGCATCTGCCTCTGACTCCTCCACTAGGGAGCTACATTGATTTAGGTGTCCCTCTAGCTCAGAATCACTGTTAGGATCATATTCTGAGCATGAATCTGTAGGTGGAGAGCGTTTGCATTGCATTGCATCCAGACTTGATGTCAGTCCCTTAATGCCACGTTTGATAGCCATGGCATTGTTCTGCTTTATTCTTTTCATGCGCGCAAGCTCGTAATCATTATGATGCTGTTCAATATCTGAGATTCATGAAAACATAAAAAGTAGTCATATTATCTATGGAATGCATTGCGGATTCAACTCGAAGAGTGTCTCCCTATAAACCCCTACATATGCAAAGTTCACCCCCAACTATGCTGACCAGACCACACATTGAAAAACAAACCTCTTATGTCTCTATAACAGGCAAACACACATTTCAAAACTGTAGTAGGAACATTAGAACAATATCAAATTCGTATTTGAACAAATAAACTAAGGAATTATGAGTGGCATAATGTTTAGCTTCAAGGGTGGAGTGCTGGTAGTGCGACACAAAGCAAGTAGGCAGATTGTATTCCATGTAAATGGTCGTAGTCTATGTAAAAGGTGGAAGTGACACTTTCTCTCTATACAATGCAGAGTTCATTGCCCACACATGATGGAAGAGATGACCAGACAAATACTATTCACTCATGTCTGCGGTTCCAGTATTTCGAAACAGGGTGTTTCACCCTAAAAGAATATTGACAACAAATATGACAAGGCAAGCATAGATGTAGTGAGTCAATCATTACTTGTGAGCTTACTAGGACAAGTATGCAGAATTGTAACCGTTGTAAGAGACCGTCCACAATCTGAATCAAGAAGTTGCTCTAGCACTTATCGTTTCCAACTAATCGACGTGAATAAGTGGATATCTTATCGAATGAGTAAGAAAGACAAGTACAATTGTCAACAGACATGGCCTGTAGTAGTAATTTGGGTCAATGTCACTATGACCAACAATCCAAAATGACTGGTGTCTGTTCCTAGGGCAGGAATTTTGAAACCCTATGAAATTTACAGGTACTAAAGATTACTAAAATACATCTGAAACATTAAGTGTAGGTAGCACTCAGTACACAACAAACCATAATGATAGTCCTACCAAATGAGTAATGAATCAATTAGATAATGGGTGATGAGGAGTGGCTACTGAGGGTTGAGTATGTATCTCAGGATAAATCGGGTTGGCTTAGTGGTTGTTGCACGCCTGAGCCCTAAACAAATTGGGAAGGTAGGCACGACGGCGCACACGGGCAGCGGTGACATTGTTGGGCGAGCGGCTCCTGACCTCCTTTTAGTCCGGCATCTCCTTTTAGAGTCATGCCATCTGGGGACAGCAAGTTGCCGATGAGGCAGGCGGCTGGGGGTGAGTAGATATCGAAAGCGCAACAGAACAGAGGGGAATCGGGGCTTGGGCCGACGCAAAATCCCAGGGTGGGCCGCGACCCACCCTGGGCACCCTGTAGATACACACCCGAGTGGCGTATCGAAACTAAACTAGGAACATTTAGCTGACCAACTAAACGACTCCATTTTAATAATATCAGATTCATATTTGAACAACTAAGCTTGTTTAGCTTGATGGGTGGAGCGGTGCTATTATGACACGAAGCACGTATGATGATCGTATAGTGATCATAAAAGGGGGAAACCCTATGCATTTTTTATTGGTGCAAAAGAGGGTTTCCTCTCCGATTTCTATTAAAGAAACCACCATGGAACCAACATGATCAATTAAACCCTAAGCATGATCAATTAAACCCTATTATGACTGTGCCATGGAAGATTTAAAGCTACAAACTGCAGAAATGCTATTTAGTATCCATAGATTGCTTCGAACTAAGAAGTATGTTCTAAGAGATGAAAAGAAAGTACAGTAACCAAGTTACGATCTATTTTCTGGTTGAGATCAAAAAGTTGAGCAGATATGAAGTACCACCTCTCTTGCAGCGTCGTGTAGGCATCGGGGTGTGATGGCTGTCGGTGGCGTTGAAGAATATCTGCGACGGTAGACGGGTGCATCGGGGGATATGTCCGTTTACGGTGGACGAGAAGGTCATGTGAGCGGCCTCGACAAAGATGACGATGGCGTCGATGAAGCGAGAGGATGAAATGCAAGGCTCCTGGTCTGTCGCCATGGATGAGAAACGTCCATCTCTAATAGTGGACGACGCGGTCTTGGTAGGCGCTCTGGCATGGTGGAGGACGGTGGCGATTGATGGGGTGGAGGACGGCGGTGATGGATGGGGTGGCGGACGAAGGAGGCTGGTGTGGGGATGGTGTTCTAGCATGAACGTTGTATGAATGGGAAAATGGAGGGAGAGGTACGGGGAACCATGTTTTTGGGACGCGCCTGTCTGAAATATGGGAAAGTTACGAACTTAGCCCCCGTTTAAAATTTGGACGTCTCGTCGGTTGGGGATAGGCCGATAATCTCGCATCTCCCCAATATTTTCCCAAAGCGATTTCGGGTGAGGAGAGGGTGTTTTGGCGCCCATGGTGTATGAACGCGGCTGACAGGTAGGGCAGTTGTGTCATATCTGAGTGAAGTTACAAACCTGCCCCTATTGCAAATATTTGCCTACATCGATTTCACCCGAGTCGAGTTTGTTTTGCCGCCCACAGTGTATGAATGGGGAAATGGAGGGAGAGATAGAGGACTTTCGGACGAGCTTGAATCAAATGTGTTTATCCACCCATGTTTGGCGCCCACCGTGTCGGAATGGGCTCAGAGGCGGTCATGTCACGTCTAATTGAAGTTACTAACCTACACCTATTGAGAGCAGTGGAAATCGGGCCGATGGATTGTCCGTGTAAGGGGTAGACAATAATTTCCATCTCCCAAACACTGGCTCCAAGTAGCCGACGTGGGAGTGGACATTCTGCCGCTTCTATTGAATTTTGGGACAATAAGCATCCATGTTTACCCTGGCAACTAAATTCGAATCCATTATGTATTTTCCCCCGCAAAAAAAGAATCCATTTTGTATTCCTATACGAATCTTTATAAATCATTCTATGTGTTTTTATATATCTTCAAAAGCACAACAAAGATGTATTCCACTATCATACATGAATATGATTTACAAATGCCGATACTCGAATTCAGAAGCTATAATCCAGTTTAAGGTGAATTTGAATATTTGAAATCACTTTATGTCCAACTCAAGTGTCACACGCAGCATAATGTGTACTCCCATTTAGATATGTACACAAGCGATGTATCAAGATTCAAATACCGAGTCAATCAACCAATAATGTACAAAACTAACACACATATAAATACTTATAGAGTATATGGATCAATAATGTCAACTAACATACATAAGCCAGGCCGCTGTACTTTTTTGCAGAAGAGCATCCTTTTTTTAGCGAAGCTAGTACAACATCTTGGCCCTTTCAAATGCGTGCCACTTAAGGACCATCTATACTACTATTATTGCTGAATGCACATTAAGCCCGATTGGCATATTTGTAAGTCTGGCACAACAATATAAATGAAATGTATCAGAGTCTTATCAATTAATGCAGACTTGTGCTCAAAAAAATTACAAACCAAAAAAACAATTATTACATGATCTCTGAACCAAATGGTTTGATCGATTACATGAAAAAACAACACAAAGGTTATTCAACGATGGAAAGAACATTTCACCTATGATTTACCAAATGGGAATTTAATTTTCTTTTTCCTACAGGACCTTAACAATGTGGTCAGTCTCAGCTTGCTGCATTTTCAAATCCACCAAATATTTAATGGTTGTCTTGAGTACTGCTTGTGATTGTGTTGTTTGCTTCTTCAACATGTCAACTTCATCTCCAAGTGCAGAAGTAGAATTCATGATGCACGATTGGGCCGGTGCCACTGCTGTGGGATGATACAACGTCCATGGGGACATCACTCTTTGATCTTGGGCTAACCTTTTTTGCCATTAACGTTTTGATTGGATTCCGAAAAGTTGAAGTTAGCAAAACATCTCAACTGGGAGTTATAACATCAAACCAATTAAACAAACAAGGAATTAAAGAGTTTCAATTGGATGCTGAAAAGTAGTTATTAACATCATTGTAACTGGTTGCAGCAGCAAAGCAGTTAAACAAACAAGTTTTGCAAAAGGTACCTATTGTGGCATTGCAGTTTCTCTTGGATCCTAAAAAGTTTAGTAGCCAGTAACGTGATTAGAGCAGCCGGTTGCAGCAGCAAAGAAGCTAAACAAATAAGTTTTCCAAAAGGAACCTGTTGTGGCATTGGAGTTTCTCTTGGATCCTGAAAAGTTTAGTAGACAGTAACTTTATTAGAGCAACAAGTTACAGCAGCAAACCTATTACACAAATATATTGTCAAAAATATACCTGTTGTGCAATTGGACTTCCAATTGGATCCTGAAAACTTGAAGTTGGTAAGATGATTACGGCAACAAGTTACTGCAGCGAACTAGGTAAACAAGGAAGTTTCTGAAAACATACCTGTTGTGCCAACGGAGTTTCAGTTGGATCCTGCAAACTTGAATGATAGAAATCATAAATAAACTATTGCAAGATCCATAAGAAACTAATATCAAACTAGTAAAACTAACCAGTTTTGGCAATGTATTTAATTACACATGAACTAGTAAAACTAACAAGTTCTTGGCAACGTATTATTCTAACAAGTCGATACTGTTTACCAGCAACACAAACATCTGTAAATCTCTTTGATGTAAGAAAAATGATTCCAACACACACACACACACACACACACACACACACATATATATATATATATAAGTTAAAAATACAGTGTCCCTCATATAAACCTGGCAGTTGTCTATCTATGAACATGCAAACATTACTAGTGCTACAAGTGATAACAGCAAACCATTTAAACAAATAGGGTATCAGAACGTAAATTACACATGAATTCGGCTGCACCCTAGAAGTACGTATGACCAGCTATCTACGTGCTTAAGTAGCTATTTAAGTTCAGGCAAATAGGTAATTCTTAATAGTAAGTATCAAACACATAGATAGGCGCACTCTATAATAGGATTAACATGCTATGGCATTATGTAATCAGTAGCAAACAAAATTAAGCCAAGCAACATAATTGAACAATTTTGCAATAAGTGGCTAACTAAAATTCCAAGGAGCAGGTAACTGAAGTTACGCTAGGTCTTTGTACAGGCACACTGCAACTTCTTTTTTGCTTACAAGGTTCTACGAAGGAGTCCATGGCATCAATTGCTTGGATACGCAGCCCCAATACTTCTTTCTTCCCACACTGCATTGGTAAGTCCAATGGTTAATCTGATAAGATGGTGCGTCCTTGATATGTTATATGAGGACGGGTTGTCATGCTAGTTGTAGTCACACACATCACACTGGCTTTTACTGTATATTTCATGCGATTACATTTGGCATATCAAGATCTAAGCAATCTACAATGTGATTAAAAGACTGGCATCCTTCACATTATTGGCGAACTCAGTTCATAGAAACAAGCAATTCAACCATTCTGTGGGCAAATCAAAAGCGCCACAGGAATATTTTCCACTACCCCAATCATACATGCAAAAAGGGGCGACGCCACTGTAGGGGCTGGTATGGGCGGCCGCCTCTGGTGGATGAAAAGTGTGCACCTAGTTTGAGTCGCCCAGGTTGGCCCAGGATAGTTTTGTTCGTCCCAAGACATGAGTAGGCAATGTAAAAAATGAAGAAAACATTTCAATTTGGATGGGCCAATAACGTAAGTGCAAGGTAGGCCCTATAGCAGGCTCGCGGCCCAAATGAGCGCCTCCCATATCGATCGATAGCAAGAAAAATCCCAATTCGTTTGCTCCAGCCTCCAGTATGGTTCACTCCTAACATAGCCATCGCTGGACACACCGACAAAGCACTTCCTCGCGCCCTCGTTGGACGCCGGTCGCCGGGCTTCAAGTGAATGGAAGGAAAACAAGATGAAGATCCAACCCTGGGTGTAGCCTGCATGGGAGGCAGTGGCGGCTGCACGATCATGGCATTGAGCTTGCGCAAATGGACTGTTGCCGCTTGCAAGAGCAACATGCGCAACGAGCAGGTACATCACATCCCTGATTATATCTAATTCAACTGTTCAATTTCTGGCCAATAGTTAAACCTGACAGTGTTGTAAAACTGCTTGTATGTAGGGAATCTATGAGAAAATGAAACTAATTTCTGCTTATTTTATAACTCCCCCAATCAATACTGAACTGACTGAACCTGATGTATCTAATCAAGTTTCTGGTGCAAACATACAAGCTCAGGTTGTTCTTGAGCCTAAAGTGTCTAATGAACAGACTGCTAATGAAGGATTTGATGCAAACATTTTACATGCTCCTGGTGATGAACATATAGTGTCTAATGAGGGATCTAATACAAGCATTTTGCAAGCTACCATTGAAGGATTTAGTGGCTAATGATGATCTGCTATGTTGAGAGAGACATAGAGATTTGCAGGCATTGATGACAAGCAAATTAGAGTACATTTTCATGGCTTGAGGAAATGTCGAGGCCATCTACCAGAAAGTCCCCGTATAATGACAATGTAGCATAAATACTTTTCTAGTCTGTTGTTTGAAACTATTGGCGTACTTGTGTATGATAGATATATTGATATGCAGTTTGCGCACTGGTTATAGGTGTAATTACACTTCGATATTTTCAGCTAGAGAACGAATAATTGAAGCAGGTACAGACCATGTTAGTAGTCCTTGTACACCATGTTACATTTTGTGTTTTTGGTGCCTACATCATTTAGTGTTTTATAATCTAGAACTATTTTGGATCATTATTTGGTTTTCAAAGTGCATGTAGCTTCACATTTCTCAAGTTATGTTGATTTCCGGAGTGCAAGTGCCTTCATATTTTTTAAGTTAAATTTTCGCCCCTAGTAACTTGAATTCGTGGATCCGCCACTGCACACAAATCATACACGTAGGCCACTACGAATTAAATGAAATGCAGGGACTTATGTTAGCTCGTTCTATATTCTCACTGCAGCTCTGCTTGTGCTTGGCACGTTCCATGTAAAAGTCTAGATTACCACTTGCTTGGAATGTAGGCCTTGTGCTCCTTGCACCCCCCTGTGCATTTTTGACACGGCAAATGGTTGATCAAATAAGAGGAATTGACCTTGTTGTTGTACCGGAGGACAGGTACTTACAAGGTTATACCAGTGTGTAGGATGTGTACCAGATCCCGTAGCGTCGTCATGCTTCGCTAAAAATGGTTTGCTTCTTTCATATGATATCTCCAGAAGAAATAAGAGTTAAAGTCACAATGGCGTAGGCGTGTAAGCTAAGAGAGCAGTGAAAGGATATTGAAACATTATCGGAGTAGTGCACAAGGGAGTGATATGTGGATACCTAGTTCGGGCTGGCGTTTGGGCATGCTCGCCTAGCTAGAGTGCGGGTCACTTGAGAACCGTTGAGGGTGATGCGCTGGCGTTGGCAGGCCAAGAACGGATGCAGATCTTGAGTGGCAGGAGAGCGCTATGATGCGGTGGATGAGACCATCGTTGAAGCCCGAAGGCCTCAGAGGGGGGGGAGAAGGTGCGATGATGTGCTTGGTGAAGTAGCCCCGGTGAGGTGGGAGACAGCGTCGGTGAAGTGCACCTGATGCAGTGGAAGTCGGTGTCTGTGAGGCACGTCGGTTGCGGCGGCCGACGTTGTCAGTGAACCACTTGGTGCGGTGGACGAGGGTGTAGATGAGGTAGCTCCGGTGCGGTGGTGAAGCGTGACCGTCGTCTCTGTCTTCGTCATCCAGCACAAAGGTGGGGAAAGAGATGAGACGAGGGATGATTCGAACTTTGCTTGGGTTGGCGGCGAATTAGGGATTTGAGCGCTCTAGGCGCGTGAAAGGGGGCGGTGGAGAAGGGAGATTTTGTAGGGCTGGAATTGGGGCCGCCAGATATTTCAATCCAAAACATGGAAATCCAAATTATTTTTCCGTCGTTCTTTTTTTTTGGCGGGGGGTGCTAGCGTCCATACGACAAATGCGACCACCACGGCACGACCCTGGTCTGCCTGGTGTGCCTACATTTGACAATGCAATCGAATCTTCTTTCATTTGGAAACAAATTTGTATGTATTACCATGTCCGTGTTTTCCTTGCAAATAATTAGTCATTCAAAACGAGATACTATTAATTAGTTAATGAGGAGTTATTTGAATTAGAGTGTGTGTCACATAGCGAACTCCAATTCTAACGCTACTTTTTAATACAAATTCATATGTATATGATGAAAACCATGGTAGTGAGAAAACTTTGGATGGATTCAAACATATGACCTACAAAATAGCACAACAATCGAGTCAATGTCAACTTTTTCAAACCTAGTATGGCACGAATTCGAAATCATTACGGAAGCTATATGCATGTCCTCAATTCAAATCATACAATGTACACTAAATTGAAACGTCGATATTAAGTCTCGTACTATATACATTCAAATGTTGTTTTTAGCCCCACTCCCCCTCCCTCGGCACACACGCTACATACTTCTTGTACCGATCAATCTTCCTCTCCTAACCACCTTAGGAAGCTATCGGTTTCTGACACATGTTCATTGTCTCTCTCTAGGTTTTTGATCTCTAACTCTCTCAACTACACAACCCCCTTCGTCCACTCTGTTACCAAATGTATCTACCTCACAAACCCTCCATTGCACTCCATGTCGAGCTCTCTCTCTCTCCCTCCCTCCCACCCTCTCTCGCTACATACATGCTTTGTCTATCTAGACCCCCCCTCTCATGTGCACGCACGCACGTTGTCTATCTAGGTCACTCGCTCGAGACTGTCTCACTCTTTTTTCCGCACGGCGGGCCACACTCGCTCAATCTCACTCTCTTTATCTAAGTCTCGATTAACCTCGCATTCTTTCACATACAAGTCGATCAACACATTCTATACTCTCTCATGCAGATTGTCTATCTAGGTCAGGCCATTCAAGTCGCCCCCACTCTTTTGACCTCATGGTGGGCCTCGCTCCCTCAATCTCTCTCTCTCTTTCTCTTTTTATGTCTCGATTGACCTTGCTCTTTCTCAGACACAAATGATATATCTCCATGTTTGAATCCAATTCGACATATTCATATTGTATACTCTCTCACGCACATTGTCTATCTAGGTCACTCTCTCCAACCCGTCTGACTCTTTCGATTGCACGATGACCCACACTCGCTCAAACTCTCTCCCTTTATATATGTAATTGATTGACCTTGCTTCCTCCCATGCGCAGAATATATCTACATGTCTATGACTGGATCATCTCTCAAGCTCTATCTTACAGCTCTCACCCTTCCCAAAAGCTCAATCGGAAAATATCTCTCCGGAGCATATATATCTTTTCAACGAATGTCGGACCACACTCACTTTGTCTCTCTATCTATCCATGTCTTAATTGACCTCGCTTTCTCACGTTGTATCTTCCACACATTGAACCTACCTCTCCGTCCCTCGTAGAGCCAGAGCTATTTACATTGCGAGGGGGACTCCAACCTTGGATTAATTTGTGAAGGCATTTATTCCGGTGGGTTTAGATTATATTCTCGTAGCATTCGGCCCACAACTATTCCAAACATCGTTACAAGCCCCGCACCTCCCCCAATTGATTTCACTATGGCTCGGTCATCGCTCTCTCACACGTCCTTTCTCACCTTCAACGTCGCACCATGGTATTTTTTCAAAAAACTCTATTGTTCTCTTTAATTATTACAAATAAGCTACAAAACTACACACCGGTAGTCCATGTTTAATGGAACAAATTTCGACCCACAAATTAAAGTGTTACAAAATACACACCGAGGGGCCCATCAGTCATGAAACAATTCTGGACCCATATATATAAATAATAAAAATGAAAAAGGACGAGGACCGAACATGCGACTAGGCTTTCAAGTCGCGCGTCAATAGGAAACATGGTACATCAATGTTTGATGTAGCCCCCTTTGTTGATACAATGTTTTTATATTACCACAACCTATTTAATTGATAACATGTTTTCATATTATTTTTAGTACATTAGTGGGACCGGCTCGTTAGCATGTACTACTATTCACCTTCACTTACTGGTGGGTTCCATGTATGCTCTCTCTCTCTCCTCCCCTTCTAGTTTAGACGCACAGGCAAATACAAAGAACTCGCGGGCGATGTTCTTGTTGACCATATCAGGACGCGTTCACAAGTTAAGACACTAGTTTCATGTACTAGTAGTACTAGTCAATGTGTACATGCAATGCACGTTAATTTGGAATTATATATTAAGTGCATGCGGATATTAAGTAGGATATTATTTGTGTGTTATTACGTGATTAGCACTATTTTGGTATGAAATTGACTGCACGCTAAACGTGTTGAGCGCTCTACTTTGAAGGGTCTAGGTCGTTGGATTGACATGATTTAATGGCCGAGATTAATTAGATCTACCCCTTTGGTATAGATCGTATAGATATAGATTATACATGTAACAAGTTTAGGAACAAAAGTGACCATGACGAACGAGTTATCCAGTATGATTTATCTACTACTCCATAATAATTAAATGTGTTGATAAATAGATGTATCACCTAGTGCTCGAACAAGGGGATTGGTCGCGTCCTACAAGTATTTGGAAATGACTTCCCTAAGAAAATATTTAGAATTGATGTGGTATTTAATATGAAATTTTTGCGATAAGAAGGAATACATGTGGCTTGATGACATTTTATATTTAGTTTGATATGGCTCTAGCAGAACATTCAGTCAATAAAACCATAGATTTCATTCAGTCTGACTCTGACTGTACATTCATCTGACGATTGATCAAAATAAACGAAAATGACAAAAGTTCGGATTTTAAGAATGGCAATCCGAATATTTTTCATGGAAAATTTAGATTACGTGGCGGCGGTGGGGGCGTCTTGCGGTGGGAAGTGGCTTATCTGTCATGCTCTATGTGTCGTCGCGCACTGGTCGACAGCGACGGCGGCGTCTTGCGCTGTTATTGGTGTACTGTTGGACGTTGGCCCTGGCTTCAAGGAAGGCCAGAATGTTCTGGAGTTGGGTCTCTAGGAGTGAGTCAACTGGTGGGAGGAGGCGACTGACGTTGGTGCAAGGAAGCGGTCGACGGCGGCCATCCATGCCGCTGAGGGGGGCGCTGGCACCCGCGTGGGGATGATACGTCTCCAACGTATCTATAATTTTTTATTGTTCCATGCTATTATATTATCTGTTTTGGATGTTTATGTGCATTAATATGCTATTTTATATGATTTTTGGGACTAACCTACTAACCAAGAGCCCAGTGCCAGTTTCTAGTTTTTCCTTGTTTTAGAGTTTCGCAGAAAAGGAATACCAAACGGAGTCCAAACGGAATAAAACTTTCGCGATGATTTTTCTTGGACCAGAAGACATCCAGGGGAGTTTGAGTGCACGTCAGGGAAGCCACGAGGAAGCCACAAGGATGGAGGGCGCGTCCAGGGGGTAGGGAATGCCCCCACCCTTGTGGGCCCCTCGTGACTCCACTGACCTATTTCTTCCGCCCATATACTCCCATATATCCTAAAAACAACCAGGGGAGCCACCAAAACACTTTTCCACCACCGAAACCTTCTGTGCCCATGAGATCCCATCTAGGGGCCTTTTCCGGCGTCCTGCCAGAGGGGGATTCGATCACGGAGGGATTCTACATCAACAACATTGCCCTTCCGATGAAGCATGAGTAGTTTACCACAGACCTACGGGTCCATAGCTAGTAGCTAGATGGCTTCTTCTCTCTCTTTGATTCTCAATACCATGTTCTCCTAGATGTTCTTGGAGATCTATTCGATGTAATACTTTTTGCGGTGTGTTTGCCGAGATGCAATGAATTTTGGATTTATGATCAGCTTATCTATGAATATTATTTGAATCTCCTCTGAATTCTTATATGCATGATTTGATATATTTGCAAGTCTCTTCGAACTATCGATTTGGTTTGGCCAACTAGAGTGGTTTTTCTTGCAATGGGAGAAGTGCTTAGCTTTGGGTTCAATCTTGCGGCGTCTTTCCCAGTGATAGTAGGGGCACCATGGCACGCATTGTATTGTTTCCATTGAGGATAAAAACATGGGTTTACATCATATTTCTTGAGTTTATTCCTCTACATCATGTAATCTTACTTAATGCGTTACTATGTTCTTCATGAACTTAGTACTCTAGATGTAGGCAGGATTCGGTCGATGTGTGGAGTAATAGTAGTAGATGCAGAATCGTTTCGATCTACTTCACATGGACATGATGCCTATATTCATGATCATTGCCTTAGATATCGTCATAACTTTGCGCTTTTCTACCAATTGCTCGGCAGTAATTCGTTCACCCACTAGAATATTTTCTATCTTCAGAGAAGCCTCTAGTGAAACCTATGGCCCCCGGGTCTATTTTCCATCTTATAATATTCTAATTTCCATCATATTAGTTTCTGATCTACTATTTTGCAATGTTTTACTTTCCGATCTATAAACCAAAAATACCAAAAATATTTAATTTACTGTTTATCTATCTCTATCAGATCTCACTTTCGCAAGTAACCGTGAAGGGATTGACAACCCCTTTATCGCGTTGGGTGCAAGCTGTTGTTTGTTTGTGCAAGTATTTGGTGACTTGTGTGTTGTCTACTACTGGATTGGTACCTTGGTTCTCAAAACCAAGGGAAATACTTACTCTACTTTGCTGCATCACCCTTTCCTCTTCAAGGGAAAAACCAACGCAAGCTCAAGAAGTAGTAGGAAGAATTTCCGGCGCTGTTGCCAGGGAGATTTATGCTAAGTCAAGTCAAGATTTTTCACCTGTCAACTTGCCAATTTCTGGCGCTGTTATCGGGGAGATTTACGCCAAGTCAAGTCAAGATTTGTCTCCCTTCAACTTGCCAATTTCCGGCGCCGTTGCCGGGGAGATTTATGCCAAGTCAAGACATACCAAGTACCCATCATAAAATCTCATCTCTTGCATTACATTATTTTCCATTCGCCTCTCGTTTTCCTCTCCCCCACTTCTAAAACGATTTTTGAAAAGATTTGCCATTTCTTCTCCCCTCTTCCGTTCGTATTCTTCATTTGCCTTTTGGTTACTCGTTTGATAGATCTATTTGTTGTTGCCATGTCTGAAATTGGGGAGGTTGTCACTGAAAAATATAATAGTAACAATGGGGAAAACTTTGATGCTTTTGCCAATACTAATCCTCATGAAGAATCTAGTAGTCTGCAGACACACAAAAATCGCATAGGTAGCGGAAATATTATTGGAAAAGGGGTTATTCAAGATTTCTTTACTTGTGCCGGTGCACTTCCCACTTTGGGTAGATCTATTCTCCATAAAACTAGTAGCCTAGCGGATGCTATATCTTTGCTCATAGTTCAATTTGTAAGACAATTTGTTCATATGCATCCTTCTGTTAAGCGTGCTGCCACTATATTTCTAGCTCATGAGTTTAGATTTATTATGAAAGAAGCTAGTGAAATTTTTGCGCATTATAAAGTAGATGTTGGTCGTCCTCCCATAGAGGGAATTCTTTTTAATCAAGAGGACATAACGCATTTAAAATCTCTAGATCATGTTGCTTATAATGAAAATTTAAGAAAGAGAGTCCCTATCGATGTCTTAGTTGATAAGATTTCTGAGCTTAATGATAATTTTGCTATACAAAACAACAGATTGGGTTTCTCTCTTGGACACAAGCTAATAGAGGCGAAGGTGTCCCGATGTTTCGATGAGATGGTGGCTATCGTTTTCTGTGGGAGTCGACCTTGACGATCCGACTACGAACATGAGAGATGTCGCGCCTTAGCAATCGCTAAACCAATTTCCGAGGGGTTATTGACCCTGCCGGAGCACGATCAACCTGACCACGAGGGTCTATTTCCTGCGAGCAAATGAAGACAAGCAAGAAACTGAGATTGCAATCTGGATATTGCGAATATAAGATGAAAGCTTTATTGATGAAGGTGGGGTTCTGGGACGCCTTTGTCTGGTCGTTGAACACAAACGAAGTATGCGAAGTTGCAGCTATGGCGAACTTTAATCTAAACAAAATCCAAAGTCTAAACGGTTCCCTAAGGGTTGTATATATGGAGGAAGAGGGGGATTTCATGGCCCTTGGAGGAGGGGTCCGAAACCAACCCTAACTCTTGTTTCCCCACATATACTGACCCTAAAAACAACCTATACTTAAGTATTTCGAAATAACATGGGCCTGGTTGTAGCGACCAGACCTCAAATAGACTGATCTCTGTGCTCCGGTGTCATCCCTGGATCAGTAATGCTGACACCACACGGTACTCGGAGGATTTATAGCAGAGTAGCAATCACACACTTATTACATCGAGTGTCTCAAAAGAGAACTTATTACAATAAATATGGCTTAAGGCCATCTAATAACGATAACAGCGGAAGGCTTGGAAGATAAGTGAGTCCATCAACTCCAACGGCATCACTGAGTATAGAACCACGACCTAAAAACTCCTTAATCATTGTCTGAAAAGTCTGCAACATTAACGTTGCAGCCCGAAATGGGTCAGCACATGGAATATGCTGGCAAGGTAACACATAGAGAGTAATGGAATGTAACAGCTATACTATATGCATATTTGGCTGGTGGAAAGCTCTATGGTTACAGTTTTGCGTAAAGCCAATTTTTCCCTACTTCAAAGGAATAAATTTATTTAACTATCATGGTGGTTGTTAAACATTGAGAATGGTTGACAGCATTCTCAATCCCAATTAAGCATCATCATTAAACATAACCCAACAAAATTAATTTAGAGTAACATGTTGACGTTCACATGATAATCCAAGTACTAGATACTCAAGATGTCCATAACCGGAGACACGGCTAACCATGATTAGTTTATTACACTCTGCAAAGGTTTGCGCACTTTTCCCCACAAGACTCGATCGACTCCATTTGGTTTCTCGCACTACATGGTGTTTGAGAAGACGAATGACCGAGACATAGTCTTTCAGAAGTGCTAGCACCTTATGATCGGGTAGACCGTACCACCTACATCCCCTACATCTGCTTGTCTACCACTGTAAGAGTTCGCATGACTTAGTCAACTATGCTAGAGCCCATAATAGCTTGTGGCTGCACACGGAAGTTTCTAGTATGAATAGTCTCATGATCCCTTTGAGCCTGGGTGGCAGTCCAAAAGAAAACAGGCAAGTCCTAGAATACCCAGGTGCCTCAATCCACCCAGATGTGTGTTTAAGTTGCCACCTTAGATAAACCATTAATTAATAATCTCACATCTGGCATGGATATCACTCACCCAATCCACATCTACTAGCATAACATGGCATAATAAGCAAACGTAGAAGTAACTCCCAAAGGTTTGATAATAACAGGTAATAGGTACTACCTCATCTACTTCCCATCCCACAATTTAATTATATCCTAATCATGCAATGTGTGAGGATTGATCTAATGCAATAAAACTAGGTAGTAGAAAAGGTATGATCAAAGTGTTACTTGCCTTGCTGATGATCCGCGAAAGCTAACGATTCGAAGTAACAGGCGGCGCACTCCGGTTATTCTATCACAGACAAAATAACAAGCATACAATAAGTACTCATCTAATGCACGGGTAAAACTGAAATAAGAGATCTAACCAGAAGGTTAAACTTAAGAACTCCGGTTGGCAAAAAGAATCAAATCAAACGAAGCAACGAAAGTCAAACAGCGAAAGAAAACAACTTCGTTCTAGTAATCTGGATCTAAGGCAAATTTTACAGTAGAAAAATCTTGTTTAAGTTGGTTATTCGGATAGAGGGTTTCGAGACGAAACTCTAGGCGCTTGAATCGCCTGATTCCGATAAACGAGCGAAAAGTTATACTAAAACGAAAATCGGATCAGAAATCGCGATCAGAAAAATCACGGATTTAATCCGAGAAAAAGAAAAAAACAATGAACGCCGATTTTTTTTACGACGGCAAGGAAAACGAGGCGGCGGCGAACCTCGGGCGACGTGCGGCGGCGGGCGGCGGGGCGGCGGCGGCGGCGCTGGGGCGGCGGGCGGCGAGGCGGCGGCGGCGGTGCTGGGGCGGCGGGCGGCGCTAGGGTTGGGGCGCGGGTGGCTGGCTTCGGCTGGGCCTCCCCCCGGCTTATAAATCCTAGTGGGCCGGGAGTCCGGGTCGGACACGGCCCCTAGGTCGGTTCTTTTTTTAATTATTCCGCTCGGAAGAAAAATAAAAAGAAATACTAAACGGACTCCAAAAATTCCGAAATAAATTTTCACGGGCTTCTAAAATCAAGCCGCACAAGTTGAACATTTATTTGGGACCTAAATGCAATTTTGAAAACGCACATTTTTCCTAAATTCAAATAAAACACCGAAAAACTCCGAAATAAAATCTTATTTGATTTTTATTATTAAATCCTCAATATTTCTTTATTTTGGGAAAGTCATTTTATTCCCTTTCTCATATTTTTGTAATAGAAATAATTGATGATAAAATAAATAAAATCAAATGATCCTATTCTCAAAATTTGAGAAAACTCAAATATGAAAATAACAAAATCCCCAACTCTCTCTGTGGGTCATTCAGTTGCGTAGAATTTTCTAGGATCAACCAAAATGCAAAATAAAATATGATATGCATGATGATCTAATGTATAACATTCCAAATTGAAAATTTGGGATGTTACAAACCTACCCCCCTTAAGATGAATCTCACCCTCGAGATTCGGGTTGGCTAGAAAATATGTGAGGGTGGTCTTTGAGCAAATCTTCCTCTCGCACCCAGGTGCCTTCATCCTCTGAGTGGTGGCTCCACTGAACTTTGGAAAACTTGATAACCTTGCTGTGAGTGACTCGACTGGCAAACTCAAGAATCCTAACTGGTTTCTCCTCGTAGGTCAAATCGTTATCCAACTGAATAGTCTCCAATGGCACCGTGTCTCTCAACGGTATGTCAGCCATCTCCGCGTGGCACTTCTTTAACAGAGAAACGTGGAACACATCATGAACTCCAGACAATCCTTTGGGCAATTCCAACTTGTAGGCCACTTCTCCCATACGTTCCAAAACTCGATATGGTCCTACAAATCATGGTGCTAACTTCCTTTAACTCCAAAACGCTTTGTTCCCCGAAGTGGTGATACTCGAAGATAAGCTCTATCTCCAACTTCGTAAACTGTCTCCTTGCGTTTAGAATCCGCATAACTCTTCTGTCTGGACTGGGCTACCTTGAGCCTATCGCGAATCAATTTCACCTTCTGTTCATACTCTTTAATCAAGTCAGATCCAAACAACTGGCGGTCTCCAACTTCGTCACATGACAACGGTGTCCTGCACCTCCTTCCGTACAAAGCTTTGAAAGGGGCCATCTTCAAACTGGTTTGGTAACTGTTGTTGTAAGAGAACTCTGCATATGGCAAATTATCGTCCCAACTAGATCCGTAATCTAGCGCACAAGCTCTCAGCATATCCTCCAAAATCTGATTGACTTTCTCGGTCTGTCCATCTGTCTATGGATGAAAAGCTGTACTGAATTCTAGCCTGGTTCCCAAAGTTTCATGCAACTGCTTCCAGAACTTTGAGGTAAACTAGGTTCCTCTATCTGATACGATACTCCTTGGAACTCCATGCAGACATACGATCCTGGTCATGTATATCTTTGCCAACTTAGCACTGGTATAAGTGGTCTTTACTGGGATGAAATGAGCTACTTTCGTCAATCGATCAACTACAACCCAAATCGAGTCATAGCCCAAACGAGTCCTGGGTAATCCCGTGATAAAATCCATGCCTAGCTTATCCCACTTCCATTCGGGTATCGGCAATGGTTGTAACAATCCTGCTGGCTTCTGATGCTCTGCCTTTACTCTCTAACATACATCACAAACTACTACATACTCCGCAATATCCTTCTTCATTCCGGTCCACCAGAAAATATCCTTCAAATCCAAATACATCTTGGTATTACCTGGGTGAATCGAATATGGTGAATCATGTGCCTCTTGCAAAATCAACTTCCTGATCTCCGGGTCATTGGGCACGTAAACACGGTCTTTAAACCATAGGGTGTCGTGCTCATCCTCACGAAATCCTTTAGCTTTTCCTTTGCTCAGTTTCTCCTTTATAGCGGCAATCTCTTTGTCAGCTTTCCAAGCTTCTCTGATTCTATCCATCAAAGTTGACTGCATCTCCAATGATACTACATAGCCTCTCGGAACTATTTCCAAACATAGTTCACGAAGATTTTCGGCTAACTCCCTTGGTATTTCTCCCGTCATTAACGTATTGACATGGCTCTTGCGGCTTAATGCGTCTGCTACTACATTAGCCTTTCCAGGATGATAATGCAATTTCATATCATAATCCTTGATAAGCTCCAACCATCTCCTTTGTCTGAGATTTAACTCCTTCTGTGTGAAAATGTACTTCAAACTCTTATGATCCGTGTACACCTCACAATGATTTCCAATGAGGAAATGTCTCCATGTCTTCAATGCATGCACTACGGCTGCTAACTCCAATCATGCGTAGCATAATTCAACTCATGAGGCTTCAGTTGTCTTGAGGCATATGAAACAACTCTCCCTTCCTGCATAAGCACTGCTCCAAGTCCTCGACGTGAAGCGTCGCAATACACCTCATAATCTTTGGTCTGGTCCGGCAAAATCAACACTGGTGAGGTAACTAAGCGTTTCTTCAACTCCTGGAAACTAGCCTCACATTCCTCTATCCAGGTATCCTTCTTTAACAACTCAGTCATAGGCTTCGCAATCTTTGAGAAATTCTCAATAAATCTCCGGTAGTATCCTGCGAGTCCAAGAAAACTCCGGATCTCTCCAACTGTTGTTGGGGCTTCCCACTTGGTCACGGTTTCAACTTTAGTGGGATCAACTGCTATACCTTCTCCAGATATAACGTGTCCGAGGAATCCTAATTCCTTCAACCAAAACTCACATTTGCTGAACTTGGCATATAATTGATGTTCTCTGAGCTTTCCAAGTACCAAACGCAAATGTTCCTTATGCTCCTCTTCATTCTTCGAATAAACCAGGATATCATCAATGAACACTACAATGAACTTATCCAAAAACTCCATAAACACTTTGTTCACCATGTTCATAAAATAGGCAGGTGCGTTAGTCAGACCAAATGACATAACGGTATACTCATACAGCCCATACCTGGTGGTAAAAGCTGTCTTCGGAATATCCTGTTCTCGAATCTTCAACTGGTGGTATCCTGATCGCAGATCGATCTTGGAAAATACCTTAGCTCCTTGCAATCGATCAAACAGATCGTTGATCATTGGTAGTGGGTACTTGTTCTTGATCGTTACTTCATTCAATCCTCGATAATCAACAACCATCCTTAACGATCCATCCTTCTTCTCCACTAGAAGTACTGGCGATCCCCAAGGCGAAGAACTTGGGTGAATATATCCTTTATCCAGTAACTCCTTAATCCGCTTCTTAATTTCCACCAAATCCTTTGCTGGCATCCTATATGGTCTCTTTGATATTGGCCCTGTGCCTGGCAATAGCTCAATCAAAAACTCAATATCTCTATCCGGTGGCATGCCTGGCAACTCTTCTAGAAATACATCGGGAAAATCCCTTACCACTGGTACTTCCTCCTGCACAACTCCTATTAGGCAATTTACTTGAGTCCTCTTTGGCACATGTCGGGATACATACTTGATCCTTCTCCCTTCTGGGGTGGTAAGCAAAATTGACTTACTAGCACACTCAATATTCCCTTCATACTTTGATAACCAATCCATGCCTAATATCACATCCAATCCTTGAGATTCCAATACTATTAGGTCTGAGGGAAAAACATAGTTACCAATCCTTAATGGTAACCGATCACACCATAGACTAGCCACATACTCTGCTCCGGGCGAGGTTACTAACATGGGTGACCTAAGGGCTTGGGTTGGTAGGTTATACTTATCCACAAATCCCCTTGAGATGTATGAATGCGATGCGCCAGTATCAAAAAGAACGAGTGCAGTAAATGACTTAACCAAAAAATTGCCTATTACTGCATCGGGCTGAGCTTCAACCTCCTCCACACTAACGTGGTTCACCTGTCCCCTATTGAAAGGGTTCAGCTTCTTCCCAGAACTTCCATTGCTATTTCCATTTTATAATTCAGGACATTCATTGGCATAATGTCCGGTCTTCGAACACTTAAAGCAAGTGACTTGGCTCAAGTCCTTCTTGGCTGGGGTTGAGGGGTTGGTGCGGTTCTGGCCGTTGCTTCCTCCGTTGCCATTACCATTCTTGGTGCCATTGTGATTGTGCAAGCTACCTCCTCCATGGGTATGCTGAAAATGTCCTCCCGGTCTAGGGGTAAAACGTGGCTTCTGCTGAGCTCCTGAATTGTACTTTCCTTGTCCATACTTCCTCTTGCGATTCTCAATTTGCTGCTGCTTCCCTTCAATCATAAGAGCACGATCTACCAACTCCTAGTAGTTGTTGAAGGTGGCTACCATCAACTGCATGCTCAACTCATCATTCAGTCCTTCCAGAAACTTCTCCTGCTTAGCTGCATCCGTAGCGACGTCATCTGGGGCATAACGTGCTAACTTACTAAATTCCTCCACGTACTGGCCAACAGTCCGTCCTCCTTGGCGCAAGTTGCGAAACTCACGCTTCTTCATGGCCATAGCTCCTGCTGAAACATGTGCAGTACGAAAAGCCTGCTGAAACTGGTCCCATGTGACAGTGTCGATAGGGAAGTGGCTGTGAAATTCTCCCACCATGATGTTGCGGGTCCTTCTAGCTGATGTGCGGCAAACTTCACCTTCTCCGCATCTGTGCATCCTGCTGTGGTCAACTCCCTAGCTGTCTTGCGGAGCCAATCATCTGCTACTATCGGCTCGGTGCTACTGGAAAACACCGGCGGATTCAGCCTAAGAAAACGGGCTAAGTGGTCAACATGTGGTGGTGGTGGTGGTGGGTTATTGTTGTTGTTCCCCTGATTCTGATTCTAGACTAGCAACTGCATCAATGTGTTCTGCTGCTGGATCAACTGGGTGAGCTCCGGTGGAAAGGCAAATCCGGGGTCATGTCTCGGAGGCATCTGAGGGTTTAGAAAAAGATGAGATATAAGAATAGAGGGGGTCTAAAGAGAAAACACTACCCATATGCACATGAGGCAAAAGCAAACAATTCACTTCAATCAATCAAACAAGGGCATACAATCGATCTAACTATCGCAAAAGTGCTCGGACTACTGTATTTACATGGTGGACTACTACTACTACTGATGAGGTGGTCTACTAGAAATATTCTTCGGTTGCAGAATCCATGATATCTGCTCCAGCTTCATCAACATAGTCATCATCGCTACTATCTGGTTCCAAGTCGGTGTCGTCGATGATGATGTAGTCTTCTGGGCTAATCTCCTGGGGTTCTGCGTCTTCATCTACTGGTGTAGGGCCTCCCATAAATAATGCTAGCTTCATAGTTAGGTCGGCATTCTTATCCACCAATACTTCAATTTCCTCTATATAATCTTCACGTGTAGCCTTGAGTTCTTCCTCCAGTTCCTTGATTCTAGTCTTAGCCTTCTTCAGATCTATCATGTCGGCGCACATCTGGTTCTCCTGTCGTCGAATGTGCTGGTTTAACTCCTGGATAAAAGCTGCAATTGATCTATCCTTCCGGGTGTTGATCATCTCCCAGTGCTCATCTCGGCGCCCACAAATCTGGTAGATAGTTTCCTTGAGATCCTTGCGGTAGACTTCTCCAATGCATCCCATGGCGATGTGAGCTGCCATGCTCTTTCCTAGACTCCAAGTTGGTGCATCAAAATAAAATTCTATGGGCTCAGTGACTGGCATGAACGTCCTTCCTGGAACTTGAGCTTGAATCATCCAGCGCTCTTCTTCAGGTAAAGTGACGTTGTAGGTTCCTGTGAAGCTTGGTACTCCTATGTTCAGGTATCTAGTGACTTCCTTCAAGTGACGTCCAAAGGGTGTATCTTCATCCGGTTGTGTGAACTTGTTCCTTGCATCCGCCATCCTAAACAATAGAAAAGATGAGAGGTCAGAAGAGGAGAGAGTGAATAGTGATCTAGGTCTTTAGCTTAGTGGTCGTGTCCTACAGTCAGCGTGTGCTCTGATACCATCTCTGTAGCGACCAGACCTCAAACAGTCTGATCTCTGTGCTCCGGTGTCATCCCTGGATCAGTAATGCTGACACCACACAGTACTCGGAGGATTTATAGCAGAGTAGCAATCACACACTTATTACATCGAGTGTCTCAAAAGAGAACTTATTACAATAAATATGGCTTAAGGCCATCTAATGACGATAACATCGGAAGGCTTGGAAGATAAGTGAGTCCATCAACTCCAACGGCATCACTGATTATAGAACCACGACCTAAAAACTCCTTAATCGTTGTCTGAAAAGTCTGCAACATTAACGTTGCAGCCCGAAACGGGTCAGCACATGGAATATGCTGGCAAGGTAACACATAGAGAGTAATGGAATGTAACAGCTATACTATATGCATATTTGGCTGGTGGAAAGCTCTATGGTTATAGTTTTGCGTAAAGCCAATTTTTCCCTACTTCAAAGGAATAAATTTATTTAACTATCATGGTGGTTGTTAAACATTGAGAATGGTTGACAGCATTCTCAATCCCAATTAAGCATCATCATTAAACATAACCCAACAAAATTAATTTAGAGTAACATGTTGAGATTCACATGATAATCCAAGTACTAGATACTCAAGATGTCCATAACCGGGGAGACGGCTAACCATGATTAGTTTATTACACTCTGCAGAGGTTTGCGCACTTTTCCCCACAAGACTCGATCGCCTCCGTTTGGTTTCTCGCACTACATGGTGTTTGAGAAGACGGATGACCGAGACATAGTCTTTCAGAAGCGCTAGCACCTTACGATCGGGTAGACCGTACCACCTACATCCCCTACATCTGCTAGTCTACCACTGTAAGAGTTTGCATGACTTAGTCAACTATGCTAGAGCCCATAATAGCTTCTGGCTGCACACGGAAGTTTCTAGTATGAATAGTCTCATGATCCCTTTGAGCCTGGGTGGCGGTCCAAAAGAAAACAGGCAAGTCCTGGAATATCCAGGTGCCTCAATCCACCCAGATGTGTGTTTAAGTTGCCACCTTAGATAAACCATTAATTAACAATCTCACATCTGTCATGGATATCACTCACCCAATCCACGTCTACTAGCATAGCATGGCATAATAAGCAAACGCAGAAGTAACTCCCAAAGGTTTGATAATAACAGGTAATAGGTACTACCTCATCTACTTCCCATCCCACAATTTAATTAGATCCTAATCATGCAATGTGTGAGGATTGATCTATTGCAATAAAACTGGTTAGTAGAAAAGGTATGATCAAAGTGTTACTTGCCTTGCTGATGATCCGCGAAAGCTAATGATTCGAAGTAATAGGCGGCGCACTCTGGGTATTCTATCACAGACAAACAAACAAGCATACAATAAGTACTCATCTAATGCACGGGTAAAACTCAAATGAGAGATCTAACTAGAAGGTTCAACTTAAGAACTCCGGTTGGCAAAAAGAATCAAATCAAACAAAGTAACGAAAGTCAAACGGCGAAAGAAAACAACTTTGTTCTAGTAATCTGGATCTAAGGCAAATTTTACAGTAGCAAAATCTTGTTTAAGTTGGTTATTCGGATAGAGGGTTTCGAGACGAAACTCTAGGCACTTGAATTTCCTGATTCCGATAAACGAACGAAAAGTTATACTAAAACAAAAATCGGATCAGAAATCGTGATTAGAAAAATCACGGATTTAATCCGAGAAAAAGAAAAAAAACGACGAACGCCGAATTTTTTATTACGACGGCACGGAAAATGAGGCGGCGGCGAACCTCGGGCAACGTGCGGCGGCGGCGAACCTCGGGCAACGTGCGGCGGCGGCGGCGTCCGGCGGCGGCGCTGGGGTGGCGAGCGGCGAGGCGGCGCTGGGGCGGCGGGCGGCGCTAGGGTTGGGGCGTGGGTGGCTGGCTTCGGCTGGGCCTCCCCCCCGGCTTATAAAGCCTAGTGGGCCAGGAGTCCGGGTCGGACACGGCCCCTAGGTCGGTTCGTTTTTTTGTTTTTTGTTTTTTTCAAAATATTCCGCTCGAAGAAAAATAAAAAGAAATACTAAATGGACTCCAAAAATTCCGAAATAAATTTTCACGGGCTTCTAAAATCAAGCCGCACAAGGTGAACATTTATTTGGGACCTAAATGCAATTTTGAAAAATGCACATTTTTCCTAAATTCAAATAAAACACCGAAAAAGTTCGAAATAAAATCTTATTTGATTTTTATTATTAAATCCTCAATATTTCTTTATTTTGAGAAAGTCATTTTATTCCATCTCTCATATTTTTGTAATAGAAATAATTGATGATAAAATAAATAAAATCAAATGATCCTATTCTCAAAATTTGAGAAAACTCAAATATGAAAATAACGAAATCCCCAACTCTCTCCGTGGGTCATTGAGTTGCGTAGAATTTTCTAGGATCAACCAAAATGCAAAATAAAATATGATATGCATGATGATCTAATGTATAACATTCCAAATTGAAAATTTGGGATGTTACACTGGCCCACAAATAAGGTGACGCAGCACCTAGAATAGCCTCTGGACGAAATTTATGAAGTGGCATCTTGTATATTTCGTCCAAGGCTTCATGCACTCCTTATGGTGGCTTCAAAGTCCTGAAATCATCACTTGCAACTCAGTTCTTGTTCCCCTTGCGCACGCCATCATCTCCATGCTTGAACTTGCTCCAAGGTTCATCTTTCTTGTCCAAGCTAGGCCCTTCATTTGTAAGCAAAGCAAATGTATCCAATTTAGGCACCATCATATTCTCATGAAGATTTGAATCGTTACCAAGAAACAAAAGTGCCTGGTAATTTAACTGGCGTGCACGAGCTCTAGTAATTGGTCCAGTATGTATAGCAGCAGTGGCTGTGGGTGTAACAATGGTATTGATGTC
This sequence comes from Triticum urartu, assembly GCF_003073215.2. Taxonomy (NCBI): domain Eukaryota; kingdom Viridiplantae; phylum Streptophyta; class Magnoliopsida; order Poales; family Poaceae; genus Triticum; species Triticum urartu. Next base: position 335,568,950 of record NC_053025.1, on the reverse strand, counting down.
CTCATCACAAGCTCATGACTTTTTTCCAAAAGAATGCTTATAATGATGAGATGGTCATACAATATGAAGGGCCGAAGGAAGAACCAATTCCTCCCGAGATCGATCTTGGGGGTTCTTATCGTATTAAGTTTAGCCCTTTGGATTACTTTTGTTTACCACAAATAAAACTTGCTGCTGAATGAAGGGAGTATGAGATGAGTTTTCGCGATTTGCCTTATCATTATACGATTATACATAGATCTATTCGTGTTTTATGCCTAGCTAAGGGTGTTAAACAATAGCGCTTGTTGGGAGGCAACCCAATTTTATTTTTGTTTTTGCTTTTTAGGTTCTGTTTTGCATTAAATAATTCATCTGGCCTCTAGTTAGATGTAGTTTTTTGTGTTTTAATTAGTATTTGTGCCAAGTAAGACCTTTGGGATAGCTTACGGTGATAGTTGATTTGATCTTGCTGCACAACAGAAACTTTTGTGCCCAGGAGATTAATTTTCATTTTTAGCATAAGCGAGATAAAATACTGATTCTTTTGGCAGCAGATTAATAAATAAATTGCTTATGTTGTCCTAATTTTTCAAAAGTTTTGGAGTTACAGAAGTATTCGAGAGTTACAGATTGCTACAGAATGTTTTGTTTTTGACAGATTTGTTTACTTTGTGTTGTTTGCTTATTTTGATGAATCTATGGCTAGTATTGGGGGTTATTAACCATGGAAAAGTTGGAATACAGTAGATATTACACCAATATAAATAAAGAATGAGTTCACAACAGTACCAAAGTGATGGCTTATTTTCTTATACTATCGGAGGTGATGAGATTATCTGTTCAGTTTTGTGTTGTAAAGTTTTCAAGTTATCGGTAAGGACTTAATGGACTATGGAATAAGGAGTTGCAAGAGCCTATGCTTGGGGATTCCCAAGGCACACCAAGGTAATATTCAAGGACAACCAAGAGCCTTAGCTTTGGGATGCCCTCGAAGGCATCCCCTCTTTCGTCTTCGTATAACGGTAACTTTACTTGAGGCTATATTTTTATTGACCACATGATATGTGTTTTGCTTGGAGTGTCTTACATGATTTGAGTCTTTGCTTTTTAGTTTTCCACAATCATGATTTGAGAGATAGATTCATGAATCATGATTTATTAGAATACTCTATGTGCTTCACTTATATCTTTTGAGCTAGGCAATTTTGCTCTAGTGGTTCACCTATATCTTTTTAGAGCACGGTGGTGGTTTTATTTTATAGAAATTGTTGAATTCTCATGCTTCAATTATTTTATTTTGAGAGTCTCTAAAAAGCATGGTAATTTGCTTTGGTTATAAATTTAGTCCTAATATGATAGGCATCCAAAAAGGATATAATAAAAAAACTCTCATATAAAGTGCATTGAATACTATTAGAAGTTTGATTCCTTATGATTGTTTTGAGATACGAATATGGCAATATTAGAGTCATGCTAGTGAGTAATTGTGAATTTGAGAAATACTTTTGTTAAAGTTTGTGATTCTCATAGCATGCACGGGTGGTGAACCATTATGTGATGAAGTTGCAGCATGATTTATTTATTGATTGTCTTCCTTATGGGTGGCAGTCGGGGACGAGCGGTAGTCTTTTCCTACCAATCTATCCCCCTAGGAGCATGAGCATAGTACTTCGGTTTGATAACTAATAGATTTTTGCAATAAATATATGAGTTATTTATGACTAATGTTGAGTCCATGGATTATACGCACTCTCACCCTTCCACCATTGCTAGCCTCTCTAGTGTCACGCAACTTCCGCCGGTACCATAAACCCACCATATACCTTCCACAAAATAACCACAATACCTACCTATTATGGCATTTCCATATCCATTCCGAGATATATTGCCATGCAAATTTCCACTCTTCCTTTTATTATGACACGCTCCATCATTGTCATATCGCTTTGCATGATCATGTAGTTTACATTGTATTTGTGCCAAAGCCACCGTTCATAATTCTTTCATACATGTCACTCTTGATTCATGCACATCCCGGTACACCGCTGGACGCATTCATATAGAGTCATATTTTTTTCTAAGTATCAAGTTGTAATTCTTGAGTTGTAAGTAAATAAAAGTGTGATGATCTTCATTATTAGAGCATTGTCCCATGTGAGGAAAGGATGATGGAGACTATGATTCCCCCACAAGTCAGGATGAGACTCCAGAAGAAGAAAAAAAGATGCCAAAAATGAGAGAAGGCCCAAAAATGAGATACCACACTCGTTCTTCAAATTACCACCATACTCTTCATGATAGAGAGTCTCCTATATTGTCACTTTCATATACTAGTGGGAATTTTTAATTATAGAACTTGGCTTGTATATTCCAATGATGGGCTTCCACAAATTGCCCTAGGTCTTCGTGAGCAAGCAAGTTGGATGCACACCCACTTAGTTTCTTTTTGAGCTTTCATAAACTTATAGCTCTAGTGCATCCGTTGCATGGCAATCCCTACTCACTCACATTGATATCTATTAATGGGCATCTCCATAGCCCGTTGATACTCCTAGTTGTTGTGAGACTATCTCCTTTTTTTGTCTTCTCCACAACCACCGTCTATTCCACCTATGTACATGGCTCATGCTCATGTATTGCGTGAAAGTTGAAAAAGTATGAAACAATTACTTGGCTTGTCACCAGGGTTGTGCATTATTTAAATATTTTGTGATATGAAGATGGAGTATAGCCAGACTATATGGTTTTGTAGTGATAAGCTTTCTTTGGCCATGTTATTTTGAGAAGACATAATTGCCTTGTTAGTATGCTTGAAGTATTATTGTTTTTATGTCAATATTAAACTTTTGTTTTGAATCATATGGATCTGAACATTCAAGCCACAATAAAGAAATTACATGGATAAATATGTTAGGTAGCATTCCACATCAAAAATTCTGTTTTTATCATTTACCTACTCGAGGACGAGAAGGAATGTAACGCCCTCGATGCGGCTATATCTCCCACATGTCAAAGCACGACTTAGAGGCATAACTGCATTGAAAGCAATCTCGCAAGTGAGGTAATCTTCACACAACCCATGTAATACATAAGGGAAAAAGAAACATAGTTGGCTTACAATCGCCACTTCACACAATTACATGAATAAAGCATTACATCAACCAAATACAATCAAGGTCCGACTACGGAACCAAAATAAAAGAAGACTACCCCAATGCTACATAGATCCCCGATCGTCCCAACTGGGCTCCACTACTGATCAACTGGAAAACGGAACAACATAAAGAACAAGATCTTCATCGAGCTCCTCCTTGAGCTTGGTTGCGTCATCCGCACGTTTCAACGACACCTGCAAGCTGGTTTTGGAAGTATCTGTGAGTCACGCGGACTCAGCAATCTCACACCCTCGCGATCAAGACTATTTAAGCTCATGGGTAAGGTAAAGGTATGATGTGAGCTGCAGCAAGCGACTAGCATATATGGTGGCTAACCCATTCACAAAAGAGAGCGAGAAAAGAAGGCAAAAGCACGGTCAAACAACTATGATCAAGAAGTGATCCTAGAACAACCTACGTCAAGCATAACTCCAACACCGTGTTCACTTCCCGGACTCCGCCGAGAAGAGACCATCACGGTTACACACGTGGTTGATGTATTTTAATTAAGATCAACTTCAGGTTTTCTACAACCGTACATTAACAAATTCCCATCTGCCCATAACCGCAGGCACGGCTTTCGAAAGTTCAAAACCCTGCAGGGGTGTCCCAACTTAGCCCATCACAAGCTCTCACGGTCAACGAAGGATATTCCTTCTAGCGGGAAGACCCGATCAGACTCGGAATCCCGGTTACAAGACATTTCGACAGTGGTAAAACAAGACCAGCAAAGCCACCTAGATGTGCCGACAAATCCAATAGGAGCTGCACATATCTCATTCTCAGGGCACACCGGATGAGCAAGACGTCGGGTAAGCCAGCCCAGAGTTGCCCCTGGTAGCCTCGGACATCGCTTAGTTGGACCAACACTTAGAGAAGCACTGGCCCGGGGGGGTTAAATAAAGATGACCCTTGAGCCGGCCGACTCAAGGGAAAGAAAAGGCTAGGTGGCAAATGGTAAAACCAATGTTGGGCCTTGCTGGAGGAGTTTTATTCAAGGCGAACTGTCAAGGGGTTCCCATTATAACCCAACCGCGTAAGGAACGCAAAATCCGGGAACATAACACTGATATGACGGAAACTAGGGCGGCAAGAGTGGAACAAAACACCAGGCATAAGGCTGAGCATTCCACCCTTCACCAAGTATATAGATGCATTGATTAAATAAGAGAATATTGTGATATCCCAACAAAATATCCATGTTCCAAACATGGAACAAGCTCCAATCTTCACCTGCAACTAACACCGCTATAAGAGGGGCTGAGCAAAGCGGTAACATAGCCAAACAACGGTTTGCTAGGACAGGGTGGGTTAGAGGCTTGGTTCAACAATATGGGAGGCATGATAAGCAAGTGGTAGGTATCGCAGCATAGGCATAGCAAAAGAGCGAGCAACTAGCAAGCAAAGATAGAAGTGATTTCGAGGGTATGGTAATCTTGCCTAAGACCCCGCAAGGAAGAAGAACGAGTCCATGAAGAAGAAAAACGGACGTAGTCGAACGGATCCTCACAACATGACGTTACCGGTTACCTCGAAGAAGTACACCGGAAAGAAAGCAAACAACATAGTAAACAACCACTACAACGACATGGCATGATGCACAACAAGTGTGATGCATGTCCGGTTTAAGGAAGCATGGCATGGCAAAGTGCACAAGCAATTCTACAAATTAAGTGGAGATCAATATGCAACGAGTTGCATATTGACGAAACACCACAACAAGTTATTTAGTTCGATCTCGTTTATGTACCCAACAATATTAAATGTTGTTAAACATGGCAAGAGGGTGAAGCAAAAGAAAACTACCTATCTAGGCAAGTTTAAATGAGGCCGGAAACAACGAACAACAATTCCGGTAAATCCCCATATGCATATTTTGGTTATGGTACTGTTCTGCCCTCCACACAATTTTAGAGTTATTAAACATGCAAAGTAAAGCCACCATGTTAAGCTAGGCATTTTCCACCCCATTTACATATAAAGTTTAGTAGAAACCGAGCTACGGTTATTTAGTTATGAATTAAGTCATTTTAGCATGGCATAGGAGCAAATTTAATCAAACATCATTTTAAACATCTTAAACATAGATGAAATTTGGATATTATTAATCTACACAAAATTCTAAGCAACTTTCATGTATAATTCATTTTAATCCGATGCACCAATTGTGAGTTATTATATGCATGTAGTCTAGGGGGTTTCCTGCAAAACTGATGTCTCTGGAAATTAGAAAAATCGTCCTCTCAGGAAAAAAACAACACGGGCCAGATCTGAGGCAAACTGGGCCACAACAGGAGCAAAACAACAACAAAAAAAGAAAGAAAGAAGGGGTGCTCGGGTGTGGCCTCACCCCATGGGCCTGGCCCAGTTGATGGAGAGGCCTGGCAGGGGCGCATCTGGGCCTCGGGCGCTGGCAGGCCGGCCCACTCGGGCGCTGGATCAAGTCAACGAGGGACGCGCCTCATCGTGAAGCAGGAGATGCAGCGGCGACGCCCGCGGTCGGACATGGCGACGGGGACGACGTGGAGGCGAACGGGGCCGGGCGCGATGGAAGGGAGCTACAAGGCCATGGCGTAGCGCGGCCATGGACGAGCCGAGGCTGGTCGGTCAACACAGATAGGCGCTCGTTCTGTTGTAGGGGAAGCAGAGGCCGTCGACGATGTGGGCTTGCGGCGGCACCGAGCTGCAGCGAGGTCGTGGGGGCGCGGGACTTGGACGCGGGGCTCCGGGACGGCGCGTCGGCGGACCCGGGTGTGGGGAAGGAGACAGGGGCGCGCTGCTCATCCCCTGGGCTCACCGGCGAGAGAATGCAGCGACTGCTGCTGTTGACTAAAGAAAAGAGAGGGAGAGGTTCAGAGAAGGTTCAGGGGAAGGAAGCAAAGAGAGACGGCGGACAGGGGACTCCGGCGGGCAGGTGATGGTGATGAGGTGCAGCAGCGCCGCTCACATGGCCTCCTCATGGTCGCGGGGTCCGAGCAAAACAGGGGCACGGGGACGAGGGGCTCCGCGGGTAGGAGCTGCGGCTTGACGGCAGGGGCCATGGCGCGGTGTTGCTCGGGGCCTGACGCCGCTGCTCTCGATCCATCCTCGATCAAGGCACGAGAGGGGGGGGGGATGAGGCGCTGGATGGAGGCCGAGAGGATTTTTGGATCGATGGGGATTGGGTTTGGATCGGGCAAGATGGAGGCTGGTTGGTTGGTTGGTTCGGCGCTGAGAACAAGAGAAGTGGCGGCGGCCTGGGGATGGGATGGATGGGACATAATCCTAGATTATAGGGTTTGGTCTAGTTATAAATACCAAGTGGATTTTGGTAGGGGCTAATCCGTCCCTTCGATCGTAATCGGACGGTCGGAAAAAATAGGCTAGGGAGCCAAAATAAGAAAATGGAGACGTTTTGTAGATGTTTGGGGATGATCCGGACACAACGGTGGCAACAGTCCGGGTTGGGTCCGGGACAGATTTCGGACGCGCGCGGGAGGAGGTCCGTGGGATGACGAGAGAGGTTAGGTAGGGCCTGGCGGTGAGAGGTAGTGCATAAGGCAAAGGTCTGAGATGAGAGAAGAGGAGAGGCCCGATGACTGTTTCCGGAGACCGAAAACGTCCGACAATAGACCAGTTATAGTGCCGCTATAGTTTAACGTTTGGGCTATCAAACGAACCCTGAATGCGATGAAACTTGGCAGGCGACCTACTAACACTATAACAACACCGCATGCCAACTTTCAACCCATTCCGAGAACATTTTCCGGCCACTTATAAAAATACTATTTTGGACATGCCGCGGGCGCGTGCAAGTGTGGTTGGGCTCAGAATGGACAACGGAGAGAACTCGGAGAACCCGGACGAATGCGAGTTTTAAAACATGATGATGCAATGCACATGATGAGATGATAAGATGCAACACGCAAGAAAATGACATGACAACGACAGCGAATAACTGGAAGACACCTGGCACATCGGTCTCGAGGCGTTACAAGGAATTAATCTTCAGGATGCTTGATACGTCTCCAAAGTATCTATAATTTTTTATTGTTCCATGCCATTATATTATCTGTTTTGGATGTTTTATATGCATTAATATGCTATTCTATATGATTTTTGGGACTAACCTACTAACCTAGTGCCCTATGCCAGTTTCTGTTTTTTCCCTGTTTTAGAGTTTCGCAGAAAATGAATACCAAACGGAGTCCAAACGGAATAAAACTTTCGCAATGATCTTTCTTGGAGCAGAAGACATCTAGAGGACTTGGAATGCATGTCAGGGAAGCCAAGAGGCAGCCACAAGGATGGAGGGCGCTGATACGTCTCCAACATATCTATAATTTTTTATTGTTCCATGCTATATTATATTCTGTTTTGGACATTATTGGGCTTTATTTTACACTTTTATATTATTTTTGGGACTAACCTATTAACCCGAGGCCTAGCCCAGAATTGTTTTTTTTTTTGCCTATTTTAGGGTTTCGTAGAAAAAGAATATCAAACGGAGTCCAAACAGAATGAAACCTATGGGAACGTGATTTTCGGAACGAACATGATCCAGAGGACTTGGACCCTACGTCAAGACATCAACTAGGAGGCCATGAGGTAGGGGGTGCGCCTACCCCACTGGGCGCGCCCTCCACCCTCGTGGGGCCCCTGTTGCTCCACCGACGTACTCCTTCCTCCTATATATATCGACGTACCCCCAAACTACCAGATACGGAGCCAAAACCCTAATTCCACCGCCGTAACTTTCTGTATCCATGAGATCCCATCTTGGGGCCTGTTCCGGAGCTCCGCCGGAGGGGGCATCGATCACAGATGGCTTCTACATCAACACCATAGCCCTTCCGATGAAGTGTGAGTAGTTTAGCTCAGACCTATGGGTCCATAGTTATTAGCTAGATGGCTTCTTCTCTCTTTTTGGATCTCAATACAAAGTTCTCCCCCTCTCTTGTGGAGATCTATTCGATGTTGTCACATCCCTAGTTCTGGTATGACCTAGACCAGCTAGCCATTTGTGCATCATGTTTAAATTCCCTTTAAATTTGAAATGGGGATTTGTGAAACCCTCAGAATCATTTCTGGAAATAATCTAGATAAAAATTTCTCCAAAAAGGACCAAGAAAATGTTCATGTTACTCTCTGAAAATATTGGTCAAAGGTAAAAATCAAACCAATATTTTAAGGAACTCATAAATATTTATTTTGGACATTTGGAGTTAATCCAGTAATTATTTGCGTTGGATAAATATTTATATATATATGAAATATTGTCCAATAATTCTGAATTTTGGTGAGGGGTTTTGGAATAATCCCTTAGGCCCTGCAAAAATTGTCAAAATTAAATAAAATGATTTGGTATTTTTTATCAAATCAAAACAAATGTCAGAAAATAGAAAACAAAAACAAAATAAAAGACAGAGAGAGAATGACTCACCTGGGCCTTACCTGTGCCGGCCCAGCACTGTTGGCCTAGGCCAAGTCATCGCCTACCTCCTGCCAGGAGGACGGTGCGCGTGTGCCCGACGCGCACGTGCACGCGCCGGCCACCTCCTGCCTGCCTGCCTCGCCCCCTCGACGGCCTAGACGCCTCTTGCATCGCCACGCTACCCCCCGTCTCTCTCTCGCTCTCTCTCGTCCCCATCCCCTCCTTTGCTCTCTCTCCCTCGCACGCACCGAGCGGTTCCGTCGCCGCCGCACGCCGTTGCCGCGCCCACCGCCACGGCCTCGCCTCTCCGTCGTGCTCAGAACCTCCGCCACATCGCCGGCTACCTCCTCATCGAGCCACGCACCTCCGGACGGCCTCCATCGCTGCCATCGCCATTGTCTTCGCCACCGGCTGCCCAAGATCGCCGACGACGCTCCGGCCGCACCAGTGCTTCCCCGAGCTCGCTGACGCCTCCGCTAGATCCACCGTGAGCTCTACTTCATTTCCCCCTCCTCCCCGTGCTTGTTTGCCCCGTCCAGCTAGCTCAACCACCGCGCCCGCGAGCTCCTCGCCGCCGGCCATGGCACCGCCGTGGCCAGAGGTCGAGCCAGCCGCTCCCGCGCGCGTCACCTTACTCCTGGTGACACCAGGAGGCCGTAGAGGTCCTCCGCAGCCCCTGCCATGCCCCGTAGCTCGATTCCACCCAAACCCGTGCTCCGGCCGCCACCGCGAGCCTCGCTCCGGCAAGCTCCGGCCACCCCTCCTCCTCCTATCTACCCCACTAGATGCGGGAGAGCACGGTCTACGCCCCGGTGCTCTCCGCCGTCCTTTTGGTCGCCGGAACGGTGATCCCGAGCCCCTCCACTGCGTTTGGCCTTGCCGGCGGCTAAACGCCGGTGGGGTTGACTAGTCTAACCCCCCAGTTGACCTGGGGTTTGACTACCCAGGGTCAATGGCAGGTGGGGCCTGGCCCTGCTAATGTTTCTGTTAGGATTAGTTTAATATCTAATTAACTCTGTTAACTAACTATGACACTGAGGTGTGGACCCCACACATCAGGTTTGACTTGGTCAGCGCCTTTGACCTGCTGACGCAATGCTGTTGTCATGCTGACGCAATATATCATTTTCTGGTATTAAAATAAATTAGGAAATTCCAGAAAATGATATAAACTTCAAAAATTCATAGAAATTCAACCGTAGCTCAGATTGAAATAATTTATATACGAAAAATGATTCGAAAAATTCAATCTATCCATCTGTACCATTTTCATGCATGACAAAGCAACCTATACATGCTGTATGTATGAAAACACACTTATGGCATATTTAAGAGCTTAATTTGGAGTTGTATTTGAACCCTTGGCTCAAATGGACTTCAACCAAATAAATGCTATGTGCTTTAACTCAAACAACATCACATATTCATGCCATGATCATGCATCATATTGTTGCATATACTTGTGTTTGATTTTCGACACCGTTCCTTCTCGATAGGTCCTGCTCCGGAAAGTGTTCGGGAGCACCTATTAGTGGAGCAGTGCCCCCCCTGTTGATCTACCAGGCAAGCAACCCCCCTTGTTCATCCTGATACAATCCTACTCTCTCGCTCCTGCTCTCATTTATTGCATTAGGACAATAACGATTGAACCGCTACTTTATGATGCGGTAGTTGAACCCATTCCTCTGCATGACTTGTCATTGCCACAGTAAATAGTTAAAACCCACTAGCATGTGTAGGAGTTGTTTGAGCCATGTTGTGTTCCTACCATGCCATGCCTGCTATTGCTTAGAGTTGTGTCAGGTCTGATTCATCGGGAATGAATTGGAGTGTTATGATATGTTCTGGTGCTAAGAGTTAAGCGTGTGAACACGATTTGGTAAAGGTAGCGGTGAGAGGCCATGTAGGAGTACATGGTGGGTTGTCTCATTGGGACCGTCCTTAAGAACTGAGTTCTATGTAAGTTGTCCAATGACTAGCTACTACCACACATTGGGCTCCGGGCGCTCCAAGCTCTCTTGGCTTATTAACCGCCTTGAACTCTGTCCAGGAGTTGCAAATAGTTTCTGGTGTTTGTAGGTAGTGCTATTTTTTCTACCGAGTGGCACCCGGTAGGGTGGGCTCGGAACAGACTAGGCATAGGTGGCACGGCGTACCAAGTGGCACCCGGATGGTGGGCTTGGGAACCCTTCTCGCATCGTTTGGGGCCGTGAGCGACACCCCGGCCGGATCTCCTTGCGGATGGAACCCAAATAGGCGATAAACCTGGACTAGAGTCTTGCGTGGTTAGTCAGGTCGTGGCCGACACCCTCGCCAGGCTTCCGCTTGAAGGTTGCCAAGATACATGACGTGTATATGGTGATAAGTGGTGAGAGCGTGTGTGAAGAAGTACACCCCTGCAGGGTTATCATGATCTATTCGAATAGCCGTGTCCTCGGTTATGGACTTCTTGGATGCTTACGTGGTACATAGACAACTTAAAGTGGATACTCTAAAATACTCAAGACAAGTGTGAGTGCTATGGATGGCCTTCTCGTAGGAGAGACAGGGATGAATCCATAGTAGTGTATTGATGTGGTGATTAGTGGACTCGTGTGCGCTGCCTCACCTCAAAGAAGTTTCTCATTGTCGTAGAACAGGATAGCCACTGAGTCAAAGCTGGCTTGCTGCAACTAAACCCCACATTACCTTCTTGATACAAATGCATGTATGATAGGAACTGACGTAAGTCTTGCTGAGTACCTTTGTACTCACGTTTGCTTTATTTATGTTTTGCAGGTGAGACATCTGTCTCACTAGTAGTACCGCTTGGACTTCGACGAGTAGCTTGTTACCTCAGCTACGATCTTGTACCTTGGAGGGACTTGTAGATAGTCAGGATTCTCGGCCTTTTTCTTTTGTAGTTGTCTGTACTCAGACATGTAATTCTTTCGTTGCTTGTATGCTCTGAATGATGGGTCATGTGACCCCTGTTTGTATTTAATGCTATGTGGCTCTTCTGGGACTTTATCTATATGAGTTGCGTTATGTTGTGATGCCATGTTGTACAGCACATACTTGCATGTTATGTGTACGTGTGACGTGTATTGCTATGTGTGGGATCCGACAATCTAGTTGTTTATCCTTGGCAACCTCTCTTATGGGGAAATGTAGTCTAGTGCTTCCTTGAGCCATAGTAGTCTGCTACAGCCCGGTTCACCGGAGTCCTGCTAGCCCAGCACTACTGCTCAGAACGCTTGACTGGCCGGCATGTGTTCCACTTCGTTCCTATGTCTGTCCCTTCGGGGAAATGTCACGCGGTGACTTTCGGAGTCCTATTAGCCCAGTGCTACAGCCCGGATTCATACGCTGCTGACCGACATGCTCAATGTGATTCATGTATGCCCGTCTCCATAGGTCTGTGCCGCTTTGGGTTCACGACTAGCCATGTCGGCCCGGGTTCTCTGTCATATGGATGCTAGCGACACTATCATATACGTGAGCCAAAAGGCGCAAACGGTCCCGGGCCATGGTATGGCGACACCTGTGGGATACCGTGCGTGAGGCCGCAAAGTGATATGAGGTGTGACATGCTAGATCGGTGTGACGTAGAATCAGGGTCCCGACAGCTGTAATCTTCTTTTGCGGTGTGTTTGTTGAGACCGATGAATTGTGGGTTTATGATGAAGTTTATCTATGAACAATATTTGAATCTTCTCTGAATTCTTTTATGTATGATTGGTTATCTTTGCAAGTCTCTTCGAATTATCAGTTTGGTTTGGCCTACTAGATTGATCTTTCTTGCAATGGGAGAAGTCCTTAGCTTTGCGTTCAATCTTGCGGTGTCCTTTCTCAGTTACAGTAGGGGCAGCAAGGCACGTATTGTATTGTTGCCATCGAGGATAACAAGATGGGGTTTATTTCATATTGCATGAGTTTATCCCTCTACATCATGTCATCTTGCTTAAAGCGTTACTCTGTTCTCTTGAACTTAATATTCTAGATGCATGTTGGATAGCGGTCGATGTGTGGAGTAATAGTAGTAGATGCAGGCAGGAGTCGGTCTACTTATCTCGGACGTGATGCCTATATACATGATCATACTTTGATATTCTCATAACTATGCTCAATTCTGTCAATTTCTCAAAAGTAATTTGTTTACCCGTCGTGAATTCTTATGCTCTCGAGAGAAGCCACTAGTGAAACCTATGGCCCCCGGGACTATCTTCCATCATATTAATCTTCCAATACTTAGTTATTTCCTTTTCCTTTTATTTTACTTTGCATCTTTATCATAAAAATACCAAAAGATTATCTTATCATATCTATTAGATCTCACTCTTGTAAGTGACCGTGTAGGGATTGACAACCCCTTATCGCATTGGTTGCAAGGATTTTTTTTTGTTTGTGTAGGTACGAGGGACTCGTGCGTGGCCTCCTACTAGATTGATATCTTGGTTCTCAAATACCGAGGGAAATACTTACGCTACTATGTTGCATCACCCTTTCCTCTTCAAGGGAAAACCAACGCAAGTGCTCAAGAGGTAGCAGGCGCGCCTAAGGGGGTAGGGCGCGCACCCCACCATTGTGGGCCCCTCGTCACTCCACCACCTATTTCTTCCACCTATATATTCCCATATATCCCAAAAACAACCAGGGGAGCCACAAAAACAATTTTTCAGCGTCGCAACCTTCTGTACCTGTGAGATCCCATCTAGGGGCCTTTTCTGGTGTCCTGCCGGAGGGTGATTCGATCACGGAGGGCTTCAACATCAACACAATTTGCCTTCCAATGAAGCGTGAGTAGTTTACCACAGACCTACGGGTGCATAGTTAGTAGCTAGATGGCTTCTTCTCTCTCTCTCTTTGATTCTCAATACCATGTTCTCCTCGATGTTCTTGGAGATCTATTCGATGTAATACTTTTTACGGTTTGTTTGCCGAGATCCGATGTATTGTGGATTTATGATCAGCTTATCTATGAATATTATTTGAATCTCCTCTAAATTATTATATGAATGATTAGATATCTTTGCAAGTCTCTTCGAACTATCAATTTGGTTTGGCCAACTAGAGTGGTTTTTCTTGGAATGGGAGAAGTGACTAGCTTTGGGTTCAATCTTGTCTTGTCATTTCCCAGTGACAGTAGGGGCAGCAAGGCACTTATTGTATTGTTTCCATTGATGATAAAAAGATGGGTTTTACATCATATTGCTTGAGTTTATTCCTCTACATGAACTTAATATTCTAGATGCAGGGAGGAGTTGGTCGATGTGTGGAGTAATAGTAGTAGATGCAAAATCGTTTCGGTCTACTTGACATGGACGTGATGCCTATATTCATGATCATTGCCTTAGATATTGTCAAAACTTTGCACTTTTTTATCAATTTCTCAGCAGCAATTCGTTCACCCTCCATAATATTTTCTATGTTGAGAGAAGCCTCTAGTGAAACCTATGGCCCCCGGGTCTATTTTCCATCATATAATCTTCTAGTTTCCATCATATTAGTTTCCGATCTACTATTTTGCAATCTTTTACTTTCCGATCGATAAACCAAAAATACCAAAAATATTTACTTTACCGTTTATCTAACTCTATCAGATCTCACTTTTGCAAGTAACCGTGAAGGGATTGACAACCCCTCTATCGCGTTGGGTGCAAATTGTTGTTTGTTTGTGCAGGTATCGGGTGACTTGTGTGTTGTCTCCTACTAGATTGATACATTGGTTCTCAAAACTGAGGGAAATACTTACTCTACTTTGCTACATCACCCTTTCCTCTTCAAGAGAAAAACCAACGCAAGCTCAAGAAGTAGCAGGGGACAGGCGCTGGCAACGGCGCGACGGAGACATTCGTGTGCACGGGCACTGGCACGGGCGCGCGCATCAGTGCACGCGCAGGCGCATGCGCTGGCTGGTGCACGAGCGCGTGAAAGTCGGCGGGGACCTCGTGGAACCCCGTGGCATCAAGCTCGGCGACAATGTGCGGCTCCTAGCCCATCAATGCCACGGGGATGGACGCTGGCGCAGTCGGGGCGACAGGAGCCGGAATGGGAGTGGGGACAAGTGTGGCGTCTTCCTGCAAGGCTGGTTCAAGCTCATTCGAAAGTGCCTTATGTTCTTGAGACTTTGGCTGGGTGTCTTCCTCAGGAAACTGGAAGACTAAGGGCAAACCATCATGACGCATCATGGCGTATCATTAGGTCAGGCTGGTTGGAGGTAGACGACGGGAGAATCAGAGAGGAAGACAGAAGATTGTAGCGATACCGGGTAGTGCGGGGGTGATTTTAAACTGCGCCACCGGCGCCATTAAGAGTGAGGGCAGTTAGGACGAAGGTAGGCGGCAGAGCCTGGTTGTAACACCCACAATGCGGCTATATCTCCCACGTGTCGGAGCACGACTTAGAGGCATAACCGCATAGTAGGCATGTCGCAAGAGGGGTAATCTTTACACATCCCATGTACTGAATAAGAAAGGGATAAAGAGTTGGCTTACAATCGCCACTTCACACAATACATGAATAAAGCATTACATCATCTAGAATACAATTCAAGGTCCGACTATGGAACCAAAATAAAAGAAGACGACCCCTAATGCTAGATCCCCGATCGCCCCAACTAGGCTCCTCTACTAATAAAAAAGAAACGAAACAACACAATGAACACGAGCTTCATCGAGCTCCTCCTTGAGCTCGGTTGCGTCACCTGCACAATTATCATCGGTACCTGCAACTGTTTGAAGTAATCTGTGAGTCACGGGGACTCAGCAATCTCACACCCTCGCGATCAAGACTATTTAAGCTTATGGGTAGGGAAAAGGTAGTGAGGTGGAGATGCAGCAAGCACTAAGCATATATGGTGGCTAACTTACACAAATGAGGGCGAGAAGAGAAGCGAAGCACAGTCGTGAACTAGAAGTGATCAAGAAGTGATCCTGAAACTACTTACATTCAGGCATAACACAAGAACCATGTTCACTTCCCGGACTCCGCCGAGAAGAGACCATCACGGCTACACACGCGGTTGATGCATTTTAATTAAGTTAAGTTTCAAGTTCTCTACAACCGCACATTAACAAATTCCCATCTGCCCATAACCGCGGGCACGGCTTTCAAAAGTTCAAAACCCTGCAGGGCTGTCCCAACTTAGCCCATCACAAGCTCTCACGGTCAACAAAGGATATTCCTTCTCCCAGGAAGACCCGATCAGACTCGGAATCACGGTTACAAGACATTTCGACAATGGTAAAACAAGACCAGCAAAGCCGCCCGGATGTGCCGACAAACCCCGATAGGAGCTGCACATATCTCGTTCTCAGGGCACACTGGATGAGCCAGACGTCGGGTTGGCGTAGACCCTGGTTGCCCAGGGGGCGCCGGACATCGTTTAGGTTGGACCAACACTTAGAGAAGCACTGGCCCGGGGGGTTAAAATAAAGATGACCCTTGAGTCTGCAGAACCTAATAGAAAAAAAGGCTAGGTGGCAAATGGTAAAACCAAGGTTGGGCCTTGCTGGAGGAGTTTTATTCAAGGCGAACTGTCAAGGGGTTCCCATTATAACCGAACCGCGTAAGGAACGCAAAATCAAGGAACATAACACCGATATGACGGAAACTAGGGCGGCAAGAGTGGAATAAAACAACAGGCATAAGGCCGAGCCTTCCACCCTTTACCAAGTATATATATGCATTAATTAAATAGGAGATATTGTGATATCCCAACAAAATATACATGTTCCAGAAAGGAACAAACTCCATCTTCACCTGCAACTAACAACGCTATAAGAGGGGCTGAGCAAAGCGGTGACATAGCCAAACAACAGTTTGCTAGGAGAAGGTGGGTTAGAGGCTTGACATGGCAATATGGGAGGCATGATATAGCAAGTGGCAGGTATCGCAGCATAGCAAAAGAGCGAGCAACTAGCAAGCAAAGATAGAAGTGATTTCGAGGGTATGATCATCTTGCCTGCAAAGTTCTCCGAGAAGACGAAAGCTTGATCCTCGCAAGCGTACTCAACGGGTTCTTCGATCACGTACTCGTCTCCCGGCTCTACCCAAAGAAAGAACACAACCAAAGGACCAACAATCAACCACGGTGCAATGCACAAGCAACATGATGCAAAACATGGCATGAAATGCGGGATGTGATATGCAATGCATATGCGAGCTCCAGAAGGAAAAGATTGAACCATGCCTCAACTTGGCAAACCAAGAGTGCCGCTGGAAAGATGAGTTGATTTCGGTCAAAATCGATATAAAGATCACCGGAATCGAATGCACGATTTGCAAATGGCAAGCAAAACAAGAATGGCACGATTCTGCGATTAACAGCACGATGCCATCTAGAATGCAACAAGAAGCTAAGCTACTGCACTCCAACATAGCAACAAAGCACATGGCAGTGATCTACTCAAGATGCTTAGCAAAGGATGAACACTAAGCTACGGCTAAATCACACAATGACAGGTTCAAACAAGCATGGCAAAAGTGCAAAAGATATCAGCATCACAGACTTTGTGAAAATACTAACATGTCAGGAATTAACATTAGGAAGCAATGTTTAGAGCAATATAACAACATGCTACATGACCAGATTATAGCAATACAAGGCATGACATGAATCTACCCAAAGCATATAACAAAAGTCCCTTACTGACCATAAGCCAAAAAGGATCATAAGATATGATGGCACCCATGTAAACATAGCAAGTTTCGTTAACAGATTCAAACTTGGCAAAAAAACTGGACATGGCAATAAACAGAATTACGAAGGCACATTTGCGAGCTCGATGCACTCAACACAAGGCATTGCATGACAAACTAAGCATACTAACAGCAAGAAGACATGTTCAAGAAGCTAAACATGGCAAGAACAATCTCATAGCATGCATGGATCAACTACAACAACCTTGGCAAAATTGATGAACATGTAAACAATCTGCCAGGAATATTTTATAGCAAAAGTAGAGCAAGATTGAGTCATGCTAGGGTACTCCATAATTGCAAAAAAACACATGGGTGGATATAACATAACAATATCTCAAAATCATCCTTACTAAATATGCTCAAAAGAGGCATGGATCACTCTGTAGCAACATGAATACATGGCATAAAAATAACATCAGGGAAAAGACTTAGAAGAATTCTAAGTCCCTGAAATCAGCAACATCACGAGAGCTACTTTGCATGCTTGTGCTAGTCAACACATTGATCACAAAAATACATGGCATACACCCCTGTAAAGATGGCATGGCATATAACAAAACACATGTAGAGCTCATTACCATATGCAGCACACAATAATCATGGAAAAAATGACAAATGCTCATAATCTGTTAAGAAACAGAAACTAACATTTTATAGCACTCTTGCAACCGCCATTAGGGCATCAAGATGGACTCAAACAAGCATTGCTCAATGGAATGAAATGAAGAGCACATCATGATGAACATTTTGATACATGGCACGCCCAAAACGGAGCTATGGATGCGGAGTTATGGCATGAAGAAAAGGCACCCATGAATATGAAATCTCAGGACTTAGTCGTTTCCGGAAAAAACAGAACAGGCGTGGAATGTTAAACTGGGCGAGGGTTAGGCGGGCCGCTCACCATGGGCTCGGCCCAGGTTGAAGGAGAGGCAGGCCAAACTGAAGTGGGTCGGCGCGCTGGCCACGGGCCCATGCGAGAGGAAGCGGGAAGCGCTCGTCGTCGTCCTCCCGATCCGATCGGGAGCAAGAGGCGAGGCGATGGCGGCGCCGGCGAGGACGCAGGACGGCGGGGGCCTGAACTCCGGCGACAGGGCAAGGGCGCCGGCGGGATCCGGCAGATCGGCGGCGAGGGATGGGGTTCGAGGCTGCAGGAACCCACGGTGGTGGTTGCCCTGCGAGGGAGAGAGAGGGCATGAGAGAGAGGGGGGAAGGAAGAAGGCCAGGTGGCGGAGATCTTGCCTGAGAGGTCACCGGCTGCTGCACAGCGGGCCCCGGCGAGGATGGCTGAAGGCTGCAGGGTCGAGGGGCTCCTCCCCTCGAGCGGGACCCAGGAACAGGCGCGGTGGCGGGGATCCAGGCCTGCGTAGGCCGGCCGTGGGCTCACGGGCCCGTGCGGCTGCGGGGAAGCCGGCGAGGTGGAGCGGGACACATGGCGCGACGCCACTGGCCGGGAGCGGCGGCTCTGCTGAGGTGGCGGCGCATGATTGGTCAGAGCGACGTGGCGGCGGCGGTGGACGCGTCCGACGCGGGATGGACGTGTCCGGCGGTGCGAGGAGAGAGATGGCTAGGGTTAGACTGCGTGAAAAATCCGGGAGGAGCACATATTTATAGGTAGGAGGAGTTAGGAGAGTCCAAATTAGGTGCGGTTTTCGGCCACGCGATCGTGATCGAACGACCGAGAGGATGGAGGGGGTTTGGAGGGGTTTTGGGCCACTTCAGAGGGGTGTTGGGCTGCAACACACACGAGGCCTTTACGGTTCCCCGGTTAACCGTTGGTGTATCAAACGAACTCCAAATGGCACGAAACTTGACAGGCGGTCTACCGGTAGTATACCAAGGCCGCTTGGCAAATCCCAGTCCAATCCGAGAACGTTTAACACCCGCACACGAAAAGAGGAAAAAAGGGGCGCCTGAGGACATAGGAGTGCCGGATTGCAAAATGGACAACGAGGAAAAATGCTCGGATGCATGAGACGAACATGTATGCAAATGCGATGGACATGATGACATGATATGAAATGCATGACATGCAAAAAAATGACATGGCAATGACAGAGAATAAATGGGAGACACCTAGCGCAACGGTCTCAGGGCGTTACACTGGTCAAGGGGCTCGCCTCCCGGTGAGCCTGCGTAGCGGCCTGCTCGCACGCCTCCCGGTCAGCCGGCTCAGCCGTCTGCTCGCATGCCTCCCATCGACTCACATGCTTGCTTGGACGACACCTACCGATGAGAAGCAGGACTCGTGGCGGCACGTAAACACCCACAGTTTGAATAGTGAAAGCGTTCGGCTTAACATGATAGGTCTTTCTTCCAAAATACCTTGGCTCTTCATTTCTCCAACTTTCCATAAGCAGCTTGTCTCAAATTAAAGAAAAAAATTACGTTGGAATATCTATGCCATATCACGAGACCATGGTCAGTTTCATGAATTTCCGATCACTTTTGGATTTTATGAAATTTAAAATCCAGGATTCGAAACAATATCATAACCTGCATCACGCATTAAATCAAACATTTTGCTGAGTTAGACTTCAGACAAGTTATATATGCAGAGTAAAAGGATAATCCCTCTGTACCAGTGCATTGCCTGATATATTAATTCAAGTACTAGGCACGAACAAACGGGGCTCAATTCTGTGCTCATCCTGGTGTACTACTGCTATTAGTACTAGGCAATGGAGTTGATGGGTGACCTTGGGTAGTGGTGACCAAGGGAATTGAACCGTGTTCGGCATGGTAGATAATGTTGTCTAGTTACTAAAGCATCCCTCCATTGTTCATTGGTAGTCATTATGGACCAGGGACATGAGGAGAATTTCCTAGGGCTGGAATTCTGGCCGCCAGATATTTCGACTCGAAACGCAGAGGCTCGACTGGTTGGGGTTGGCTAATGTGCGTACCACGCACGCCACCAGAAGGACATGAGCTCGATTTTTTTCTTGAGGATCAACATGAGCCCGGGTCTGGCTGGTATGCCGTTGTGTGCTACCATTCGAGAATACAAAAGTAATCTTTTAAATTGCCGAATGAATCTATATGTATTACAATGCCTGTATTTTCCTTGCAAATAGTAATCTCAACGTGGTAATTGATTTATGATGATTTTTTGAATTTGAGTGAGTTTGTGATATAGTGATCTCAACGTGGATTTCACAATTCATGGTATCCCTAGTAAGTTTTTCATTGCAAATTTAAATTTAAAATATGAATGGTATGGTTGTGAGAAAACATTGTATGTATCAAGCATATGACCACACACACATGAATACAACAACAATCCAGTAAGTATAGTGCATCTATTTTTCCAAACCATGCATGTATGACACGAATTCAAAAATACTCCCTCTATTCCTAAATATTTCTCTTTTAGAGAATTTCAACAAGTGACTACATACGGAGAAAAATGAGTGAATCTACACTTTAAAATATGTCTATATACATCCGCATGTGGCAGTCCATTTGAAATCTCTAAAAAGACTAATATTTAGAAACGAAGGGAGTAAAATGTAAGACATGCATGGTTCTCAATTCAATACTTAAAATGAACAGGAAACTGGAACATGAATATTAATTCTGGTATTACATACATGCAAACGTTGTGTTTAGGCGGAGCTATGTAGATTGTCGGGGGTTAACCCCTCGACCTTAGATAAAATTGTGAAGCTCTATTTACGATTGTTTAGATTATATTATTTGATCATTATATTTGTCCCCACCCTCCCAGAAACCGATTGGTTGTTTACCTCCCTCCCCGGGAGAATATCATGTGCCCCCACACCTTAGATCCTATATGCTGATATGAGTTGCTTGGAGCTTGTAGATCTGAGATATATCAGCTCACAGGATGTCTTAATATTTTTACAGGAAACCTAAATGAGTTTGAGAATTGCACACAATTTGTACAAAAACTACTCAGATGCCCCTGGATCCCATATCCAACTCGAAGCTCATATCACCGTAGCATCCAAGATGAAGGGGACCTCATATTCTCCTGTATGTAGGAATATCATGTGCTACCACACCTTAGATGATTTGGTGATACAAGCTCTTCGGAGCTGTTGGATCTGTGATCCAACAACTCCTCAGTGGTTTGAATGTTCTTTTGCAAAAATCCCCCAAAGAGTTCAACCACTGCTTACAAGCACAAAGACTACTCAGATGCCATTGGATCTCAGATCGAACATCCTCGAAGCTCGTATCACCGTAGCATCCAAGCTATGAGAGACCTGATGTTTTCTCGCATGGGAGAATATGAGGTGCTCCCGCATAGTATATTCTATGGTGATATGAGCTCCCGGAGATCTAATGGCTCATAGTAGGAGGTTTGAATGTTTTTGCAATATATGCCTGAGAGAGTTTGGGAATTGCGCAAAAAGTACAAGTACTAAGCATGTGGCATCTGATCAGAGATCATACGACCTAGATGCTCGTATCACTGTAGCGGCTAATTAAAATATGTGGAGCACCTAATATGAGCAACTCGGAGCTGTTGGATCCAAGATGCAGCGGCACACACAAGGCCTTAATGTTTTATTTGCAAAAAAACCTTGGAGAGTTTGGAAATTGCGCATAATTACAAAGACTACCCCCAAGCCATTGGATCACAGTTCCAACGACGTAAAAACTTGTACCACCATCGCATCTAAGCTGCGTGGTGGATGTGATATTCTATGCTGCTGTCATTTTTGTTCATAAACTAGCAAAATACGTGTAACTTGTGCCGTTACTTGTCTAACCACACAAAGTGTTTGTTCAAAAAAACCATCCTACACTGAAATATCGAAACAACACACGGGGGTCCCACTTGACATTGATCAAATTTGGACCTAAAACTAACAAATCTGAAAGACGAGATTCGAACTGGCAACCTGAACTACAAAGTGTAAGTCGATAGCCTGAAACAACAACGGTTGTTGTCTTTGTCCCATAACTTGATTTTATACAGTATTACGTTGAGTAGAGTAGAGGGAGTGGCTCCTCAACACGTGCATGATCATTGACTCACTTACTGGTGGGTCCCATGTCTATGATCTCTCTCTCCTCTCCATCGTCTAACCTTAGATGCACGGGCACACACGAAGAGTGGTGCTAGCTTGCCGTGGTCTTACTATAACTAAAAAGCTTGGAAAATAGAAGAATCGCCTGGAACAAGAGACATTGTGGCTGGTCCAGACGGAGCTAACCACGCCTATCCTCCATGCCACGTTAGCATGATGAAGCTGTCTGGTTAGTGGGGTGTTTTCGACCGACTGGCTGGGTCCCGAGGTCGAACCATAGGGAGTACGTCTAATATAGTATATTTTTACATGCACATTTGTCCTCCATGCCAAGACGTGTCACACCAAACCACACGGTTTCGGGGTCCTCCCTGGTGGTGCATGCATATTTTCTTCCTTGCCGAGACGTGGGACGCCCTACCACGCGTTTTCTGGGTCCTCCTCGGCCGTAGCGCCGAAGCAAGTAAATGAGTCGTCAAATAACGAAAGACCACCTTTCCCGCCGAGTACATCAGTGAAGCACGATGGCTAACTAGTTGGGCTAGTGCGACCAATTAGCTAGGCCGCCGCCACATATTTTTCACCTCTTTCTTTTATCTCCTTGCTGGCGGGTAAATTTAAATATCCACCGCGACGTTGCTCTGGTCTTTGGGCGCGACATGATTCTTATTTTTTGATTAATATGAGCAGGCACGATAGTAATTAGTCACGATGACTCCGCCTGTATAACCCATTGCTCCCTGATGTGAAAAGTCATCGGCTGGTGTTTCCCCAAGGTGAAAACCAAAAGATTCACCATGCTCCTCGGCTGGCTAGCTCCCTATGCCTTTCTGCAGATTGCATTGCCTTTTATCCGTTTCGCCCCCTTTGCTTCCTCTCCCCATTACTTCTACCTGCTTCCATTATAGCGCACCAGATCATGGAGTCTGAGATGAGGCGCCTGACACACAATCTCCAGGCCAAGGATGCGGAGCTCAGGGCCATGGACATGGAGCTCCTCCTTTATGCGCGGGAGTTCATGGAGCTTCAAAAGCGGCAGGCGTCCACCACAAAGATGATTGAGGCGTCGGCGGCGTTGCTGCAGAAAGCAGCAGATACGATAGGCGGTTAGGTGAGCCGGCTGGAGCGTGAGGGGGCCGATCGTGACGAGGTCCAGGATCGCCTCAACCACTTGGTGGCCATGTTGCCACGCACGTGTTGCGGCTGCGTGATGCCTACCGTCGTGCCAGTGCGACCATGTCCGGCGTCGGGCTAAACCCGTTCAACCACCCTGTCGATTTCAATGAGTTGCAGCTTTCTGACCTGGTCTCCTTCTTCACATATATCTCCGGGGAGCTGAGCCATCTCCGCGCGATGGTGGGTGCGGAGTGGGACAAGGAGGGGTTGCGGGCTGCAGTCGCCGTTGCCAGGCGAATCCTCTCAGGGCTCGCTCACCGGAATCCATTCGTGCCATTGGATGCCGTCTTTGACAAGCTGGCTCCTGTCGACCGGGAGCGGGCTCTACGGGTGGTGGCACCCTACATCACCAACGTCGTGCGCCTCGAGAAGTAGAGGGACTTCGGTGGTGTTTAGGTGTCCTCTGCATGGGCATGTCCATGTCTCGGTGCAACATGACCATTGGATCAAACTCAGATGGTGCAGATCAGTCACTGTAGCACAAAGCGTGTGGGTGTGTTTGGTTGCATTCTCATCTCAATATAGTTGTTCCCTCTTCATGCATGCTCATCTCAGCACCCCTCTTCATGCATGCTCCTAGTGTATTTGTGTTAACCTACTAGTGTGGACTCATGCACCCTTCATGCACTCTGCCAAACACCCAAAAGTGGGTCGATAAGGGAACTTTGGCTCCCATCCCGTGCACCCTTCATACACCCTGCCTAACACCGATTCGTGCTTCATATGGTTCATGTTCTATGGAGTACTGTAGCACCGTACTTTCCGCGCGATGTAGACCTAGTTCTATTAACATGCGCACAACATCATTTGTTCATATAGTTACATTACTGTGCATTCTCGACCGTTCATTCTCGACCGGAGAGTAAAAAAGGGGTACTATGTTACATTACTGTTCATATAGTTGACATGCGCACAACATCATTTGTTATCGTCATATCTTACTACACTAGCAACAAGATTATGTAGTACTGACGTATGAAACACTGCACATGCCTAGTAGTAGGAGCACTATGTAAGTTCAAGTGGTTGTCGTGTTTCGCACTCCATCGTAAGAGTGGAAAAACTTGTTGTATTCATTTTTTTTCTTTAGAAACAGTGGACACGCTCTACCGTGCAGATCCTCCTCGATGGTCGTCGAGAACCTTGCTACTCACTTTTGCTGACATGTGAGATAGCCAGCATCAGGGTCCACTAGCCATGCACTAAATTACTCTGTACTAGAGTGCCCAACTGCACGGTAGACTACCCCGATCGAAGTGCCACAGTAATGCCCAATGAGCCATCAAATCACAAAACCCCTACCTGTCCAGTAGTAAGTTGGACAAATGAAGCAACCATCATTTCACTCTTCTCCCTCAGCTTCCTCTCTTGAAGAAAACCCCAACTCACTTCTCCCTCATCTTGTTCCTCATTTCTTCGAGAAAACCCCGACCTTCTTCTGCCATTGTTCTTCTCTCCCAAAGAAGGAAAGGCGAGCGCGTCAATGGTGTTGATTCTGGCCAAGGCCTGGTCTTGCAACCCCGAGACTGATCCTATAACTCCCTATCTGTTCTTCTTTTGGGTTTGTGATTATGGTTTCTTTTCTTTTATTTCTATATGATAGTTTCTTGATGGACCATGGAGCACCGAACGAAGTGATGTCTATAGCTCTAGCCAAAACCGTCGAGGCTCAGGGTACGAAGAAGCGCAAGCACCCCACCGAGACTACCGTAGACAAGCTCAAGGCCATCGCCCTATCCAAGGCCCCCTCTCCGGGATTCCTCATTAAGAAAGTCCAGGTAATATCTCTTCTTGCCGATCTTTTTCTTAATCTTGATCATGTTTTTTCATCTAACACGCAGTACTAGTACTAGTAGTACAACTTTCTAGGTGATCTTGCATGTGATTTGTGTCTGCCAAATGATGGTTCTAAATTCCTCTTTTGACCAAAAGATGCGAGAGGTTGACACTGATTTCTTATAGATTACTTTCAACTACTTTATGAACATCAATGCTACCTTTGAAGAGAGTATATTAGCCTCAGTAACTTGTGTTACGGGTATTGCAAGTAATCCCTCTCCTCTCATGCCTTTGAAGACATGTTCTACTGTCTTTGTTCACTCACTTCTGTGCGTATATGTAGTTTTATATCGAGTAAAATATCGAAAATCATCTTATATTTCTGAACGGAGGTAGTAATAAAATATTTGGTTTCTGTTTGAATTAGAACCAGGTCTGTGGTAGAGATGAAATTCTCAAAGTCATGCCGTGTGAACTGGAAGACCTGAGGATGAGTTTTACTGCTAAACTATCCAGCTGATGCGTCCTTGTCGCCATGTGTCCTGAACTAGTGTTTTGCTGTAGCATTGTTGTCAAGCGTGTTCTCGAGGGTGTACTTCACCACAACAATTTCCTGGCTATTCCTTCGATTACGAAGGGTGTGGTTCTTGTAAAGCTTCCTGACAAATCCGATGCAGACTGTCTTCATCGTCATGATTATGAGTGGAAAGACCACACTGTCGGATTTCGGGTTCCGGCAGACCCTTGAGGTTCGAACACTGGGGTGCGCGCGGAGATTTCTCCTTCTACCTACCGGCACCCCTCCGCCTCACTAAGATCTAAGCTATGGAAAGAACAACACAAGAGACACAGGGTTTATACTGGTTTGGGCCACTGTTGTGGTGCAATACCCTACTCCAGTGTGTGGTGTGGTGGATTGCCTCTTGGGCTGATGATGATGAGCAATACAAGGAAGAAAAGCCTCGCGAGGGTCTGTTCTTGGCTGGGGAGACGAACTGCTAGGAGGAGTTCAGTCACCCTTCTCTCTCTCTATTCTCGATTGCGATCCGATCCCTTCTACCCTGTGGGTGGCTAGTCCTATTTATAGGCAAAGGCCCTGGGCCTCTTCCCAAATATTGAGCGGGAACGGCGCCAACAATTGGCCACTTTGAAGGGGAACATCTGGTACACTTATCCTGACTAAAGTTGGTCCTCGCCTGCCAAAGGCTCTAGTGGTGACGCTGGCTGGGGCTCCACAATGACTTCCTCCCTACCGTTGGACTGGTCTTGGTCTCGTTGCACCGAAACGGGTGCCTTTGCTTGATGCTCTCGCCTGCGCTTGCTCCCTTTGCACCAAAGAGGAAAGGAGGACACTGCGTGCCTGGCGCTCGCCTGGCGCCTTTGGTCTTCATGGCTTGCGTCACGGGCACCTCATGAGGTACCCCGCCTTGATCTCTCCGCCTCCTCGCGAGCCAGCCTGATGAGGCCGTGCCTGAGGAAGCTCCGTGTCGTCCGCCCCGCGAGGCTTGGCCCCTCGCGAGGGTCTCGGGTCTGTGTTGATGAAGACGGGCCGTGCTGGGCCCCCCTTTGAGCCACGCCGCAGGACGGAGGCAGGCAAGTCTGGGGACCCCCGTTCCCAGAACGCCGATAGTAGCCCCCGGGCCCAAGGCGTGCCCTGACTTGGCCATGCAGGGAGGCGAAAGGGCAAGAGAGAAGCGCCGCGGGCCCTAACAGCCTGCGGCCTTGGGCGCCGTGTGGCGGTTTATTGGACGTGAGCGCCTCAGCAACCGCGCGAGTTGATAAAGGAGCGGCATCTGCCTAGGCTTTGTTTTTTGCTTTCTCCGGTTGCTGCTCAGATCCCCTTTCTTGCGCCTCTCCTTCCTTCCTCCAAAATTTCCAGATCTACTCCGACCGCGTGACCTAGGAAGCCATGGCGCCTCGTCAGTCCCCGGTCGGAGATTAGTACTCGTCTGCCCTGGAGTCACCGAACGTGTCAGAGGCGAGCCTCGCCCGGTTGCGCCGGATGGCGGCGGCGTAGGGCATCGACGGGGGGAAGGTATTCAAGGCCGGCTCCGCCACCCCTGAGGGCCAAGGGAGCACCTTCTATCCGTTCTTTGTAAGCGCCATTACTGCTGGCCTGGTGCCTCCCTTCTCCGAGTTCTTCTTCTCTGTCCTCCGCCATTATAAGCTACAGGCTCTGCATCTCCACCCCAAGTCCGTCCTTCTCCTGGCAATCTTCGGCTATTACTGCGAGGCTCACGTAGGGGTGCAGCCCTCAGTGGCCTTGCTGCGCCACTACTTCTACCTCCGGACCTCTCGCGGTCCTGCTTCCGCGTGCACGAGCTTCATCGTGTATGGTGGCGCCATTGCCATTTCGAACCCCGGGAAAAGGATTGAGGGCTTCAGGAGCAAGTGGGTCTTGGCAGATGCTGGGCGCATCTGCCCTCGGCTGATCTTTCCCATGGAGCAACCCACGAGCTCCAGCGATTGGGGTCGAGCGGAGCTCGCGGACCCCCGCGCGAAGCTGGTGTTGGAGAAGATGGAGGCGGATCTGAGGCCGGCCAACATGGCGGCGGCGAAGCTGACCGGCGCGTCTCTGCTGAGGGAATTCCTGGAGCACCAGCTGGCTCTGCTTTAGCGGTACTCACTTCCGATGTGGAGGCCCTATTCATTCCCCGTGGCCTTGGCTGACAAAGATCTGGCTGCGGTCCTCCAATCTCTGGTCGGGGGCGATGTGGCGAGGTTGGAGGGCGCTCCTACGCCCTTGTTCTTCCGCGACGACTGGGAGCAGGTAGTGGAGTCCATGCCCATCTTCAACGGGGACGGGCCCGTGCCCATGGAAACTCCAGGGGAATCGGTGGACGTGTCCTCCGACGACTCCAGCGAAGAGGAGGAAGGAGGGGAGCGGGAAAAAGGGCCTGACTCCGAGGCGACTGACGGAGACTCGAGGGCTCCCCTCCCCCGACGCAAGTCCCGCGTTCTCCGCCTCTCTCCGAGCTATGACGACGAGGATGATGACGAGCAAGATGGCGGGAGCTTGCCCCCGATCCCGAAGAAGGACAGGACCGGGCTGATCTCCCGCAGATCTGTCCCGGCCCCGAGGCGGACCGCAGACGTGCCTTCCGCTTCCAAGCTTCCCGAGGTTGACCCTTCCAGCCGGCTTTCGGGCTTCAAATTTGGCCGGAGGCCGCTTGAGCTCACTGGCGACGACCCGTAAGCACTTGATTCTTGTCTTTATTTCTTGTTCTACTTCTGAGGCTTGACGTCTGCATCTCTTGGATAGGCTGGCGCCCACAGCAAAGAAGCCGAAGGGAGCTCCTGAGGTTCCATCTGTGTCAGCGCCTCTGCCCGCGAAGGAAGGTGACCGCGACGCACGGGGCCTGGCTGAGCCGGCTGGGGTGAGCTCAGCTCCCATGGCCCAAGTGACTCCCAAGGTTCCTTTGCCTGCCTTTAATTCCTGCACATGTATCATGCCTCGGGGAGGCGTTTAAACTTGCGTTTGGTATTGAGATAACAGTGTGGACTGTAATATTTACTTTTGAATTCCTTGAAATTTACGCTTTTCCTTCCTACTTGCTTATGTTCTACACCGACAGAGCCCGGCCCCGCGCATACCTCAGCCGCCGTTAGCCCCGACCGGAAACCAGGACGGGACCAAGGAGTGAGGGGTACATGACAAGTTAGGCTCCTGAGTCGCGATGCTCAGGAGTCCCCCTTGGCGCACGAACAGCAAGTAGGGAGGTGTGATGTGGGTGGATCTACCGTTCTACGTCTGCAGAGCCCGGCCGCGCGCATACCTCAACCGCCATTAGCCTTTCGGAACTAAGGAGTGAGGGGCTACGTGACCAGTTAGGCTCCTGAGTCGCGATGCTCAGGAGTCCCCCTTGACGCTCAAACGACCTTCGTACCTTGCCTCCGCTCAGGGAGAGACGCGCGACGAACCAGGCCCGGGGGGGCTTGGCTGGGTGGCGTGCGTCTGGGCGTGACCCAGGCGCAGCCACCGTGTCAAGCCCCCTCGCGCGGCACTCCCGAGGGGAGGCGTTATGATGAGGCTAGACACTGAGCTCTGGGCTCCCTGAGGTTGATGCGGCCCGGGGGCCGCCCTCAGTTGTTTATCACCAGCGCGGAGCATAGCGCTTCCGTATGTGTACGAGCATAGCCGCTCCTCGGCGGTGTCGTCAGCCAGCGCAGATCATGGTGCTTCCACTGGTACGTGGGAGGGGGCTCCCCTCCGGGAGGAGGCCCCGGGGCATGTACAGCCCCGCCCTGACACGTGGTTGGCACGGTAGGGCCTGGCGAGGTGTATCTGGGCACCCGTGAGCCAGCGCGGGACTCACGGGGCCCTACCTCTAAGCGGGTTGCGCCTGGCACTGGGCCTTATCTTGTGATGTGTCCCTGCAAATTGGGTTAGATTCTGACACTCTACGTCCTCGGGTCCCGGCCCTCGAGCTGGTCTCAGCCGTCGCTGGTATGCCAGGTCGCGATGCCGTGGACAAGGCCAGAGGGTGAGGGCTGGAGAGCCAGTAAGAGCCCTGAGTCGCGATGCTCAGGTACCCCCCTTTAACGTGCAAGTGGTCGGCATGGAGAAGAAGAGGTGTCGTGGACAGGCATCAAATAATCAAGCATGGTGGGTCGAACGCATAGCCGGAAATAAATGCAAAAGGGATACATGCCGCTGGGTCTGGCCCGAGCGACTTGGGGGATGATGCAGCCCGAGGGGCGCCCCCAACAAGGTAAGCTAACAAAATGAAATAAAAGGGATACATGCCACAGGGACGGACCCACGCGGCCTGGGAATAATGCAGCCCTGGGGGGCGCTCCCAGCTGGAAATGAGACTTGAAAGATGTCACCTGATGATGTTGAGGATGAAGGAGTGTTGGTGTAGCAGACTCGGTGGGCTGCGGAAGCCGATCCTCACAAGCCCCCAGGCCCAGGGGCCTCGGGAGGCTCCGGAGGCGCTGGTGGCTCCTCGCGGACCATCTCCATCTCCGCCAGGGCAGCAGAACGCCTGGCCTCTTGAGCCTCCATGATACCCCTCATGAGGCGCTGGTATGTGGCAGCCGCGTTCGGCAAGCCATAAGGCATGCGAATGTAGCTGTGGGGTGGACCTTCGCAGCGCCCCACTCGCGAGGGCCAGAGGCACTCAGAGAGGCGACTCGATTGAGCCCTCGTATGTCGATGCAGACGCGCGGCCCACCATCCTCGCCTGGATGGGGAGCCACAGCTGGTAGGCGGCGGCCGCCTTTCATGACTCTTGACTCCTGTAGCTCCTGAATGGCCTTGCTAACGAACTCCTGAGGGTCTGGCTCTCCTTGCCTTACTCCTTCTTGAGGGAAACGCGCTTCGAAACACGCCTCCATGTGGTGCCCAAGCGCCTCCCTCGTGACCTTAGCCAGGTCGGTGGCCCTCCAGGGGAGAGCCCCCGAGCCCTGCCTGAGGAGGGCGCCGGGCGTGCTTTCCTATGCGATGGAAGGAGGTTCCCCCTGGGCAGGCGCGGGCCCTGAGGGGCCTGCCTCCTGAGGGGCCAGGCCGGACGATGTCTTCTTCTTCTTGGGGGCGGTCTCGGGAAGCCTCCTGCTTCCACGATTCGGGTCTTCCAGTGATGCGGCATGAAAGGCTCGTTCCAGGGAACACACCGCGTCCTTCTCTTCACAGGGCACCGTGATGACTCCGCCACTTCCTGGCATCTTGAGGACATTGTAGCCGTGGTTAGTTACGGCCATGAACTTGGCCAGCGCTGGGTACCCAAGGATGGCGTTGTACGGCAGGCGAATGTGGGCGACGTCGAAGTCGATGAGTTCGGTGCGGTAGTTGTCGCGTGCCCCGAAAGTGACAGGGAGGCGGACCTGCCCAATCGGGACCGTGGAGCCGTCGGTGACTCCGGAGAAAGGCTTGGTTGGCTGAAGCTGGTTGTAGGGCACTTGGAGATTGTTGAATGTTTCCACGGACAGGACGTTGAGCCCTGCCCCACCATCGATGAGGGTCCTGGTGACCACCACGTTGCTGATGATTGGGGAACAAAGCATCAGGAGGACTTCGGCTATGGCCGCACACTTGAGCTGATCTGCTGAGCTGAACATGATGGCGCACACCGACCACCTGAGAGGGCGCGTGGCTTCGAGCTTGGGGAGGACTGCATTCACTTCGTGGGCGAACTGCTTGAAGATGCGTTGAGAGGCTGGGGCTTGAGCCCCGCCCAGGATGCAGGCGATCGCACGCGGCTCCTGGAAGCCCCCAGCCCCCTCGGCCTGATGGCGATCCTCGTTTCTCCTTAGCTGCGGTGGCAGTGGAGGGAGGCCTGCGTTGCCTTGCGGGAGATCCTCGCGAGGCTGATCCCTCCAGTCTCCCTCGCGAGGCGGGTCTTGCCAGCGATCCTCGCGAGGTCGATCACACCACCCTTGGCGCGGGCAGCGGTCTTCCCAGCGTCCTGGGTTCCTTCCTCCTCCTCGACCGTAGCCCCGGTCACCGCGGTCGGGGCGACGGCCGATCCTTCCTTCTCGCACGGCTCGGAGCTCTTGACATTCGTTGGTGTTGTGGGTGTGGAGGTCGTGGTACACACAGTACCGACTGCCCTTGGAAGATTCGGGCTGATCTCTGCCCCGCTTGGTGTCTGGTTCTGCCGTGAGCACGGCAGCCCCCTTGCGCTTCACATCCTTGGCCTTGGGCTTCTTCTCTTCTGGGTCTGCGGCAGGCAGATTGAGGAGGGAGAGACGCCCTTGTTCAGCCCTGGCGCACTTGGTTGCCAAGTTGAACAACTCCAAGGAAGTGCACAGGTCTTCATGCATCGCCAGCTCCTCCTTCATCTTGACATCGCGCACGCCGTCGGAGAAGGCTGAGATGATGGCCTCCTCGGTCACCTTGGGAATCTTGAGGCGTGCGTTGTTGAAGCGCTGGATGTACTTCTGCGGGGTCTCTCCAGGTTGTTGCTTGATGCGGCGCATGTCGCTCACGGCGGGTGGCCGGTCGCGAGTACCTTGGAAGTTGGCGATGAAGCGGGTGCGCATCTCGTCCCTGGAGGAGATCGTGCCTGGAGCCAGGTTCAGGAGCCAGGTGCGGGCCCCGTCCTTGAGCGCCATGGGAAACCAATTCGCCATGACCTTCTCGTCTCCGTTGGTAGCTTCGATGCCCAGCTCATAGAGCTGGAGGAACTCCGCAGGGTCGGCCGTGCCGTCATAATGAGGAGGCGGGTCTGGCTTGAACTTGCTGGGCCACGCGACGCTGCGTAGCTCGGTGGTGAAGGCACAGCAGCCTGTTGTGGCCACGGGAGGCCTTGGGTGATGGAGAGCTTGGTCTTGCATGTCCCCACGCGTTGCAGCTGGGAGCAGCGCGGGGTCTTGATGTGCGGGAGCAGGAGCATGGTCGCGGCGTGCTGGAGCAGGGAGCGCTCGGGCAGCTTCTTGCGGGCGAGGGACTTCTTGGCAGCTCTGCTCTTGCCGCGCTGGCACCTGACGGAGCGGGTTCCGCCCAGGGGCCACGCACCTTGGAGCCATGGCGCCTTCTTGAGGAGGAGGCAGCTAGGGCGCCCCTGGAGCTTCGTCACCCGCACGGGGCGGGGTGCGGTGCAGCAGAACGGACGGCGCAGGAGAGCCCCCAGTGGCGCGGACGAGCTCGGCGACGCGGTCGAGCCATTCTTCGTAGATGTCGTCGACGGGACGGTAGCGCAAGAGCTCGTTTGCCGCGATGAGCACAGCTCGAGCCTCCATGGGTGCGCGGAGCGCGCAGGACGAAGAACCAGCTGGGGTGAGCGAGGGAGTAGCGGTGCGGCCGTCTTGCCGCACGGACGGATGCTGAGATGATGCTTGCTGCTCGTCCCCCGCCGGGCCGGTGGCGGCGTTGACGGCAGGTGACGGGGAACGGCGAGGACGCCCGCCGACAGAAGCCGTCTGGGCGACGCGGGAGGCGAGAGCGGCCCGCCGCGTCAGACATGGATGCGATGGTCGGAGGAGAATGGGGTGGTGGAAGACGAATTCCGGCGCACCCCTACCTGGCGCGCCAAATGTCGGATTTCGGGTTCCGGCAAACCCTTGAGGTTCGAACACTGGGGTGCATGCGGATATTTCGCCTTCTACCTACCGGCACCCCTCCGCCTCGCTAAGATCTAAGCTATGGAAAGAACAGCACAAGAGACACAGGGTTTATACTGGTTCGGGCCACCGTTGTGGTGTAATACCCTACTCCAGTGTGTGGTGTGGTGGATTGCCTCTTGGGCTGATGATGATGAGCAATACAAGGAAGAACAGCCTCGCGAGGGTCTGTTCTTGGCTGGGGCGACGAACTGCTAGGAGGAGTTCAGTCACCCTTCTCTCTCTCTCTCTCTCTCTCTCTCTCTCTCTCTATTCTCGATTGCGATCCGATCCCTTCTACCCTGTGGGTGGCTAGTCCTATTTATAGGCAAAGGCCCTGGGCCTCTTCCCAAATATTGAGCGGGAACAGCGCCAACAATTGGCCACTTTGAAGGGGAACATCTGGTACACTTATCCTGACTAAAGTTGGTCCTCGCCTGCCAAAGGCTCTGGTGGTGACGCTGGCTGGGGCTCCACAATGACTTCCTCCCTGCCGTTGGACTGGTCTTGGTCTCGTTGCACCGAAACGGGTGCCTTTGCTTGATGCTCTCGCTTGCGGTTGCTCCCTTTGCACCAAAGAGGAAAGGAGGACACTGTGTGGCTAGCGCCCGCCTGGCGCCTTTGGTCGTCATGGCTTGCGTCACGGGCACCTCGGGAGGTACCCGGCCTTGATCTCTCTGCCTCCTCGCGAGCCAGCCTGATGAGGCAGTGCCTGAGGAAGCTCCGTGTCATCCGCCCTACGAGGCTTGGCCCCTCGCGAGGGTCTTGGGTCTGTGTTGATGAAGACGGGCCGTGCTGGGCCCCCGTTTGAGCCACGCCGCAGGCCGCAGGCAGGCAAGTCTGGGGACCCCCGTTCCCAGAACGCCGACACACACTGTTAGGTTCTCCAAGGTTGACGAGATGGTGATGGTGCTGGTAGACATCTCTCACGAAGTCCATGGCCTAATCAGTTATGCAGGGTTCATCCCGTAGGTCGGTGGCAAGAAATAGTCTGCCGAGTTTAATTAGTGCAACTTTTCTTGTCTATATTAAGTACTATTGTTCAGTACTTGATTTGTGTGTGTGAACTCTGTATTGTTTAGTACTACCGCTTTTGTTGTGTTATGAGTCGTGAGAACAGTCTATGTTAATGTCTGTCCACTCAATTCAGTCTGTATGTTTTGAAGTATCCAGATCATCTTTTTTGTGAGGACGGTTTATCAATTATGGTTACACTCCAATATCTGTATGCATCATAGGGTTTATCGCACCCACCAGGATTTCCAGTCCATACGATTTGTCACGACCTTTGGACTGTCCTGCTTGTGGGAGTAAGTGGGGGCCCTGCATGCCACGCTTAATTGGATGGTCAATCTTTTGTTTAGAACTTGAACATAGTGATTTCCTGGTAAGAATTCACTCATGTCACATCATGTAAATCTTATTGATTTATTGTCTAAATCTTATTGATTTAATGTCATGTTTCTTACCTTTGCTGCAATTTTACGATGCAGGTTTTGCCATGTCACATTCATCACAGAATAAATCGTTTGGTTTGCTCTATGATGGTTATTTTTGCAGGTTTCACTTCTTATGTCGTGTCATTAACGAAGGCACTGTCCATCACATATATTACTGGACACAATTGGATCAGTCTATTGTCTGAGTACAATCTGAAGCCCTACAATGAACTGTAGTTTGGTTTAACAAACACGCCACAATTAGTCCTTCTCGCATTTAAAAGAAATGAAGAAAAAGACTGGATCAAGGTCACAGAGCCTAGTCAAGTTAGAAAGCTGATCATAGCAAACCAGAGATGATCGCTACTGTCTCGCACATCGATACCACCTTCAGCAATGGATCAAGCACTTGCACCTTCTCCGACGGCACTTCCTCTAGCACTAACAGTGGCATTAGCTCAGTCTGATCCACCTAAGGTGTAACGCCCTTGATGCGGCTATATCTCCCATGTGTCGAAGCAGGACTTAGAGGCATAACCGCATTGAAAGCAATGTCGCAAGTGAGGTAATCTTCACAACAACCCATGTAGTTCAATAAGGGAAAGAGATACATAGTTGGCTTACAATCGCCACTTCACAATATACATGAATAAAGCATTACATCATCCAGATACAATCAGGGTCTGACTACGGAACCAAAATAAAAGAAGACTACCCCAAATGCTACACAGATCGCCGATCGCCCCCAACTGGGCTCCACTACTGATCAACTAGAACAAAACAACACAAAGGACAAGATCTTCCTCGAGCTCCTCCTTGAGCTTGGTTGCGTCACCTGTACGATATCATCGGCACCTGCAAGCTGGTTTTGGAAGTATCTGTGAGTTACGGGGACTCAGCAATCTCACACCCTCGCGATCAAGACTATTTAAGCTTATGGGTAGGGTAAAAGGTATGAGGTGGAGCGGCAGCAAGCGACTAGCATATATGGTGGCTAACATACGCAAATGAGAGAAAGAAGAGAAGGCAAAGCATGTTCGAGAAACTATGATCAAGAAGTGATCCTAGAACAACCTACGTCAAGCATTACTCCAACACCGTGTTCACTTCCCGGACTCCACCGGAAAGAGACCATCACGGTTACACACACGGTTGATGCATTTTAATTAAGATAATCTTTAGGTTTTCTACAACCGGACATTAACAAATTCCCATCTGCCCATAACCGCGGGCACGGCTTTCAAAAGTTCAAAACCCTGCAGGGGTGTCCCAACTTAGCCCATCACAAGCTCTCACGGTCAAGGAAGGATATTCCTTCTCCCAAGACAAACCGATCAGACTTGGCATCCCGGTTACAAGACATCCTCGACAATGGTAAAACAAGTCCAGCAAAGCCACCCAGATATGCCGACAAATCCCGATAGGAGCTACACATATCTCGTTCTCAGGGCACACCGGATGAGCAAGATGTCGGGTGGGCCAGCCCAGAGTTGCCCCTGGTAGCTCCGGACATCGCTTAGTTAGACCAACACTTACACAAGCACTGGCCCCGGGGGGTTAAAATAAAGATGACCCTTGGGCTGGCCTAACCCAAGGGAAAAAGAGGCTAGGTGGCGAATGGTAAAACCAATGTTGGGCCTTGCTGGAGGAGTTTTATTCAAGGCGAACTGTCAAGGGGTTCCCATTATAACCCAACTGTGTAAGGAACGCAAAATCCGGGAACATAACACCGATATGACGGAAACTAGGGCGGCAAGAGTGGAACAAAACACCAGGCATAAGGCCGAGCCTTCCACCCTTTACCAAGTATATAGATGCATTAATTAAATAAGAGATATTGTGATATCCCAACAAAATATCCATGTTCCAACATGGAACAAACTCCAATCTCCACCTGCAACTAACAACGCTATAAGAGGGGCTGAGCAAAGCGGTAACATAGCCAAACAACGGTTTGCTAGGACAAGGTGGGTTAGAGGCTTGGTTTAACAATATGTGAGGCATGATAAGCAAGTGGTAGGTATCGCAGCATAGGCATAGCAAAAGAGCAAGCAACTAGCAAGCAAAGATAGAAGTGATTTCGAGGGTATGGTCATCTTGCCTAAAATCCCGCAAGGAAGAAGAACGGGTCCCTGAAGAAGACAAACGGACGTAGATGAACGGGTCCTCACAAACGCGACGTTATCGGAACAAACCCGAAGAAGCAACACCAGAAAGAAGCAAACAATCATGGTAAGCACCCATCACATAATCATGGCATGATGCACAATCAAGTATGATGCATGTCCGGTTTAATGAAGCACGGCATGGCAAAGTGCACAAGCAACCCTACAAATTAAGTGCAGCTCAATATGCAACTCCGTTGCATATTGATGAAACACCACGTGACTTATTTAGTTCGATCTTGTTTATGTACCCAACAATATTAAATTTTGTTAAACATGGCAAGAGGGTGAAGCAAATGAAAACTACCTATCTAGTCAAGTTTAAATGAGGCCGGAGACAACGAACAACAATTCCGGAAAATCCTCACATGCATATATTAGGTTTGGTACTGTTCTGCCCTAAACACAATTTTAGAGTTGTTGAACATGCAAATCAATGTCACCATGTTAATCTAGACACTTTTCTACCCCATTTACATATAAAGATTATTTAAAACCGAGCTACGGTTATTTAGTTATGAAATAAAGCATTTTAGCATGGCATTTAAGTAAATTAATGCAAACAGTAGTTTAAACATTTTAAACATGCATGAAAGTTGGATATTGTGAAACTACATGAAATTCTAGTCATTTTACATATATAGTTTATTTAATTCCGATTCACGGTTTGTGAGTTACTATATGCATGAACATGAGGGGCTTTCTTTTAAAAACTGCAGTCGCTGGATTAATGCAAAAATCGCAGCGTCAGGAAAAAAAACAACGGGCTGAAAAGCTGGGTGCTAGGCTGGGCTCTCACCATGGGCAAATCCCAGTCGGTGGAGTGGCTGGGCTGCAGCAGGCCGACTTAG
Organism: Triticum urartu; assembly: GCF_003073215.2. NCBI lineage: Eukaryota > Viridiplantae > Streptophyta > Magnoliopsida > Poales > Poaceae > Triticum > Triticum urartu. The sequence goes on along the minus strand of NC_053025.1, from coordinate 335,531,259 downwards.
ATCTGGGTCATGGCCCATGCGATAGGAGGAGGCCCAGGGAGCAGAAGGGCCGGCTGGACCGGGCAACGCAGGCCCAAGCGCGTGCGAGCGGAGGAGGCACGAGAGCGAGGGGATCGTCCTCCTCTCTCACGGGAAAACAGCGGCGGCGGTTCCAGCGGTCAACGTCGACATGGGATGGCGGGTCCTGTCGGGGAGGCGATGGGAGGTTGGATCAGCGGCGGTGGAGGTCAGATCCGGGGCGCCTGGCCCGGATGTGGCCGGAGCAGGACGACGGTGAGGCAGAGCGCCAGATGAACGGCGGTGGGGCGTGCTGTTACCTGCGGGAGAGAAAGAGAGAGCCAGCGAGGTGAGAGGAATCAGAGAGCCAAGAAAGGGAGAAAAAGGGTGCGAGGCAGGGGACCTGCTGGGTTCACCGGCGACGTTCACTGGAGGCGGCGGGGTTTGGCGAAGATGAAGGAATGGTGGGGTGTCGGGGAAGCTCGGGATCGGGCTCCTCCCGATCCAGGTCAAGCAGAGCAGGGGCGCGCGGGCTCACGCGCGAGCGGCTCGGCCGTGCGGACCTGGGCGGTGCTCGGGCAGACGGGTGGATCGAGGAGGGGATGGATTGGATCAGCTTGGTGGTTGGTTGGGCGCTGAAATCAAGGAGACTGGCGGCGGGGATGGATTGGATGGATGGAAGGATGGGACAGGATCCCTAATTCCTAGGGTTGCCCATAATATACGCTGGTGGGTTAGGTTAGGGGCTAACGGAACCCTCCGATCGTAAATGGACGACCGAGAATAAAAGGTTAGAGGAGTCCAAATAAGAAAACGGAGACGTTTTGTAGATGTTTGGGGATGATCCGGACACAGCGGTGGCGACAGTCCGGGTCGGGTTCGGGACAATTTCGGACGCGCGCGCGAGGAGGGCCGCGGGCTGACGAGAGAGGTTAGGTTGGGTCTGGTGGATTGTGAAGAGCGGGTTGGTCTGAGAGAAGAGGGGAGAGATGCAGTCCGGCACGGTTTCCAGAGACCGAAAATGTCCGACGTTAGACCAGCTATACTGCCGCTATAGTTATTCGTTGGGGCATCAAACGATCTCCGAATGCGATGAAACTTGACAGGCGGTCTATCTACACTATTATAAGACCACATGTCAACTCTCATCCCATTCCGAGAACACTTTCCGATCACTTATAAAATACTATTTCGGACACGCCGCGGGCGCGTGCAAGTGTGGTTGGGCTCAGAACGGACAACGGAGAGAACTCGGAGAACCCGGACGAATGCAAGTTTTAAAACATGATGATGCAATGCACATGATGACATGATAAGATGCAACACGCAAGCAAATGACATGACAACGACATTGAATAACTGGAAGACACCTGGCGCAACGGTCTCGAGGCGTTACATAAGGATTGGGCACCGACCGCGTTAGCGGATCAGGCTGATCTACCGGAGGATCAGGCATCGACACCGGCACCTGCTCCGACACTGGCACCAGCTCCAGAAGGATGACCATCTTCGGTAGCAGCAGCAGCACTACCAGTCGCACCGGCACGAGCACCAGCAACGACTCCAGCACTTGCACCAACACTTGAAGTTGCACTTGCATCCGCTCCGGCCCGTGCAGCGGCAACGGTACCAGCAGTTGCACCAGCAGCAGACTGTGCTACAGTTCATGCTGCATATACCAAAGTCCTTACAAAAACCGACATCTCCACCTTCTTGGTAAGCATTGGTTGCCCAAGTGCTTCATTCTTTTTTCTTTCCATGCTATTTCACATGATTCACGGTGTTGATCTAACTGTTTGTGTATGTCTTCTTGTTTTAAAACAGAGAATTCATAGAGCAATGAGGGAGTCGTTCAACAATCCGGGCGACCGTGGCAAAGTTTCTCTTACCATACGCAGCTTTGGTATGAATGAACCTGCTCAATATACCATAAGTACAAAGCATGGTCGCATGATGATTGATGCTAAAGGATGGTCAAGGTTCAAATCTAAATCAAATATTGTGGTAGGGGATGATGTCAAAATCAAACTTTCTCGGCAACGAGAGATGGTCCAAATTAACTTTGAAATTCTTCAGTAGCAGCACACAATTGACGAACTAATCTATCCTCCAAGAGATTTTGATGTAATAATATGGCATGGTAAAACAAGTGTCCTATGTGTATAAGTAATACGACAATATTATTTATCACGTAGGATATCATGAAAGAATTGCAACTCTGATTGCTGGTTAGGAACTGTTGTTCGATTTCATTCTTACCACTGTCGTGCTTTATTCAATTTTCTGTATTCCCCTTGCGATAGCTTCTAAAACCAGCGCCGTACCGATCGCTTGCAATATGAAATGTGCTGAGTTAGAACACATGGGCCCCAAACATGCAGGCCTACTGGCTTGTGGCCGAAAGTCCAGAACCGTAAGCCTGTCTGAGTATTATATTCTCAGCTGAACCCCTATATTATGTTATATATATTCCCCTTGATTTTTCTTATGTATAAAGTTGTGATAGAAAAGATTTTTATATTTCTTTACAGAGGGAGTATCTCTCTGTCAAAAATATATTTATGTGTAACTAGTTACTCCTGCCTTTCTACTTCCTTTCACTGATATGTGGGGCATCCGGCAACGGGGTCCACGTTCCATGCACCAAATTAGAGTGCACAACTGCACGGTAGACTCACCCCGGTCGTAGCACCGCAGTAGTGCCCAATGAGCTGTCAAATCACAAAAAAACCAACCTTTCCAGCTTTAGCAGTAAGCTGGACGAACCAAGCAGCAATATTTCACTCGGCCTGAATCCCCTTATCCCTCATCTGCTTGTTCAGAGAACACTGTAACGCCCTAGTTTCCGTCATATCGGCGTTATGTTCCCGGATTTTGTGTTCCTTACGTGGTTGGGTGATAATGGGAACCCCTTGACAGTTCACCTTGAATAAAGCTTCTCCAGCAATGCCCAACCTTGGTTTTACCATTTGCCACCTAGCCTCTTTTCCCTTGGGTTTCCGGAGCCCAAGGGTCATCTTATTTAACCCCCCCCCCCCCGCCCCGGGCCAGTTCTCCTCTGAGTGTTGGTCCAAACAGAGCCACTTGCAGCGCCACCTCGGGGAAACTCGAGGTTTGGTTTTAGTTGTACGTAGTGTTCATCTAAGTGAGCCCTGAGAAAGAGATATGTGCAGCTCCTATCGGGATTTGTCGGCACATTCGGGCGGTGTTGTTGGATTTGTTTTAACTTGTCGAAGTGTCTTGTAGAACCGGGATACCGAGCCTGATCGGAATGTCTCAGGAGAAGGTATATCCTTCGTTGACCGTGAGAGCTTGTCATGGGCTAAGTTGGAACATCCCTGCAGGGATTTGAACTTTTGAAAGCCGTGCCTGCGGTTATGGGAAGATGGGAATTTGTTAATGTCCGGTTGTAGATAACTTGAACCTTAACTTAATTAAAATGAATCAACTGTGTAAGTTACCGTGATGGTCTCTTCTCGGCGGAGTCCGGGAAGTGAACACAGTGTTGGAGTAATGCTTGCCGCAGGTTGTTCTCTAGTTCTTCGTTCACGCTTTGCCTTCTCTTCTCGCTCTCTTTTGCGAACAGGTTAGACACCATATATGCTAGTCGCTCGCTGCGGCTCCACATATTACCTTGCCTTTCCTATAAGCTTAAATTGTCTTGATCGCCAGGGTGCGAGATTGCTGAGTCCCTAAGGCTCACAGATTACTTCCAAACCAGATGCAGGGCCAGATGATTCCGTTCCAGATGATGCGCTTGAGCTCAAGTGGGAGTTCGACGAGGACTCACGCCGTTACTATGTGTCTTTCCCTGATGATCAGTAGTGGTACCCAGTTGGGGCGATCGGGACCGTGTCGCATGTTGGGTTGATCTTTTATTTTGGCACCGTAGTCGGGCCATGAGTGATTGGATGATGTAATGCTATTTATGTACTTTGTTTGATGTGGCGAGTGTAAGCCAACTATGTACCTTCCCCTTTTATTATCTATTTACATGGGATGTTGTGAAGATTGCCTTACTTGCGACATTGCTTTCAATGCGGTTATGCCTCTAAGTCATGCTTCGACACGTAGGAGATATAGCCGCATCGAGGGCGTTACAAGTTGGTATCAGAGCTTTCCCCGACCTTAGGAGCCCCCACTGCTTGATCGTTTTTAGCAGTCGTTGTTGAGTCTAGAAAAAATGTTTTGAGTCATTTAGAAATTATATATCGGAGAGTTTAGGAATTCTTTTTACTCCCAGTCCCTTCATCGCTCTGGTAAGACATCCTGACGTAGAGTTTTGACTCTTCTCTTCTCAAATTTCACTAAAAAAATTTAGGATCACGCGGGTATCTTGGAATCGTTCCGATGGATTTGTGACGAGAACATTGTTCTTGGTGCCTCCTGTCATTTAGGGGTTGTGGCAGTGTCCCGGGGAGTTGAGCTCCGAGGTGTTGTCGTCACAATTTTATCGTTGCAGTTCTGGAATACCTGAGTTTAGTTCGCCGACATCGAAAATCTCTTTTATGAAGTTGTTGGTGAGATAACCTCGACGCCACCTAGTACTGGGGCGGGAGTTCGGGAGTATTGCCATAACTTGTATAACGGATGCTTTTCGAAGGTTGAGGTAGATGGTTTCCGAAGTTTTTCTCGATTATGTGTTGAAGGATGGATACAGCTGGATGTAGGATTTGCTAGATTTGGGTGAGATATTATGCTTCCCCTGTATCCCCAACACCTGATTGCATAACCGGAAAGGTTCGGGAGTTTCATAGGTGGGAATTCTTGTAGCTCTAGTTCTTCTTCCACGGATATTTGGTTTGATATTGGGATTTCTTACCGAGTATTCGTTCTTGTTCTGTACCTTGTTGATTTATTTCTCTACCTAAATTCTAAGTGGCTTCTCAATTTATGGATATGTGACCATTTCAAGTGGAATGCATTCGTTCTTATGTTCGGATGTGAAGACTATTTGTTGCAATTTCAACCCGCTTGATTCAGCTTCAATTTTATCTGTCAATGTGCTAACGGATGTCACCCTCTTCAGGATGGCTCCCGCTAAGAGCAACAATCAGAATCAGGATCCGCCATCACCTCCCCCTCTTCCGGAGGCATGGCAAGCTGTGATGGCTGCTACCAATGCAAACACGCAGTTGATCATGCAAATTCTTCAAGAGCGCAACCAAGCGAACCAAGGCAACCAAGGCAACAATCAGAATCACTTTGCTACACTCAACCAGTTCCTTGCTAACCAGCCAAAGACCTTCAGCAATTGTGTTGAGGCAACTGATGCTGACGATTGGCTTGTGGACTTGTGCAAGCATTTCGAGTGCAGTAACGTCAGGCCTGAGGACTTTGTCAAGTTCGCTTCCTTCCAACTCAAAGACCAAGCTGCAGAATGGTTCCAGCAGTACAAGGAGTCCAGAGGAGGCCGTGTGATTACTTGGGATGAATTCCGTCAAGACTTCAAAGCTCATCATATTCCTCAAAGCGTGGTTGAAAGCAAGCGTGAGGAATTCCGCAACCTGAAGCAAGGCTCTTTGTCTGTCTATGACTACAACAAGTTGTTTCAAAAGCTCGCCCGCTTTGGTAAGAAGGATGTCCCTGACGAGAAGAGCATGATATACCAGTTCAGGGGTGGTCTCAGAGAAGAAATCCAGCTAGCTCTTGTTCTCTTTGAGCCCTTGAAGTATGATGAGTTCTACAACATGGCATTGAAGCAAGAGGCTGCTCAACTGAAGTGTGATGCTTCCAAGAAGCGAGTCAGAGATGCTACTCCTTCTTCCTCTACTCAAGTGGCCAAGCAACAAAAGTATTGGCTTCCTCCTCCTCTGTTCCCTCAGCCGTATCAGCAGAAGAGCGAAGGTGGCAGTGGATCTTCCCCCCCCCCCAACCCTGGCTTTCAGAACAAGACTTCGTCTTAAGCTCCAAGATCGAGTGCTCCGTATCACCGTCCGCTTTCAAAGGTCACGCGCAACAAGTGCCAACAGAAGGGTCACTATGCCAACAAATGCTTCAACCAGAGGCGTCTCCCTCCTCCTCCTCCTGTGAGATCGGCAAGTACAGTTGTGGTCAAGCATAACCCCAAGCACGCTAAGGTCAACTTGCTGAATGCAGCTCAGGCAGAGGACTTGCCAGATGTCATCATGGGTAACCTTCCTGTTAACGATGTTCCTGCAAAAGTTCTTTTTGAAACTGGTGCATCGCTTTCTTTTATTTCAACACCATTTGTTGCCAAGCATGATTTTGTGACCGAAAGGATTCCTTTCCCGTTGAAGATTGTGTCTCCGGGCAAGCAAATGACTTCTAACAATTGCGTCCCAGATGTCTCTATCACATTGGGCGACTACAAGTTTCTTTCTTCTCCGGTGGTTCTTGGTAATTCGGATATTGATCTTATTCTCGGAATGGATTGGCTTTCTAAGCACAAGGCGCATCTTGATTGTGCTGCCAGGCAGATTCAATTGACTCATTCATCTGAGGATGTAATTGTGTTTGCCGCTCGTGATGATACCATCCATCTGTTTTCTCTCAATGAGAAGGGTGAACTGGATGCCATCTCGCAAATTCCAGTCGTTTGCGAATATCAAGACGTCTTTCCAGAAGAGCTTCCAGGAATGCCTCCGCACCGGCCAGTTGAATTCGTCATCGATCTTGAGCCTGGCACAGAACCGGTTTGCAAGCGTCCTTACAAGCTCGGACCTGAAGAGTTGAAGGAGCTGAAGAAGCAACTCGATATTCAAGAGCGAATGGGTCTCATTCGACCTAGTTCCTCTCCGTGGGGTTGTGGAGTACTCTTTGTGAAGAAGAAGGATGGAACGGACCGACTTTGTGTTGATTACCGTCCATTGAACAAGAAGACTATCAAGAACAAATACCCACTTCCCAACATCAACGAGCCGTTCGAACAACTCAAAGGTGCCCAAGTATTCTCCAAGCTTGATCTCCGTATGGGTTATCACCAGATTCGAATCCGTGAGCAAGATATTCCCAAGACGGCTTTCAGGACAAGCTATGGTTCATATGAATACACTGTCATGTCTTTTGGCCTCGTCAACGCTCCTCCGACTTTCTCTCGCATGATGAACTTCATCTTCAACGCCTACACCAATGACATTGTTTTGGTCTATCTCAACGACATTCTGGTCTTTTCGAAGAACAAGGAAGATCATGCCAAGCACTTGCGTTTGGTGCTTGATAAGCTCAGGGAACATCAGTTCTACGCCAAGTTCTCAAAGTGCGAATTTTGGCTCGATGAGGTTCTTTATCTTGGGCATATCATCTCTGCCAAGGGCATTGCGGTGAATCCTGAGAAGGTGTCTGCAATTGTGAATTGGGAACCACCTCAGAACATGAAGCAACTCCGTAGCTTCCTCGGTCTCGCAAGCTACTGTCGAAGGTTCGTTGAGAACTTTTCAAAGATCGCGAAGCCTCTTTCAAATCTTCTCCAGAAGCATGTCAAGTACGTTTGGTCTCCGGAATGTGACATTGCTTTCAACACTTTGAAAGAGAAATTGGTCACTGCTCCAGTTCTGACTCCTCCTGATGAATCCAAACCGTTCGAGGTCTTTTGCGATGCCTCTATTCAAGGTCTTGGTGCAGTGTAGATGCAAGAGAAGAAAGTTGTGGCTTATACTTCTCGCCAGTTGAAGCCCAATGAGAAGAACTACCCCACTCATGACCTCGAGTTGGCGGCAGTTGTGCATGCTCTTTTGACTTGGGGACATCTCTTATTGGGAAGAAAAGTGGACATCTTCACTGACCACAAGAGTCTCAAGTACATCTTCACTCAGCCTAATCTCAACCTCAGGCAGACTCGATGGGTCGAAGTGATTCAAGAGTATAATCCAAGTATCGAGTATACTCCAGGCAAGGCCAATGTGATTGCTGACGCTTTGAACAGGAAGGCTTATTGCAACAGTCTGATTCTCAAACCTTATCAACCCGAGTTTTGTGAAGCTTTCCGCAAACTCAATCTGCAAGTTGTTCCTCAAGGTTTCCTCGCCAACCTTCAAGTCTCTCCTACCTTGGAAGACCAGATTCGCGAGGCTCAACTTCTTGATGCTATGGTGAAGAAGGTGAAGATTGGGATTGCCAAGAGCCAACCCAAGTACAAGTGCTACCGCCTTGATGACAAGGATACTCTCTTCTTCGAGGATCGTATTGTTGTGCCCAAAGGTGACCTTCGTAAAGTGATCATGAACGAAGCTCACAATTCACTCCTCTCCATCCACCCTGGGAGCACGAAGATGTATCAGGACCTCAAGCAGGCTTATTGGTGGACTCGAATGAAGCGCGAGATTGCTCAGTTCGTGAATGAATGTGATGTCTGTAGAAGAGTGAAGGAAGAACACCAAAGGCCAGCTGGTCTCCTCCAACCTCTTGCAATTCCAGAATGGAAGTTTGACCACATTGAGATGGACTTCGTGACTGGGTTTCCAAAGTCCAAGCGTGGCAATGATGCTATATTCGTTGTCATCGACAAACTCACTAAAGTGGCTCACTTTCTGCCTATCAAAGAGTCTATCACTGAAGCCCAATTGGCGGAGCTGTATACCTCTCGGATTGTCTCTCTGCATGGTATTCCACAGGTGATCTCTTCAGACCGTGGCAGCATCTTTACCTCCAAGTTTTGGGATTATTTTCAGAAGGCCATGGGCACCAACATCCGCTTCAGCACAACTTTCCATCCTCAAACTAGCGGTCAAGTCGAGCATGTCAATCAGATTCTTGAAGATATGCTCAGGGCTTGTGTGATCTCCTTCGGCATGAAGTGGGAGGATTGTCTTCCATATGCTAAATTCTCCTACAACAACAGTTTTCAAGCAAGTTCAGGCAAGGCCCCATTCGAAATTCTCTATGGTAGGAAGTGCCGTACCCCTCTCAACTAGTCTGAAACCTGTGAATGTCATCTTCTGGGAAATGACTTAATCTCAGAGGCAGAGGAAATGTGCAAATTCATTCCAGATAACCTCAAAGCAGCGCAATCGCGCTAGAAGAGCTACTATGATAGTAAGCACCGTGATTTGACTTTCGAGATCGAAGATCATGTTTACCTCCGCGTCTCTCCAATGAAAGGTACTTGTCGCTTCGGTATCAAAGGGAAGCTTGCCCCTAGATACGTGGGACCTTTCAAGATCACCAGCAAGAGAGGCGATCTCGCCTATCAACTCAAGCTTCCTTCAAACTTTGCAAATGTGCATGAAGTGTTCCATGTCTCTCAGCTCAGCAAGTGCTTCAAGACTCCTGAACGCACCGTCAACTTCAAAGACATTGATCTCCAAGAAGATCTCTCTTATCGTGAGCACCCCATTGCTATTCTTGAAGAGATAGAACGCAAGACTCGCAATAAGTCAATCAAATTCCTCAAAGTCAAGTGGTCACACCATTCCGACCGTGAAGCCACCTGGGAACGCGAGGATCACCTCCGTTCTGAGTACCCGGCGTTCTTCCAGTCCTAGATCTCGGGACGAAATCCTTTGGTAGTGGTGGAGTGTTGTAACACCCCGGATGTGATTTACCTAATATGTACTCCAACTCTTGCCGTTTCCGGCGCTAAGTTATTTTATTTTCTCGGGTTCGGGTTTTTGTCTCCGTGTGTTGTTGTTGTTGTTGTTGTTGTCATGCATCTCATATCATGTCATCATGTGCATTGCATTTGCATACGTGTTCGTCTCATGCATCTGAGCATTTTCCCCGTTGTCCGTTTTGCATTCCGGCGCTCCGTTCTCCTCCGGTGGTCATTTCTACCTTTCTTTCATATGTGGGGGTTAAACATTTCCGGATTGGACCGAGACTTGCCAAGCGGCCTTGGTTTACTACCGGTAGACCGCCTGTCAAGTTTCGTACCACTTGGACTTCGTTTGATGCTCCAACGGTTAACCGAGGGACCGAAAAGGCCTCGTGTGTGTGTTGCAGCCCAACACCCCTCCATTTTGGCCCAAAACCCACCAAAACCATCTCCATCATCTAGAGCGTTCGATCACGATCGCGTGGCCAAAAACCGCACCTCATTTGGACTCTCCTAGCTCCCTCTATCTATAAATAGGTGCACTCCCCCGAAAATTCCGGATCCCTAACCCTAGCCCCGCTCCCTCTCCGCCGCCGGACAAAAATCGCCGGGCCGGACACGTCCGACCCGCGCCGCCGCCGCCACGTGGCAAGCCGCCACTCGCCGCCGCCGTCTCCCACCGTGCCGGCCCGCGCAGCCCGGGGCAGGCCCCCGCGGCCCAAGCCGCCCCGCGCCCCGCGCCCGAGCGTCCCGCCGCCGTCTTGCTCGAAGCCGGCCACCTCCGGCCGCCGCGTCGCCAACTCCGGCGACCTCGCCGCCCCGTCGCGCCCGGCCGCCGTCCGCTCCGCCGCGCCGCTCCTTCCGCCGGCCACCGCCCCTCCATGCCGGCGACCGCGCCGCGGCCACCGCCCTCTTCGGCCACCTCGCCGGCCGGCCTTGTCCCCCTCCTCCTCCAGCCGGCTTCTCTTCGGCGAGCTCGAGATCCAAGTCCGGTGAGCCTAGGTTCCCGCGCATGAACAGTACCCAGATCTAGATCTGAGACGGTTGTTTCTCCTCCCGAAACCCTAATTATTTTTGCTATGTTCATCGTGCCGTAACTTTGCATTCGTAGATCCGTTCTGGGCATATAGAATATCAAAATGTTTGCCTCAGAGAGTACATCATTTCATCTCATTGCATCATTTTCATTTGAGCTCATCTTGATGCCCGAAATGCTGTTGGAAGAGTGCTATTTGAGTTAATTGTCAGATCTGCTGCTCCAAATAGCTATTTGTCATTTTTGCCATGATTATTGTGTGCACAATATGACCCTGAGCTCTACATGTGTTTTGTTATATGCTTTGCCATCTTTCTAGAGATGCTATCCATGTATTTTTTTGATGTGTGTGGTGACTAGCACAAGCTTGCAAAGTGGTGCATTCGTTAATGCTGATTTCAGGGACTTAGCAATTCCACTAAATCCTTGGACTGTTTTTATCAATATGTTATATGTTCATGTTGTTTCCTAGTGATCCGTGCCTCTTTTGATGATGATCAGTAAGGATGATTTGTTAATATTGTAGTGCTCTATCCATCCATGCCTTTGTTTGCAATTATGGAGCAACCTAGCTTGAGTCAATCGAGCTCTACTTTTGCTATTTCGTGAATCTGGGCAGATTGTCTACTTGTTAGCGATTTTGCCGAGGATGTTGTAGTTGATCCGTGCATGCTATGTTGTTGTTCTTGCCATGCCTAGCTTATACAATGTGTATTCTTGATGGGTGTATGCTTAGATTGTCATGCCTTGCTCGGTAGTGAGTGCATCGAGCTCGTAAACATGCCTACTTGATATCTGATTTGCATGCTCCAGTTTTTCACTAAGTCTGTAATCTGATTATGTTTTTGCAATGTTCACATTCTTGCAATTGTATTTTATGATCCCTTTTGGCTCAAGGTCACTAAGGGACTTTTGTTAAGCTCTTTGAGTAGATCCATGTCATGCCTTGCCTTGCCATGTTAAGTTCCTGTAGCATATAGTTTTCTTGCTCCAAAGTGTGCTACCTGATCTGAAATTCCAGGCTTGTGTTAATTTCACTAAGTCTGAGATCTGTTTACCAATTGCTCTTTTGCCATGCTTGTTTGAACCTGTTAATGGATGAATTGGCCGTAGCTCAGTGTTCATCTTTTGTTAAGAATCATGAATGGATCCCTGCCATGTATTTTGTTTCCATGTTTGAGTGCTGTAGCATGTTTGTCTTGTTGCATTTAGATGGCTACTTGCTGTTTATCGCAGACCGGTGCCATATTTGTTTTGCTTGCCATTTCTAAACCGTGCATCCGATTCCGGTGTTCTTTATATCGATTTCAACCAAAATCACCTCACCTTTACAGTGGAACACTTGGATTTCCAAGTTGAGGCCAGGTTCATTCATCCCTTGTCAAATCTTGCATATGCATCACATATCGCATCCCGCGTAGCATACCATGTTTGCATCATGTTGTTTGAGCTTTGCACGTGGTTGATTGTGTTCCTCTTGCTTGTTTGTCTTGTTTGGGTAGAGCCGGGAGACGAGTTCGCTAACGAGGAGCCCATTGAGTTTGCTTTCGAGGATCCAGTCAACTCTGACAACTTTGCAGGCAAGATGATCATACCCTCGAAATCACTTCTATCTTTGCTTTGCTAGATGCTCGCTCTTTTGCTATGCCTATGCTATGATGCCTGCCACTTGCTTATCATGCCTCCCAAATTGCCATGTCAAACCTCTAACCCACCATGTCCTAGCAAACCATTGATTGGCTATGTTACCGCTTTGCTCAGCCCCTCTTATAGCGTTGCTAGTTGCAGGTGAAGATTGGAGGCCGTTCCTTGTTGGAACATTATTTACTTGTTGGGATATCATTATATTATCTTGTTATCTTAATGCATCTATATACTTGGTAAAGGGTGGAAGGCTCGGCCTTTCGCCTAGTATTTTGTTCCACTCTTGCCGCCCTAGTTTCCGTCATATCGGTGTTATGTTCCCGGATTTTGCGTTCCTTACGCGGTTGGGTCATAATGGGAACCCCTTGACAGTTCACCTTGAATAAAACTCCTCCAGCAATGCCCAACCTTGGTTTTACCATTTGCCACCTAGCCTCTTTTTCCCTTGGGTTTCCGGAGCCCGAGGGTCATCTTATTTAAACCCCCCTGGGCCAGTGCTCCTCTGAGTGTTGGTCCGACCTGGGCAGCCTGCGGGGCCACCTCGGGGAAACTCGAGGGTTGGTTTTACTCGTAGCTTAACCTATCTGAGTGTGCCCTGAGAACGAGATATGTGCAGCTCCTATCGGGATTTGTTGGCACATTCAGGCGGTGTTGTGGGATGCCTTGTAGAACCGGGATGCCGAGTCTGATCGGAATGTCTCGGGAGAAGGAATATCCTTCGTTGACCGTGAGAGCTTGTGATGGGCTAAGTTGGGACACCCCTGCAGGGATTTGAACTTTCGAAAGCCGTGCCCGCGGTTATGGGCAGATGGGAATTTGTTAACGTCTGGTTGTAGATAACTTGAACCTTAACTTAATTAAATGAATCAACTGTGTGAGTTACCGTGATGGTCTCTTCTCGGCGGAGTCCAGGAAGTGAACACGGTGTTGGAGTAATGCTTGCCGCAGGTTGTTCTCTAGTTCTTTGTTCGCGCTTTGCCTTCTCTTCTCGCTCTCTTTTGCAAAAAGGTTAGACACCATATATGCTAGTCGCTTGCTGCAGCTCCACATATTACCTTGCCTTTCCTATAAGCTTAAATAGTCTTGATCGCAAGGGTGCGAGATTGCTAAGTCCCTGTGGCTCACAGATTACTTCCAAACCAGATGCAGGGCCAGATGATTCCATTCCAGATGATGCGCTTGAGCTCAAGTGAGAGTTCGACGAGGACTCACGCCGTTACTATGTGTCTTTCCCTGATGATCAGTAGTGGTGCCCAGTTGGGGCGATCGGGACCCTGTTGCATGTTGGGTTGATCTTTTATTTTGGCACCATAGTCGGGCCATGAGTGATTGGATGATGTAATGCTATTTATGTACTTTGTTTGAGGTGGTGAGTGTAAGCCAACTATGTACCTTCCCCTTTTATTATCTATTTACATGGGATGTTGTGAAGATTTCCTTACTTGCGACATTGCTTTCAATGTGGTTATGCCTCTAAGTCGTGCTTCGACACGTAGGAGATATAGCCGCATCGAGGGCGTTAAAACATCCCCTCTTGGTGATTGCATAGGGTTTTCTCATGGAGAACTAGGTACGAATTCTTCACCCAGCCCCGATAAATCAAAGTCCCTTGGTCGCGGGTAATCCTAGGATGGAAGCCGCCGCCATTGATGCATTTTTCTTCCTACTAAATTTAGTGTGTTTCATTTGTAGTGCCCAAAGTGCGAGGACCCTATAGGTTTCTGCGCCCTCGGCGAGACGCCACACTTGTTCCTTCTCATCCTAACACATGATTTTAAAACGCGCACAGTATGTTCCTAGAATCCTCTTTTCTATCCGGGAGGGTGGGGGTTTTTGAACATGCCGTCAACTAATTTGGCAATTTGGATTGCTATATTTGGATAGAAGGTACTAGTACCATGGTTAACCCTGACGTGAAGGAGGAAATTATTTCTAGATTTGGATAGCGAATACATTGTGTTCTCATATTATTTTTCCTGCAGTGCATTCCTTGCTCTGCTAGAACACATGTACTCAAGATGGTTTGCCTTGCCATACCTGAATACACCAGTTTAATGGTCACATTTAAGACAAGCCGTGGATATAAGTTCCGAGTTGGGTTCATGAACTAAGAAGATTGCTACTTTTTTATGGCCGAACTTGGATAAACTTTCTCAAGTGTTACGGACTGAAAGTTGGCGCACGAATGTTGAAGGAAATAGCAGAACCTGGTCTCATCTTCACTGTGATCTTCCACCACGATGTCGTTCCAGTAGTTCATCCATGTTATTTTTGTATCTGGTTCTTGCTTGTTGCCTCGATTACTTCTTAATCCACCTATTCTATCTAACTAATCACAATTTAACTTTAGAAGTAGCAACGATTTGTGATTCCCTTCTCTCACAAAGATGCTACTTCTAACTAATATTTCTTATAATTGGTGGCACATGTAGGTTATTTCAAGGTTAAGCATGCTACTCATTTGTTATTCTATAAGAACTCGACTGTTACTGATGGCACTGAAGTTAACTGGGACGACATCCACAAGTTCCCACACTTTATTGATCGTCTTGAGGTCCTTGTGGGGCGTTTCAATGGTGGAAGGCCATGTGGGATATGTGTTCCATTGCTGGACACGTTGAACAGGTCCAATTGTGTCGAGAAACTTATGGTACGAGTTGTTTTCTGTTATATATGTTGTTCATAAACTCTTGCTTATACACAGTTTTACAACTATGATCTTCATGAAACAGAAACTGCCCAGTTCTATTGTTCCTATACAGATGCCTGACCATGGTCGGGTCAGACTTGCGCTTGGTCACACCATGATGTTTATGTCGACCTACTCCATTCCCCTTGGAGGTGAAAAGATACTTATTCATGGGTGGTCTCAAATAATGAAGGCTCGTCCATCGTGGAGAATAGGATAAAAGGTTATGCTCATGCTTTTCCATGGCTCTAAAGAGAATATCCTGTTTATTGACCACATTGCGAGATGAAGCTGCTTAAAGAAGGTTTTGGATGCGCGAGGTGGCACCTGGGCCTTGTCCTGGAGCTTGGTGGCCTCACCCTTGGTTAACTGTAGGCAAAGTAGCACTGTTCAAGGCGTGCCTTGTACGGTTGAACCTGTATAAGTACTCATACTGCCTTCAGCTATTGTTGTTAAGTGCCCCTGCTGGTTTCAGTTAGGGTTGTTAAGTACTCATGCTGCTTTTTCAGTCTGTCGTGTTTCTTCAGTCATGTCTTCCTCCAGCTGCCAAAACCAAACCAGTGCCGGCGGGGCCGCCTGCTTCTGCCTCCCATGGCTGGCTGCACCTCAGCGCACGCATCGCCGCTCCACCGTCTCCTAAACCGTTAATGCTGACGTACGAGGCCTCGACGTCGTCCTCCGCACCCTTTGGTGCGCTCGCCGCGGCGCCGCCCTCTAGCGTTGTCAACATGGCTAACAAACAAAAGGAATCGGGCGAGGACTATACGTGGAGAGGATGGAAGTAGGGGCCCACCATGTCAATGGCCGTACACAAGGAAGTTCCTCATTTGTGTTACATATACTCCATTGTCAGCATATAAAAAAGAAAATGCTTCCTCCTAGTGGTTTCCTGATATCTTGGACCCACGACATTATCAGCGTATATAGTCAATAGACAAGAGAACAACACAAGATCGGCTGACACCTGGGACGTAGCTGCTCGAGCAGTGTTTTTTGTGGGAAGTATTTTTTTGTTATTGTTGAGACGTAGTAGGGTTTCAACTGGGTTGTGGCCCGTCTAGCCCAAGCTTATATTTTACGTTCACCACATGACTAGCCCAGTTATTTTTTCTTTGTGAAAATGAGCCCAGTTTATTTTTCTGAATACCTAGTCCAGGCTTACTTATTTTTCGATGCCCTGATGGGCTGCAACTCTTGAAAGTAATACAAAATGGCCTATAAATATAAAAAACATACGACAAATTGGCAATTACTTTATAATTTCTGGATTTTTTTTCACATATTCAGATTCCAATTTCACTGGGCTTTAACCTAATTTAAATATATCATCAAAGTAATTTAAATCTGGCTCGACATTCGGTATTAAAAATAGTTTGACCCCACCGAAATATGCGAAATTTCATTTAAATTTTTAACCCTGGCCCTGGCCAACAAAAAAACGGACTGCAATAAATTGCATAAGAAGTTGCAACGAGCTGTAAATTATTAAAAAATAGGTAATGGTCTGACTTGTGGGCCTATTAAGTTGACGCGTATGCAAGATTGTTTTTACTTATTATATACGTGAACAAACGATTCTAGCAGACGTAACTGTTGGATGTCAGTCCAACGGCCGTCGTGCTTCTTCAATCTCTAATCTTCTTGCTCCAGCCGACGGGTCCGCCTGCTCTGCCTCCCGTGGTCGGATGTGCTGCCTGATACGTCTCCATCGTATCTACTTTTCTAAACACTTTTTCCCTTGGTTTGGACTCTAACTTGCATGATTTGAATGGAACTAACATGGGCTGACGATGTTTTCAGCAGAATTGCCATGGTGTTATTTTTGTGGAGAAATAAAAGTTCTCGAAATGACCTGAAAATCAACGGAGATTATTTTTGGAATATATAAAAAATACTGGAAGAAGAATCCACGTCAGGGGCCCACACCCTGTCCACGAGGGTGGGGGCGCGCCTACCACCCTGGGCGCGCCCCCTGCCTCGTGGGCCCCCTAACGCTCCACTGACCTCAACTCCAACTCCATATATTCGTGTTCGGGGAGAAAAAATCAGAGAGAAGGATTCATCGCGTTTTACGATACGGAGACGCCGCCAAGACCTAAACTCTCTCGGGAGGGCTGATTTGGAGTCCGTTCAGGGCTCCGGAGAGGGGAATTCGTCGCCATTGTCATCATCAACCTTCCTCGATCAGCCATTTCATGATGCTCACCACCGTGCGTGAGTAATTCCATCATAGGCTTGCTGGATGGTGATGGGTTGGATGAGATTTATCATGTAATCGAGTTAGTTTTGTTAGGGTTTGATCCCTAGTATCCACTATGTTATGAGATTGATGTTGCTATGACTTTGCTATGCTTAATGCTTGTCATTAGGGCCCGAGTGCCATGATTTCAGATCTGGACCTATTATGTTCTCATGAATATATGTGAGTTCTTGATCCTATCTTGCAAGTCTATAGTCACCTATTGTGTGTTATGATCCATTAACCCCGAAGTGACAATAATCGGGATACTTACCGGGATGACCGTAGTCTGAGGAGTTCATGTATTCACTATGTGTTAATGCTTTAGTCTAGTACTCTATTAAAAGGAGGCCTTAATATCCCTTAGTTTCCAATAAAACCCCGCTGCCATGGGAGGGTAGGACAAAAGATGTTATGCAAGTTCTTTTCCATAAGCACGTATGACTATATTCGGAATACATGCCTACATTACATTGATGAACTGGAGCTAGTTTTGTGTCACCCTATGTTATAATTGTTGCATGATCGATCGCATCCGACATAATTCTCCAACACCGATCCAATGCCTATGAGCTTTTCATATATTGTCCTTCGCTCATTTACTTTTCGGATTGCTATTGTTACAATCACTACAAAACCCAAAAATATTACTTTTGCTACCGTTACCACTACTATCATAGTACTTTGCTACTAAATACTTTGCTGTAGATATTAAGTTTCCAGGTGTGTTTGAATTGACAACTCAACTGCTAATACTTGAGAATATTCTTTGGCTCCCCTTGTGTCGAATCAATAAATTTCGGTTGAATACTCTACCCTCAAAAATGGTTGCGATCCCCTATACTTGATAACCGCCACGTAGGCCTCACTGCTCCCTACTACTCCCACCGCTGGCCAGGCCATCCCTCTACTCACCCACATCCCTCCACTATTGTGCCTTCTCCACCTCCGGGTCATTCCCTTCATGGGTCTCGCCGTCGTCCATCGCGCTGGTGTTCTCGGCACGGCGTGGTCAACATTGTCAACAAACGACAACATCGGAAGAGGGATGTACATGGAGAGGCTGATAGTTGGGACCCACATGGTCCATGGCCGCACGCAAGCAAGTACCTCCTTATTACGCCAAAAATAATGAACCCTCCCAATGACAGTTGGGATCCACCAGCTATATCTTGGTACGGAAGGAAGTGCCTCCTTATTAAGCGAAAAATAACGAGTGCTCCCCATGAGAGATGGGGCCCACTAGATTTGTAGGCTGACTTGTGGCCCTACTAAGTTGACGCGTACAAAGGGTGTTGTCAACTTAGTCAACAAATGATTCTATCACCAGTGACCATTTGATTGTTAACATCCAACGGTCATCCTGCTTCTTCAACCTCTGATTTTCTTGCTCCGGCCGTCCAAACCACCGTGTGCTCTTGCCTCCCGTGGCCGCCTGTGCTGCCGCGGAGGCCTCACCGCCCCCTACTACTCCCACCCTGGCCAAGCCATCCCTCTACTCACCCACACCCCTTGTTATTCTAGGGTGACGGCAGCCTCACACAGCAGCTGAACCAGTCAACCATCGTACTCCTCTCCGCGTGGGAATCCACTACCGCGTCTTCCCCGGCTTCGCGCCGTCCCCTTGCTAGGCCTCGCCGTCGCCCACCGCCTTGGTGCTCTCGGCACGCCGTGGTCAATGTGGTCATGGAACGACTTCCATCGGAAGTGTACTATACTTGGAGAGGATGAAAGTTGGGTCCATGGCTGCAGCAAGGAAGTGCAGCCTTATTATGCGTAAAATAATGATTCCTCCACCTGACAGCAGCGACCCACCGGACGGACCATCGTATTTCGTGAAAAAACATTTCCCCCTGACTGTTGGGACACACCAGCTACATCTTCACACGCAAGGAAATGCGTCCATATTACGACCACCAAAAATAATTCTCCCCTTGACAGCTGGGACCCACCAGCAATAACTTCGCATGCAAGGAAGTGCCTCCTTATCCTCCCTGGCAGTTGGGCCCACCTGGTAGAAGAGTATGTAGCGTTATCATTCTGGTCGCGAATGTGTATGTACATACTGGTCGATCAGTCTATCTGCAGGCCGCAGTGATGAACCATGGCCGAGTAAGGAAGGGCAAATGTCATAGTAGAGGCGCGGACATAGCTTGTCACGCAGTCCCATCAATATCGTGTACACGAACGTACAGCCAGGGTGCAAGAAAGTAAATACATCCATGTACGTACATACAGGCGGGGCCTCGAACACCTACTCGTGCATACGTACGGCTAGGGCTCGTGTACATGGAGAGGCAGCAGAGAGCAGCGACGGCGTCATGTTCATCGACGGACAACCGGCAGGGTCGGAATAGAGAAACTGTGTCGTGTTCATCGGGAGGCAATGGAATGCGTCTTGTTCATCGGGAGCCAACCGTCTTGGACGGAACAACTGAAACGAGTCGTGGCGTACCGCGGAACGGAGGAAACGGCCTTGTGTTCGATCGCCTATGGTCGAAACGAGATCCTGTTCACCGGGAGGGGTCTGGCATACCGCAAAATGGATGAAACAGACTTCTCTTCGACCTCCTACGGTCGAAATGGGGTCCTGTTGATCGGGAGGGGTGTGGCGTACCGCAAAACGGAGGAAATGGACTTGTGTTGCAGCGCCTACGGTCGAAACGGGGGTCCTGTTCATCGGGAGGGGTGTGGCGTACAGCAAAACGGGACTCCATGGGCTACTGTTCATCCACCGTCTACTGCCTCGCTCCAGCCTCCATGGGCTACTGTTCATCCACCGTCGACCTCCTCCAGCCTACACCTGCGACTGTTCATGGCATATCCCTCCTACCTCCACCAGCTACTGTTCATCCACGACCTCCTGTTCATCCAGCCTCCACCGGCTACTGTTCATCCACCCCTCCACGGGCTACTGTTCATCCAGCCCTCTACCGGCTACTTCTCAACCATCCATCCATGGGGTCCTGTTCATCCAACCCCAACCGGCTCGATCGGGGTCCTGTTCATCCAGCGGCAACGACCTCTACTACCACGGGGTCCTGTTCATTCAACCCCCACCGGGAACTGTTCATCCAACCCCCAACAATGCTACTATTCATCAAGAGGCAGCAGATTCGATCGGCTTCAGTTAGCAGTAGTAGCGAAGGAATCGCTCGAGTTCAGTTAACAGCCAGGGATCAATCGCTAGGGTTTAGTAACATAGCCAGTGCAATCGCTTGGGTTCAGTAAGCGAACGCCTCGCTCAGGTTCAGTTAGATCCCAACGCCTCGCACACACGTGCGTACATGTATGAGAGAAACGCACAAATCTCCGTACATCGCTTGGCCCCGACCACCCACCGTAACCGGGAACTCCCCGAAATTTTCCTTGTCCTTGCTTCTAGTATGATTTTTTCCGTCATGGACGGCCCAAAGAATGTCATGCAGGTGCGTCTCCGGCCCTCCCAGGATGAAAAGCCCATTTTCTGTCATGATTTTTTTTCATAGAAGTAGGAGCCCACCACATCTATGATGATACCGGGTTTTGTCACAATTATTGTCATAGAAGTGTGATAAGCATGACAGAAAAAATTGTTCGGCCCAAAATGTCACGGATGTGTCTTTTTTTCTAGTGATAACATCTTTAACTCCAAGGATATGATCACCTTTAATAAGCTTATCAAGATTTCGCATGCCCATGTGGCCTAACCTTCTATGCCACAACTAACCTTTAGATGATTCAGCAATTAAGCAAGATCTAGGTTGAGCCTTTCTAGTGAAATCAACAATGTATACATCACCTCTACGTATACCGGTAAAGACCATATTATGATTATCTCTTCGAAACAATTGGCAATCTACTTCGGTAGATAGGACATTGAAGCCGAAATTGGCTAGTCTAGATATGGAGAGTAAATTATAGCCAAGAGATTCAACGAGCATAACATTTTGGATGGAGCTATCATGTGAGATGGCCACCTTACCAAGGCCAACCACCTTACCCTTTGAGTTATCACCAAAAGTGACATATTTTCGAGGGTCGTCATTTTCAGCAAGCTCACGAAACATATCCTTGTCTCTGGTCATGTGATTGGTACATCCACTATCAACAACCCATTCCTTTCCTCCGGCGATGTAGCCACAAAGATTAGCTGTAAAACCAAAGTGTCTCGTAGACTCATCAAAATCAAAGTCACTATCATCATCCTCATCATAGTATCCATGTTCAACGTCATCTTGTGATTGATCATTACCTAGAGAGAGTGATTCGTTAGATGTATGACCATGGAAATGTTCATCTTTATGAATTCTAATAACTTGAGAGATAATGCTACTAATGACTCCAACATCTCCTTGTGGTGAAGCTGTATTTACAAGAAAGTGAGTGGGAGCACTATAGGATTCCTGATAAATATATGTGAATGACATATTGTTGATCGAAAATAATGTAGAATTTTCTGGAAAGCATAAAGGAGTATTTGAAAGGAGTTTTTCAAATAAAGACCTCGGTGAAGCTACTTACATATTGAGCATCAAGATCTATAGAGATAGATCAAGACGCTTGATAAGTTTTTTCAATAAGTACATACCTTGACAAGATTTTGAAGTAGTTCAAAATGGAACAGTTAAATAAAGAGTTCTTACCTGTGTTACAAGGTGTGAAATTGAGTAACACTCAAAGCCCGACCACGGCAGAAGATAGAAAGAGAATGAAAGTCATTCCCTATGCCCCAGCCATAGTTTCTATAAAGTATGCCATGCTGTGTACTAGATCTATTGTATACCCTACACTGAGTTTAGCAAGGCAGTATAATAGTGATCTAGGAGTAGATCACTGACGGCGGTCAAAATTATCCTTAGTGGAATAAGGATATGTTTCTCGATTATGGAGGTGACAAAAGGTTTGTCGTAAAGGGTTATGTCGATGCAAATTTTGACACTGATCCATATGACTCTAAGTCTCAATATGGATACATTTTGAAAGTGGGAGCAATTAGCTAGAGTAGCTCCGTGCAGAGCATTGTTGACATACAAATTTGCAAAATACATACGGATCTGAATGTGGCAGACCCGTAGACTAAACTTCTCTCACAAGCACAACATGATCACACCTTAGTACTCTTTGGGTGTTAATCACATAGCAATGTGAACTAGATTATTGACTCTAGTAAACCCTTTGGGTGGTGGTCACATGACGATGTGAACTATGGGTGTTAATCACATGGTGATTTGAACTATTGGTGTTAAATCACATGGCGAAGTGAACTAGATTATTGACTCTAGTACAAGTGGGAGACTGAAGGAAATATTCCCTAGAAGCAATAATAAAGTTATTATTTATTTCCTTATTTCATGATAAATGTTTATTATTCATGCTAGAATTGTCTTATCCGGAAACATAATACATGTGTGAATACATAGACAAACATAGTGTCACTAGTATGCCTCTACTTGACTAGCTCGTTAATCAAAGATGGTTAAGTTTCCTAACCATAGACATGAGTTGTCATTTGATTAACGGGATCACATCATTAGGAGAATGATGTGATTGACTTGACCCATTCCGTTAGCTTAGCTCTTGATCGTTTAGTATGTTGCTATCGGTTTCTTCATGACTTATACATGTTCCTATGACTATGAGATTATGCAACTCCCGTTTACCGGAGGAACACTTTGTGTGCTACCAAACGTCACAATGTAATTGGGTGATTATAAAGGTGCTCTACAGGTGTCTCCGAAGGTACTTGTTGAGTTGGCATATTTTGAGATTAGGATTTTTCACTCCGATCGTCGGAGAGGTATCTCTGGGCCTACTCAGTAATACACATCACTATAAGCCTTGCAAGTATTGTAACTAATGAGTTAGTAGCGGGATGATGTATTACGGAACGAGTAAAGAGACTTTCCGGTAACGAGATTGAAGTAGGTATTGAGATACCGACGATCGAATCTCGCGCAAGTAACATACCGATGATAAAGGGAACAACGTATGTTGTTTTCTGGTTTGACCGATAAAGATCTTCGTAGAATATGTAGGAGCCAATATGAGCATCCAGGTTCCGCTATTGGTTATGGACCGGAGACATGTCTCGGTCATGTCTACATAGTTCTCGAACCCGTAGGGTCCGCACGCTTAAAGTTAGATGACGATCGGTATTATGAGTTTTGTATTTTGATGTACCGAAGGTAGTTCGGAGTCCCGGATATGATCACGGACATGACAAGGAAGCCTATATTTGGATATCGGAAGTGTTCCGGGTGAAATCAGGATTTTACCGGAGTACCGGGGGTTACCGGACCCCCCCCCCGGGGAAGTAATGGGCCTATTGGGCCTTAGTGGAGAAGAGAGAGGGCAGTCAAGAGGTGATGCGCGGCCCCCTTGCCCCAGTCCGAATTGGACAAGGGAAGGGAGCGGCGGCCCCCCTCTCCTTCCTTCTCTCCACCTCCTCCTTCCCTCCTCCTACTCCTACTAGGAAAGGAGGAGTCCTACTCCCGGTGGGAGTAGGACTCCCCCCTTGGCGCACCCTCCCTGGCCGGCCACCTCTCCCCCCTTGCTCCTTTATATACGGGGGCAGGGGCACCTCTAGACACCCAAGTTGATCTATTGATCTATTCCAGTCGTGTGCGGTGCACCCCTCCACCATATTCCACCTCGGTCATATCGTAGCGGTGCTTAGGTGAAGCCCTGCGTCGGTAGCAACATCATCACCGTCACCACACCGTCGTGCTGACGGAACTCTCCCGTGAAGCTCTGCTGGATCGGAGTTCACGGGACGTCATCGAGCTGAACGTGTGCTAAACTCAGAGGTGCCATACGTTCGGTACTTGGATCGCTCGGATCGTGAAGACGTACGACTACAACAACCGCGTTGTGCTAACGCTTCCGCTTTCGGTCTATGAGGGTACGTGGACGATACTTTCCCCTCTCGTTGCTATGCATCACCATGATCCTGTGTGTGCGTAGGAATTTTTTTGAAATTACTACATTCCCCAACAGGGGCTATGATGCAATGGATCGATAAGGGGCGCACAAGGGCTAGTAATATACTTGTCCAAGTGATATTCATGGAAAATCTCACTTTTCTAAGAACTAAAGAACTCTCCATCAGGCATAGGCACTCTACATCTAAAACTCCCCATCGTAGACTCATCCATCTTCCTCCAATGATGATTAAACCAAAGAAATGGATACCAATGCTTTGATACCAATTGAAAGGATCAAGAAGAGGTGTCTAGAGGGGGGTGATTAGACCCTCAACAAGCAAAAGTGGCAGTTTTTAATTTCTTCAAGTTGAGGTAGAATTGTAGCACAAGTTTAAGCATTCACAATACATTTCAAGCAAGCATGGCAAGAGTATATCAGCAGCAGAAAGTAAAGCATGCAAGTCGCAAGAAAATAAAGGGATGGGATTGGAGTGTGCAAACGCAATTGAAGACACCGAGATTTTTGGCGTGGTTCCAATAGCTGGTGCTATCATACGTCCACGTTGGTGGAGACTTCAACCCACCAAGGGTAACGGTTGCGCGAGTCCATGGAGGGCTCCACCCACGAAGGGTCCACGAAGAAGAAACCTTGTATATCCCACCATGGCCATCGCCCATGAAGGACTTGCCTCACTTGGTAGATCTTCATGAAGTAGGCAATATCCTTGCCCTTATAAACTCCTTGGTTCAACTCCAAAATCTTGTCGGAGGCTCCCAAGTGACACCTAACCAATCTAGGAGACACCACTCTCCAAAAGGTAATATATGGTGTGATGATGATGAACTCCTTGCTCTAGTGCTTCAAACAATACTCGCAGATTAGGCTATGGTGGAAAGATGATTTGAGTGGAAAGCAACTTGGGGAAGCTAGAGGTCAAGATTCTTGTGGTTGGATTGGAATGTCTTGGTCTCAACACATGAGTATGTGGTTCTTTCTCAAAAATGAGTAGTGGAAGTGTAGGCACGTTCTGATGGCTCTCTCTTGAATAGAAAAGGACATGAAGGGGTATATATAGCCTCCACAGAAAATTGAACCGTTACACACATTTGACCCAACTTGGTCAGACTGAATAGGTGAACTCGGTGAGACCGATTCAATTCAAAATATGAACGTTAGGATTCTCGGTGGGACCGACATGATCAACTCGATGGGACCGATGTGCTAGGGTTAGGGCAAAACCTTATCTCAGTTTGACCGATTACTTGAACTCGGTGAGACCGACTTCAGTACTAAGCAAACAGAGAGTTGGTCAGACAAACTCGGTGGGACCGATCACTCATTTCGGTGAGACCAAAATAACTGCAACATGCAACAGAGAGTTCACAAGGCCATCTCGGTGAAACCGAGATACCAGTCGCTGAGACCGAATAGATTAGGGTTTCTGGCAATGGCGATGTCAAAGGAACTCGGTGGCGCCGAATGGATCAAATTGGTGGGGCCGAGTTTGACTTTATGTTTAGGACATATTTGGAAATGAGAAAATGGCTGAGGGTTATGGAGAAATATCACTAAGCACTTTGAGGAAGTAGACCATTAAGCAACACCTCATCCCCTTTTAATAGTATTGACTTTTCCTATGGATTCAATGTGATCTTGGATCACTAAATAGAAATGAAGAGTCCAAAGCTTTTGCCAATCTTTGTCCTTAGCATCTTGAAGCAGTTCCACATCATCTTGTCCATGCCATGCCTTGGTTGAACTTTCTGAAATATACTAGATGAAAGTATTAGTCCAACAAGAGATATGTTGACATTAATTATCAAAATCACCCAGGGAGCACTTGTGCTTTCAGGTGGCTCTCCACTCATCCATCTTGTCAGCTACTAGAGGAAAATCCAACAACATCTGGGCCCACGCCATCTTCTCCGCCATCGTCGAAGGCATGTCGGAGCATGAAGAGCGTGATGTTGCTCGACTCCTGGCAGAGCTAGCAGGAGCGCCATTGCGATCTTTGTAACGCCCCGAGACCGATGCGCCAGGTGTCTTCCAGTTATTTGCCGATGTTACCATGTCATTTGCTTGCGTGTTGCATTTCATCATGTCATCATGTCCATTGCATCATCATGTTTTTGAAACTTGCATCCGTTCAGGTCTCCCAGTTCTCTCCATTGTCCGTTCTGAGCCCAAACACACTTGCACGCGCCTGCAGCACGTCCGAAATATTATTTTATAAGTGGCCGGAAAATGTTCTCGGAATGGTTTGAAAGTTGGCATGTGGTGTTGTTATGTTGTCAGTAGGCCGCCCGCCAAGTTTCATCGCATTCGGAATTCATTTGATGCCCCAACGGATAACTATAGCAGCAATATAGTCAATCAAATCGTCGAGCGTTTTCAGTCTCCGGAAACAGTTGGCGGGCTGCACTCCTTCTCCTCTCATCTCAGCCCAACCTCTCCCCACAGCCCACCAAGGCCCGCCTAAACCCACCCTCCAACCGGAACCGTCGGGTCGCGATCGAAGGCTCCAAAACGGACTCAAACCCCTCTAAACACCTAACCCTAGCCCCCTTTCTATATATAGATGCCTCCCCTGCCATTTTTTGCCTCCTACCTACCCCCTCCTCGAATTCCGTAGTCAGCCACTGCCGCTATCCTAGTTTTCAGCACCGGCACACTCCCCCGCCGCCACTTGGCGCCGCCCGAGCGAGTAGCCGCCACCAGCGCAACCGCCCGCAACCACTAGGAGGCCGCCACGTTGCCTAGGGTCTCCCCTCCACTATGCGGCCCTGCAGGCCCACGTGGAGCCCATCCTGGGCCACCCCGAGCCCGACCTCTGTGCCCCGTTCGCCCCGCTCGAGCTGGATCAGGAGGAAACCGATCCCGAGCTCCCCGCGCCGCCACCTGGCCCCCTCGCCGGAGTTGAGGACCGCGAGCTCCCCGTCTCTCTCCTTCCTCTGCCCCTCCGGCTTCCTCTCTCTCACACACACAAAGCTCTCTCTCTTCCCGTGTCGCGCAGGTCATCGGAGTCTTGTCGCGCTGCCACATGGATTTCGCCGGAGCTCGCGACCACGTCGTTCCTTTGCTCGGATCCGTGTCGCACCTCGCTGTCCTTGCCAATATCCGGCCAGATCCGGAGCCCAGGGGCCGGATCTGCCAATTCCCGTCGTCAGCCGGACCCATGCCCGCCACCTGCCGCCGTCCCCTCGCTAGAATCCAGCGATCGCCGCTGCGTTGGCCCTCCTCTGCTTCCCGCTTGCCCCCTCGTTGTCTCGATCCGGTGCCAGCATGGACCAGCGCCAAGGCCCAGCTCCTTCCACGTCCCCGTGTGTCCCAGTCCGCCCGGCCCAGCCTCTGCACCAGCGGGCCATGGCCCAGTGATGAGCCTCCTGGGAGCCCCTTTGCTCCTGTGCGCTGTTGGGACAGCTAGTTTTGGCCCATAACCTGTTTTTTTCTGTCCAGCGATTGTCCAAATTTTCCCAGGGTTTACAGTTTTGAAGAATAGTCCCTCTAGGTCATGCATATCGTAACTCACAAACCGTGCATCATATGTAAAAATTTTATATATGAAAAATGACTAGAATTTCATCTAGTTCCATAATATCCAACTTTCATGCATGTTTAAAATGTTTAAAATGATGTTTGATTAAATTTGCTCAAATGCCATGCTAAAATGTTTTATGTCATAACTAAATAACCGTAGCTCCATTTCAAACAAAGTTTATATGTAAATGGGCCAGAAAAATGCATAGATTAACATGATGTAATTACTTTGCATGTTTAACAACTCTAAAAATATGGTTTAGGGAAGAACAGTACCAAATCCATAAATTGCATATCAGGATTTTTCGGAATTGTTGTTTGTTGTTTCCGGCCTCGTTTAAACTTGCCTAAATAGTTAGTTTACTTATGTTTCACCTCTTGCCATGGTTAACAACATTTAATATTGTTGGGTACATAAACGGGAGAGAACTAAATAAGTCATGTGGTGTTTCGTCAATATGGAACTCGTTGCATATTAATCTCCACTTAACTTGTAGTGTTGTTTGTGCACTTTGCCATGCCATGTTTCATTAAATCGGACATGCATCATATTTGGTTGTGCATCATGCCATGTTTATGTGATCATTGTTTACTATGTTGCTTGCTTCTTTCCGGGTTGCTTCTCTCGTTAGCTTCGGTTTCGTTCCGGAGTTGTGAGGATTAGTTCGACTACGTTGGGTCGTCTACTTCTTGGACTTGTTCTTCTTCCTTGCGGGATCTCAGGCAAGATGAACATACCCTCGAAATCACTTTTATCTTTGCTTGCTAGTTGTTCGTTCTATCGCTATGCCGCGTTACCTACCACTTTTTATATCATGCCTCCCATATCGCCATGTCAAGCCCCTAACCCATCTTCCTAGAAAACCGTTGTTTGGCTATGTTACCGCTTTTGCTCAGCCCCTCTTATAGCGTTGTTAGTTGCAGGTGAAGTTGAAGTTTGTTCCATGTTGCAATATGTTTATGTTGGGATATCACAATATCTCTTATTTTAATTAATGCATCTATATACTTGGTAAAGGGTGTAAGGCTCGGCCTTATGCCTGGTGTTTTGTTCCACTCTTTCCGCCCTAGTTTTCGTCATACCGGTGTTATGTTCCTTGATTTTTGTGTTCCTTACGCGGTTGGGGTTATGGGACCCCCTTGACAGTTTGCTTTGAATAAAACTCCTTCAACAAGGCCCAACCTTGGTTTTACATTTGCCTAACAACCTAATCCTTTTTCCCTTGGGTTTCCGGAGCCCGAGGGTTATCTTTATTTACCCCCCCCCCCCCGGCCAGTGCTCCTCTGTGTGTTAGTCCAACCTGGGCGATGTCAAGCGCCCCCTGGGCAACCAGGGTCTATGTGTAACACCCACGATGTGGCTATATCTCCCACGTGTCGAGGCACGACTTAAAGGCATAATTGCATGGTGGTTTTGTCGCAAGAGGGGTAATCTTCACACAATCCCATGTACTGAATTAGAAATGGATAAAGAGTTGGCTTACACTCGCCACGTCACACAATACATAAATAATTCATACATCATCCAAATACACTCATAGACCGACTACGGTCAAATCCGAATGAAAGGAAGATAAACCCCAAATGCTAGATCTCTGATCGTCCCAACTAGGCTCCACTACTGATCGTCAGGAAAGGAAACATAGTAACGACCAAGGTCCACGTCGAACTCCCACTTGAGTTCAGTAGCATCACCTGCACTGGTATCATCGGCACCTGCAACTGTTTATAAGTATCCGTGAGTCACGAGGACTCAGCAATCTCACACCCGCGAGATCAAGACTATTTAAGCTTATGGGTAGGATGAGGTATTGAGGTGCAGCTGCAGCAAGCGCTAAGCAAATATGGTGGCTAACATACACAAATAAGAGTAAGATGAGAAGCTGCGCAACGGTAAAAAACTATAAGTGATCAAGGAGTGATCCTGAAACTACTTACGTTCAAACATAACACAAGACCGTGTTCACTTCCCGGACTCCGCCGAAAAGAGACCATCACGGCAACACACGTGGTTGATTCATTTTAATTAAGTCAAGCGTCGAGTTCTCTACAACCGGATATTAACAAATTCCCATCTGCCACATAACCGCGGGCATGGCTCTCGAAAGTTTATACCCTGCAGGGGTGTCCCAACTTAGCCCATCACAAGCTCTCACGATCAATGAAGGATATTCCTTCTCCCGGAACAACCCAATCAGACTCGGAATCCCAGTTTCAAGACATTTCGACAATGGTAAAACAAGACCAGCAAAGCCGCCCGAATGTGCCGACAAATCCCGATAGGAGATGCACATATCTCGTTCTCAGGGCACACCGGATGAGACATCCTACGAGTAAAACCAACCCTCAAGTTTCCCCGAGGTGGCCCCATAGTCTACTCGGTTCGGACCAACACTCAGAGGAGCACTAGTCCGGCGGGATAAAATAAAGATGACCCTTGAGTCGGCAGAACCCAAGGAAAAAGGCTTAGGTGGCAAATGTTAAAACCAAGGTTGGGCCTTGCTGGAGGAGTTTTGTTCAAGGCGAACTGTCAAGGGGGTCCCATAACCCCAACCGCGTAAGGAACGCAAAATCAAGGAACAGAACACTGGTATGACGGAAACTAGGGCGGCAAGAGTGGAACAAAACACCAGGCATAAGGCTGAGCCTTCCACCCTTTACCAAGTATATAGATGCATTAATTAAATAAGAGATAATGTGATAACCCAACATCTCCATGTTCCAACATGGAACAAACTTCGACTCCACCAGCAACTAACAACGCTATAAGAGGGGCTGAGCAAAAGTGGTAACATAGCCAAACAACGGTTTGCTAGGATGGTGGGTTAGGGGCTTGACATGGCAATATGGGAGACATGATATAACAAGTGGTAGGTAGCGCGACATAGCGGTAGAACGAGCAACTAGCAAAGCCAAGATAGAAGTGATATCGAGGGTGTGGTCATCTTGCCTGAGATCCCGCAAGGAAGAAGAATGAGTCCATTAAGAAGACAAAAGGATGTAGACGAACGAATCCTCACAACTCTGGAATGAAACTGAAGCTAACGAGAGGAGCAAACCAGAAAGAAACAAGCAACATGGTAAACAACCATCACATAAGCATGGCATGATGCACAACCAAGGATGATGCATACCCTGTTTAAATATGCATGGCATGGCAAAGTGCACAAACAAAACTACAAGTTAAGTGGAGCTCAACATGTAACAAGATGCATGTTGACGAAACACCACATTCAAATATTCAGTTCACTCTCGTTTAATCTACTCAACAAAATTAAATGTTTGTTAACATGGCAAGAGGTGAAGCATAAGTAAACTAAAAATTTAGGCAAGTTCAAATGAGGCCGGAAATAACAACAACCATTCCGAAAAATCCCCATGTGCATATCTAGCAATTGAAGCAAACAACAATTTAAACATTCTTGATGTTGTTATCATGATGCGGATGACATTTGCAAGTTTTATGCAGTATTTATGAAAATGTTGATAAGAGCATTTTATGAAGCATTTGTCATCGTGGCGGAAATGAAAGGGGTGCCACAGCAACGAATCTGAAAATGATGCCACGGCAACATATCGGTTCCAGTAGCTCATGGAGATACCGGTGCAGAAGGAAATGTGACGGGAGCGTGTCATGCAAGGATGGTGGGGTGCTCCCGATTACCGGGTGCCCCACATGACGGTGGCAAGGCAAAAGAGGGGCTTCGTGCAACGAACAACTCGGACACGGAGCAACACACGGTTCAACTGATACATCGCAAGCATTCGTCCACGGGCATCATCTCGGCGTTATACCTTTCAAGCGTGCATTTTCGAAGCGGTTCGAGTTGATCGAGGGAAGTAGTGGTACTCGCGGGTCGTGGTGGAAGTATTCGTTCACGTGGCGGCAGTAGTGGAAGTAGTTGTACACGGGTCGTAGTGGAAGTTGTCGTTATCGCGACGGTCTTGTCGGATCCACGGCGAGGGTAGAGGTACTCGTGATCTTGGAGACGGTTGTTGTACACATTCGTTTTGAAGAGATACTTGACAAAACCAATGTCTTTGGGGCGTCGGTAGTTGTACACTTGGTTTTGTCGGATCCACGGTGACGGTAGTGGTATATCTCGTAGTGGAATTTGACGGGTTCGAGGACTCCGGGCGTCGTAGTACTTGGCGACCTTCACGGGATGGTAGTTGTACACGATCGTCACAGGAAGTAGAGGTACACATGAAGGTGGTCGAACTTGATGGTTCTGTTACACGGGTCTTCGACGACGGTAGTCATTCCCGTTCGTTTTGCGAGAAGCTCGACGTTTCCATGTCCTTCGGGGTCATCGTGTAGTCGTTTATGTCGCAGTCGGACTTGACGAAAAACACACTGGTTGTAGAGGTACACGACTCACAGCCATCCAGGGTCGTGTTAGTGGTACTTGGCGTCCACAAAAAATACCAGCGGAGGCCACGGGTCTTGGGTCCTAGGTCGTGATCTTGATGAGGTCAGCGGGAGATGGGCCGGAGGAGCTGGTGGCACTGTGCCTTGGCGAGGACGGCATCAGGCGGCATGGCCCGCGGCAAGCAGCGAGGGCGAGAAGGCAGCCCCAGTTGCGGTAGAGGCGGGCGTCCTCGTGGCGCTCCTGATCCTGCTCGATGCAGAGAGCTGCGGGGGCGGCGCCTGGAGTTGCAGGGGAGTGACGGCGAGGACAAGGAAGCATAGCTGTGACATGACTTGACGGGGCTCCGACGAGGAAGGAAAACAGCAGGAGGCGGCCGCTTGATGGATCCAGACGAGGGCGGTGCTAGACGGTAGAGGAACGGCCGGACAGAGGAACGGCGGCACGAACGGAGCTCGGGGCATCTCGGTGTTGTGGGACTTGGCGCGATGCAGGGGCAGGGACCAGCGGGCGCGACGCAGGAGGTCTCCGGCGAGGTCAGCAGGGCGAGGACGATGGTTGTAGTGGGCCGGATCGAGGAGGAGGGAGGCAAGCAAGAGGAAGGAGGCGCAGGCGGGAGGATGCATGGTCCGGGCGGTGGAGGTAGCATGGCAACGGGGTTTGTAGGAGGACGAGCGAGGGGATCTCCTCTCCCTGGCGAAGCATGCGGGTGGCGGCGGTAGCGGGAGGACGAGAGGGAGCGGGTGAGAGGATCGAACGGGGAGAGGGTTAGGGTTAGATAGGCGCGACTGGGCCTTGGGTCAAATGGGCCCGCTGGGAAGGGCTTAGGTAGTGGGTTCTGGCTGCCGGGAGGCCCAGCAGGGCTCTTCTCTCTCTCCCTCTCTTATTCTCCTTAGAAGAAAGAAAAAAGTTAGAGATAAGAAAATAGGAAGAGAGGGTTAGGGAAAGACTTTGAGGAAGAAGTTAAATTTCTTGGACTCGCAAGAAAAGGTCTTGATCCAGGTAAAATACAAGTTGCCTGATTGAAAGATTTAAATTCAAATCCATTTGAATTTAAACTCGAATGGTTTGAACTAGGACAAAATTTAGAAGAGCCCAAAAATGATGAGGATTTTTGGAAAAAAAACTCGATAAAAGTGATAAGAATTGTGGACAAGATTTGAAGGTCAAACTCGAAGTGGAATAGGCATGGGAAGTATTTTGCAAGTTGTTGGATAACGGGTTCCGGTAGACCCTTGAGGTTCAAACTCTGGGGTGCGCGCGAAGTTCTTTCCCTCCTACCGATCTACGCCCTAGCTCACTAAGGTTTTGCGGACGAACTCGACTCACTCACAACGCAAAGACACAAGGTTTATACTGGTTCGGGCCACCGATGTGGTGTAATACCCTACTCCAGTGTGGTGGTGCTGGATTGCCTCTTGGGCTAATGATGAACAGTACAAAGGGGAAGAACAGCCTCCTGAGGTTGATGTGTTCTTGTGCTTGGTGTGCTAAGGGTTGGCCTTTGATCAGATCAGCTGAGATCCCCCCTTTGGTGGTGGCTAGTCCTACTTATATAGGCCCTGGTCCTCTCCCCAAATATTGAGCGGGAAGGGAGCCAACAATGGCGGCCAGTTTGTAAGGGGACAGCTAGTACAAGCTATCCTGACAAAAGGTGGTCTTCGCTTGTCAAAGGTTCTGGTGGCGACGCCGTCCTGGGCTCCATGGTGACCTCCGTCCTGCCGTCCTTCTGGTCTTGGTCCTATTGCACCGATATGGAAACCTTTACCTGATGTCTCGGTACTCCGCGCCTGCGCTTGCCTCCTTAGCACCAAAGAGGAAACAAGGACGCTGTGCGCGCTGACGCCTGCCTGGCGCCCGCCTGGTGTCGATCATCATGGCTGACATCATGAGAGCCTCGCGAGGTTCGCCCCGCCTTGATATCTCCACTCCTCGCGAGGCAGCCTGGTGAGGCCGCTCCTGAGGAGGTCTTGCATCGCCCGCCTCGCGAGGCTTGGCCCTCGCGAGGGTCTTGAATGCCTTGTTGATAATGATGGGCCATACAGACCTGCGAGCAAAGCCACACCATGGCCCGCAGGCAGGCAAGTCTGGGGACCCCCGTTCCCAGAACGCCGACAGTAGCCCCCGGGCCCAAGGCGCGCTCGGCCTTGGCTTCGAGGCGAAGCCAAAGGATCAAGCGCCGCGAGCCCCAAAAGCCTGCGGCCTCTGTTGACGCGTGGCGGTTGATTGGTCGTGGGTGTCTCCGCTTCCCTACGCCGCCTCGGCAAGTGCTCGACTTGACAAGTCCCTGCGGCATGCAAGGAAAATTATCATTACCTGTGATCTTGGGAAGCGCCGGTTGGCCTTCTTCCGCTATAAATGGGGAGGGGGCGGAGCCCCCATGGTCCATCTCTTCTTGGTTCACTTGCTCCTTCCTCCTTACTCCACCGCTTGCAGCAATGGTGCCGCCGAAGAGGTTCTCTGCCGTGGAGAAGGGCAAGGCCCCTCGGAAGGGACCCGGCTCCCCGGCGCCCAAGCAAGGACGTGGCCGTCCCCGCAAGAATGTCGTGACCCCCACCGTGGCCCCCAGCTCTCGGGGTGGCGCCTCAGTGTGCGGCAGGAGTCGCTCTGGTCACGGCAATCCTGTCGACGAGAGGAGACGCGCCATGGTTGCGCGACCTCCCCGACCGCGGTTCCACGCGTCAGAGGTGCTGCCGGAGTTCGTTGTCTGGTCGGAGGATCCGGTCGGTGATGACCCACAAGTATAGGGGATCTATCGTAGTCCTTTCGATAAGTAAGAGTGTCGAACCCAACGAGGAGCAGAAGGAAATGATAAGCGGTTTTCAGCAAGGTATTCTCTGCAAGTACTGAAATAAGTGGTAACAGATAGTTTTGTGATAAGGTAAATTGTAACGAGCAACAAGTAACAAAAGTAAATAAAGTGCAGCAATGTGGCCCAATCCTTTTTGTAGCAAAGGACAAGCCGGAACAAACTCTTATGTAAGGAAAAGCGCTCCCGAGGACACATGGGAATATCGTCAAGCTAGTTTTCATCACGTTCATATGATTCGCGTTCGATACTTTGATAATTTGATATGTGGGTGGACCGGTTCTTGGGTGCTGTTCTTACTTGAATAGGCATCCCACTTATGATTAACCTCTATTGCAAGCATCCGCAACTACAACAAAAGTATTAAGGTAAACCTAACCATAGCATGAAACATGTGGATCCAAATCAGCCCCTTACGAAGCAACGCATAAACTAGGGTTTAAGCTTCTGTCACTCTAGCAACCCGTCATCTACTTATTACTTCCCAATGCCTTCCAATAGGCCCAAATAATGGTGAAGTGTTATGTAGTCGACGTTCACATAACACCACTAGAGGCTAGACAACATACATCTTATCAAAATATCAAACGAATACCAAATTCACATGACTACTAATAGAAAGACTTCTCCCTTGTCCTCGGGAACAAACGTAATTAATCACAAAGCATATTCATGTTCATAATCAGAGGGGTAATAATATGCATATAGGATCTGAACATATGATCTTCCATCAAATAAACCAACTAGCATCAACTATAAGGAGTAATCAACACTACTAGCAACCTACTAGCACCAATCCCGGACTTTGAGACAACAATTGGATACAAGAGATGAACTAGGGTTTGGAGATGAGATGGTGCTGGTGAAGATGTTGATGGAGATTGCCCTCTCCCGATGAGAGGAGCGTTGGTGATGACGATGGTGATGATTTCCCCCTCCCGGAGGGAAGTATCCCCGGCAGAACAGCTCCGCCGGAGCTCTAGATTGGTTCCGCCAAGGTTCCGCCTCGTGGCAGCGGAGTCTCGTCCCGAAAAGTTCCTCTTGATTTTTTTTCTCATCGAAAGACTTCATATAGGAGAAGATGGGCGTCGGAGAGCCACCAGGGGTCCCACGAGGTAGGGGGCGCGCCCTAGGGGGGCACCCTCGTGAGCAGGGTGTGGGGCCCCGGGCCTTCATCTTTGGCAAGGATTTTTCTTTATTTATTTTAAGATGTTCCGTGGAGTTTCAGGACTTTTGGAGTTGCGCAGAATAGGTCTCTAATATTTGCTCCTTTTCCAGCCCAGAATTCCAGCTCCCGGCATTCTCCCTGCTTATGTAAACCTTGTAAAATAAGAGAGAATAGCCATAAGTATTGTGACATAAAGTGAAATAACAGTCCATAATGCAATAAATATCGATATAAAAGCATGATGCAAAATGTACGTATCAACTCCCCCAAGCTTAGACCTTGCTTGTCCTCAAGCGAAAAGCCGATAACAATAAATATGTCCTCATGTTTAGAGGTAGAGGCATCGATAAAAATAAAATACGGACATGAAGGCATCATGATTATTCTCATAACAGCAACATATATAGATTTTGTCATATGATTACTTATGTTCAAGTGATGATCTATTCACAATGCAAAAGTATAAATCATAAACCTTATTGGGCTTCGACAAACTATAATATCAGTCATTGAAGCAATTGCAATTTATCATAACATCGGAAAGAGTCTATGTCAGAGCTAAAAAAGCAAGTCCACATACTCAACTATCATTTAGTCCTTCATAATTGCTAACACTCACGCAATACTTGTGGTTATGAAGTTTTAATCGGACACAGAGAAAGATAGGGGCTTATAGTTTTGCCCCACAACCTTTTACCTCAAGGGTAATATCAACAATAATAATTCATGCTCCCCTACATCCAATTAGATATATATATCACGTTCTTTCCAACATGCTGAGCTTGCCAAAGGATAAAATGAAAAAAAGGAAAGGTGAAGATCACCGTGACTCTTGCATAAGGTAGAAGATAATAATAAAAGATAGGCCCTTCACAGAGGGAAGCAGAGGCTGCCATGCACTTTTATGGTTGGATGCATAAAATCTCAATGCGAAAGAACGTCACTTTATATTGCCCCTTGTGATATGAACCTTTATTATGCAGTTCGTCGCTTTTATTACTTCCACATCACAAGATCGTATAAAGATTATTTCTCCCACACCAATCAATCATACATATTTAGAGCAATTTTTATTGCTTTGCACCGATGACAACTTACTTGAAGGATCGTACTCAATCCATAGGTAGATATGGTGGACTCTCATGGCAAAACTGGTTTAGGGGTATTTGGAAGCACAAGTAGTATTTCTACTTGGTGCTGAGAATTTGGCTAGCATGAGGGGGAAAGGCAAGCTAAACAAGTTAGAGGATCCATGACAACATACTTTATCTCAGATATAAGAAAGACATAACTCATTACGTTGTCTTCCTTGTCCAACATCAACCCTTTAGCATGTCATATTTTAATGAGTGCTCCCAATCATAAAAGATGTCAATGATAATATATCTATATGTGAAAACCTCTCTTTCCTTATTACTTCCTATTAATTCCAACAATGACCAAAGCTATGTCTGCCAACTCCCAACAACTTTTAATCATCATACTCTTTCTATGTCAAGTCATTACTCTCAATAAGATCAATATGAACTCTTTGTTTCTTTTTATTCTTTTTCTCTTTTCTTTTATTCACCCAAGATCATGGCAAAATAATCAAGCCCTTGACTCAACACTAATCTTTATTATATATAGCTCATGGACTCGATTACATAGAGAGATCAAAAAGCAAAACTCAAAACTAGATCATGCCATAAACTTTATTCTACTAGATCAAGATACTACTAATAAGATCGAACTAAGAAAAACGGTAAAGATAGGAGTTGTGATTGTGATACGATACAGGGGCACCTCCCCCAAGCTTGGTAGTTGCCAAGGGGAGTGCCCATACCCATGTGATTATATCTCCT
Organism: Triticum urartu; assembly: GCF_003073215.2. NCBI lineage: Eukaryota > Viridiplantae > Streptophyta > Magnoliopsida > Poales > Poaceae > Triticum > Triticum urartu. The sequence continues at coordinate 335,493,527 of NC_053025.1, read as the reverse complement.
TTGTCAGTGAAGAAGGTGGTGGTGTTGTAGATGATGCGGGCCTTGCGTCCATCTTCCAAGGCATAGGTTCTCCATCACAGAGAGATGATCGAGTCTCCGGGATCGTCAAATCTGCAACCAAACTCATCCTTTTGAATATATATTCATACTCATAGTTTTGGTTTTGTAGGTCATAGATTTGGGCTTGGAGGTGCTCGATCTTCTCATGAAGCTTGAAGATAGTCTCCCCGATGTTGTCAGCATCCAACTTGTGGTTGCTAGTGAACTCCGTGATCATCATGTGGTTAGAGTTGAGTCCACGTTCCACCATCCCCTGGCACTTGAAAACTTGTTGCTCCACTGCTTCGAGCCTCATCTCCATGCTTTCGGTCCCCTTTGGTCCCCCTTCATCGCGGATGTGCAGCAACCCATCACGCAACTCAATGGTTTGAGGGTGTCGCAGCACCTCCGCGAGGTAAGGGTTGATGACCTTCTCGAAGAACTCGTCCTTGGAGGCGCTTGGGGCCGTCATGATAACCTAGATCTGTCAGAAAAACAGCTCGAAATAAGAACAGAGGAGAATTGTGTGATACGGGAGTCAAAACCTTCGGGAGGTTATATAATGAATTTTTACCGACCAAAATACGTATCATGCAAGAAAACGGAGTCTGGAAGGCTCACGAGGTGCTCACGAGGTAGGGGGGCGCGCCCACCACCCTCGTGGGGCCCTCGTGTCCTTCCCGGACTGCTACTTATTTTTCTATTTATCTAAATATTCCAAAACGGAGAAATATTGCCTTAAGAATTGTTTTGGAGTCAGTTTACTTACCGTACCACATACCTATTCCTTTTCGGAGTCTGAAACATTCCGGAAATGTTCCTTATGTATTCGTCCGGGTTTACGGTTTCAATAATATTGGTTTCAACATTTGTGGGATTACCTAAGATATAATGTTTGATTCTTTGACCATTTACCACCTTCGGATTTGTGCCCTCGAAGTTGTTGATTTTTGTGGCACCGGAACGACAGACCTCTTCGATAACATAGGGGCCTTCCCATTAGAGAGAAGTTTTCCTGCAAAAAATCTTAAACGATAGTTGTATAGCAATACATAATCACCTACATTAAACTCACACTTTTGTATCCTTTTGTCATGTCGTCTTTTAACTTTTTCTTTAAACAACTTGGCATTTTCATAAGCCTGGGTTCTCCATTCATCAAGTGAGCTAATATCAAATAACCTCTTCTCACCGGCAAGTTTAAAATCATAGTTGAGTTCTTTAATAGCCCAATACGCCTTATGTTCTAGTTCGAGAGGTAAGTGACAGGCTTTTCCATAAACCATTTTATAAGGAGACATACCCATAGGATTTTTGTATGCAGTTCTATAAGCCCATAATGCATCATCAAGTTTCTTGGACCAATTCTTTCTAGACCTATTAACAGTCTTTTGCAAAATTAATTTGAGCTCTCTATTGCTCAACTCTACTTGACCACTAGACTGAGGGTGATAAGGAGATGCAATTCTATGATTAATACATACTTAGCAAGCATTTTACGGAAGGCACCATGAATAAAGTGTGAACCACCATCAGTCATTAAATATCTAGGTACTCCAAACCTCGGAAAAATAACTTCTTTAAGCATTTTAATAGAAGTGTTATGATCAACACTACTAGTTGGAATAGCTTCTACCCACTTAGTAACATAATCAACGGCAACTAGAATATGTGTGTATCCATTACACGCAGGAAAAGGTCCCATATAATCAAAGCCCCAAACATCAAACGGTTCAATAACAAGAGAATAATTCATAGGCATTTCTTGACGTCTACTAATATTACCAATTCTTTGACATTCATCACAAGACAAGACAAACTTACGGGCATCCTTGAAGAGAGTAGGCCAATAAAAACCAGATTGCAATACCTTATGTGCAGTTCTATCTCCAGCGTGGTGTCCTCCATAAGCCTCGGAATGACACGTGTGTAGGATCTGTTCCTGGTCATGCTCAGGTACACAATGTCTAATAACACCATCTACTCCTTCTTTATAAAGATGTGGGTCATCCCAAAAGTAATGTCTCAAGTCATAGAAAAACTTTTTCTTTTGCTGGTATGTGAAGCTAGGTGGTATAAACTTAGCAACAATATAATTAGCATAATCAGCATACCATGGAGTACTATGAGAAGTACTTATAAAATTTAATTGTTCATCAGGAAAGCTATCATTAATAGGTAGTGGGTCATCAAGAACATTCTCTGACCTAGACAAGTTGTCTGCAACGGGGTTCTCGGCTCCCTTTCTATCAACAATATGCAAATCAAATTCTTGTTGCAAGAGAACCCATCTAATAAGTCTAGGTTTAGCATATTTATTTTCCATAAGGTATTTAATAGCAGCATGATCAGTGTGAATAGTTACTTTAGAATTAACAATATAAGGTCTGAACTTATCACAAGCAAATACAACTGCTAAAAGCTCTTTTTCAGTAGTAGCATAATTTCTTTGAGCATTGTCTAGAGTCTTACTAGCATAATGAATAACATTTAATTTCTTATCAACTCTTTGCCCTAGAAAAGCACCTACAGCATAATCACTAGCATCACACATAATTTCAAAGGGTAAATTCCAATCAGGTGGCTGAACAACAGGTGCAGAGACTAATGCTTTCTTAAGTGTTTCAAATGCTTCTACACAATCATCATCAAAGACAAATGGTATATCTTTTTGCAATAAATTAGTCAGAGGCCGAGAAATTTTTGAGAAGTCCTTAATGAACCTCCTGTAAAATCCGACGTGACCAAGGAAACTTCTTATACCTTTGATGTCCTTGGGATATGGCATCTTTTCAATAGCATCGACCTTGGCTTTATCAACTTCAATACCTCTTTTAGAAACTTTGTGCCCCAAGACAATACCTTCATTAACCATAAAGTGGCACTTTTCCCAATTCAAGACAAGATTAGTTTCTTCACATCTCTGCAAAACTCGATCAAGATTGCTCAAGCAATCATCAAAAGAGGAACCATAGACGGAAAAATCATCCATGAAAGCCTCACAAATCTTTTCACAAAAGTCAGAGAATATAGCCATCATGCATCTTTGAAAGGTAGCGGGTGCATTACATAAACCAAAAGGCATACGTCTATAAGCAAAAGTACCAAAAGGGCATGTAAAAGTAGTCTTTGATTGATCTCTAGCTGACACGGGTATTTGAGAGAAACCAGAATAATCATCTAGAAAGCAATAGTGTGTATGTTTGCATAATCTTTCTAGCATTTGATCAATAAAAGGTAAGGGGTAATGATCTTTCTTAGTAGCTTTATTTAATTTGCGGAAATCAATTATCATCCTATAACCTGCGATAATTCTTTGTGGAATCAATTCATCTTTATCATTAGGAACAACAGTAATACCTCCCTTCTTAGGGACACAATGGACATGACTTACCCACTGACTATCAGCAACGGGATAAATTATACCTGCCTCCAGAAGCTTGAGTATTTCTTTTCTTACCACTTCTTTCATTTTAGGATTCTGACGTCGTTGAGGATCACGAACTGGTTTGGCATCTGCTTCCAAATTTATTTTATGATGACATAGAGTGGGACTAATGCCCTTAAGATCATCAAGAGTATATCCAATAGCAGCATGATGCTTCTTCAGAGTTTTCAATAATCTTTCTTCTTCATGCTCTGAAAGGTTAGCACTAATAATAATAGGATATATCTTCTTCTCATCAAGATAAGCATATTTAATATTATCAGGCAACGGTTTAATCTCAAACACGGGATCACCCTTGGGTGGAGGAGGATCCCCTAAAATTTCAACAGGCAAGTTGTGTTGCAGAATAGGTTCCTGTTTAAAGAATACTTCATCTATTTCCCTTCTTTCATTCATGAACATATCATTTTCATGGTCTAGTAAATAGTGTTCTAAAGGATCACTAGGAGGTACGGAAATAGAAGCAAGACCAATAATTTCATCTTTACTAGGTAATTCTTCCTCACGATGTTGTTTACTAAATTTAGAAAAATTAAACTCATGAACCATATCATCCAAGCCAATAGTAACAACATTCTTTTCGCAATCTATCCTAGCATTAACAGTGTTTAAGAAGGGTCTACCAAATATAATGGGACAAAAGCTATCTTGCGGAGAAGTAAGAACAAGAAAATCAGCATGATATTTAGTTTTCCCACACAAGACTTCAACATCTCTAACAATTCCCATCGCTGAAATAGTATCTCTATTGGCAAGTTTAATTGTGACATCAATATCTTCTAATTCAGCAGGTGCAATTTCATGCTTGATTTCTTTATACAAGTCATAAGGTATAACACTAGCACTAGCACCCATATCACATAAGCCATGATAACGATGATCTCCTATTTTAACAGAAATAACAGGCACGCCTACCACAGGTCTATGTTTATCTTTAGCACAAGGTTTAGCAATTCTAGCTGTTTCACCTTTGAACTGAATAACATGCCATCAATATTATCAGACAAGAGATCTTTAACAATAGCAATATTAGGTTCTACTTTAACTTGCTCAGGAGGTGTATAAGTTCTAATATTGCTTTTACAAACAACAGTTGAAGCTTTAGCATGATCCTTTATTCTAACAGGGAAAGGTGGTTTCTCAACATAAGAAGTAGGAACAATAGGATCATTATAAGTGACAGTCTTTTCTTCAACTTTAATAGGTGCAGCAACTTTTACTTCTATGGGAGGATGATATTTAAACCACTTCTCCTTAGGGAGATCAACATAAGTAGCAAAAGATTCACAGAAAGAAGCCACTATCACAGAGTCAAGTCCATATTTAGTGCTAAACTTACGGAAAATATCGGTATCCATAAAAGATTTAACACAATCAAACTTAGGTGTCATACTTGGCTCCTTACCTTTGTCGAGGTCCCAATCTTCAGAGTTGCATTTAATTCTATCCAATAAATTCCATCTGAATTCAATAGTCTTCATCATAAAAGAGCCAGCACAAGAAGTATCGAGCATGGTGCGATTGTTATGAGAAAGCCGAGCATATAAATTTTGAATAATCATTTCTCTTGAGAGCTCATGATTGGGGCATGAATATAAAATTGATTTAAGCCTCCCCCAAGCTTGAGCGATTCTTTCTCCTTCGCGAGGCCAGAAATTATATATATAATTGCGATAACGATGAACAAGATGCATAGGGTAATACTTTTGATGAAATTCCAACTTTAATCTTTTATAGTCCCATGATCTCATATCATCACATAGCCTATACCATATCAATGCGTCTCCCTTCAAAGATAAAGGGGAAACCTTCTTCTTAGCAACATCATCGGTTATACCTGCAAGCTTAAATAATCCACAAACTTCATCCACATATATTAAGTGCTCATCAGGATGCTTTGTTCCAGCAGTTTTTCCATCATACCCGAAGGAAATTCAAAAGGAGTTTCATTTTCAATAGGTTCAGTAGGTTGAGGAGCAACTCTTTGCTCTACTGGACGGGGTGAAGATACCCCGAACAAGCCCCTTAGAGAATTACTTTCCATAGTAACAAGTGACAGTAAATTTCAGCACACTATATAAATTTTTCCTTACCAAATTCCACCTACCAAAGGCGCTACACTCCCCGGCAAGGGCGCCAGAAAAGAGTCTTGATGACCCACAAGTATAGGGGATCTATCTAGTCCTTTCGATAAGTAAGAGTGTCGAACCCAACGAGGAGCAGAAGGAAATGATAAGCGGTTTTCAGCAAGGTATTCTCTGCAAGTACTGAAATAAGTGGTAACAGATAGTTTTGTGATAAGGTAAATTGTAACGAGCAACAAGTAACAAAAGTAAATAAAGTGCAGCAAGGTGGCCCAATCCTTTTTGTAGCAAAGGACAAGCCGAAACAAACTCTTATATAAGGAAAAGCGCTCCCGAGGACACATGGGAATATCGTCAAGCTAGTTTTCATCACGTTCATATGATTCGCGTTCGATACTTTGATAATTTGATATGTGGGTGGACCGGTTCTTGGGTGCTGTTCTTACTTGAACAGGCATCCCACTTATGATTAACCTCTATTGCAAGCATCCGCAATTACAACAAAAGTATTAAGGTAAACCTAACCATAGCATGAAACATGTGGATCCAAATCAGCCCCTTACGAAGCAACGCATAAACTAGGGTTTAAGATTCTATCACTCTAGCAACCCGTCATCTACTTATTACTTCCCAATGCCTTCCTCTAGGCCCAAATAATGGTGAAGTGTTATGTAGTCGATGTTCACATAACACCACTAGAGGCTAGACAACATACATCTTGTCAAAATATATTTGGAAAACATCATCCGTGAACTTTCAGGACTTTTGGAGCTGTGCAGAATAGGTCTCTAATATTTGCTCCTTTTCCAGCCCAGAATTCCAACTACCGGCATTCTCCCTCCGTATGTAAACCTTGTAAAATAAGAGAGAATAGCCATAAGTATTGTGACATAAAGTGAAATAAATATCGATATAAAAGCATGATGCAAAATGGACGTATCAGTCGGCAGCTGGCTCCAGCTCCCCCGCTTCTTTGCCGACGAGCTGTCATCCTGCGGTCCTGGCAGGCTCTAGTTGCAGGCAGACGGTTGCTGCAGCCGAGCTTCTTGGGTCGCGGTCGAGATCTCCATCGCGGGAAATATTGCTCTAGCCCACGGTTGACAAATGTTCGCCCGCGCGCTCGGCCTGGGTAGGCGGTGCACCCTCCACTTCAAGTTCGACGATGACGCGACCCTCTTCTTGAGGGTATTTGGGGAACACGGTCGCCGCGCCGGATGCTGCCCCGAGGTGAACGACGGCGAGGAGGTGCTTGGCCTTGGCGATGGTCGGGACGAGGAGGAGGACGAACCCGCTGGCCGCGCCTTGTCTGGCTATGGTGGCTCCTGCTTGGCAACAGTTCCAGCAGCGGCGGCCTTGATTAGCCGCCACGCCGCCACGCCCGCTTCGAAGGTGGTAGCGGGTCATCTCGTCGCCGTGCACCGGTGAAGCGCGAGGAGGGGTCCGAGTAGACCCGGGACATCGCAAAGGCTCTGCCTCCGTCGGCTGTCGCAGGGGCGAGCGCCGCTTTTGTTATGTTCCCCTTTCCCTTCCTGTGTCGGAATGAAGTCAGCATGGGCCCGGAGGGGCATGTATCGAACCATAACTTATTATCCATTATGCTACGCTTGTTATTTCTGTGTTGTGCGGCTATTTTGGGTAAAGATAACTTAGCCTGGTGCATTCGGGGCGCCCTCCTCCTTACAAGGCGTATACTTCCTCGTGTCCATCTAGACCTTGTGGTCTGTGATTGCTTGGGAACTGCGAAAAATTTCATTAGGGAGTTTTGCCAGGAGATTTGCCGTTCACCCAAGCCTTGATCCAACGCCTTGTATCGCTGTACCCGTGGGGCACAGATTAGGAGAGATGCGCCAGCTTTCGGGCTCGAACGAGGGTGGCTCGCGAGGAGGCAAAGAGAAGAAAAACGATCGCGAGGGCACCTGCCTAGCCCCCCTCGCGAGGTATAAGAGAGAGAGAGAACATGAGTGAACTAGAGCCGGAAAATGCAGTAAGAGGCGAGGGAATCGAATCAACAAGGAGCACCAAAGGCAAACTTCGATTAAGGAAAAGAGAGCCAACTACGGAAAGCAAATGAAAAGCCGCGTCCAGCACCTATTCTAGTCTTCAAGTCTTCTCACCAGTGCGGAGCTAAGTCCTGCCACTAGGCATGGGAGGGATCCCCAGGGCCTGAGTCTGGCGCTCCTGAGACTCCGGGGCGTGTACAACCCCACTCATTATTACGTGAGAGTGTCACAGGCGGCGATTCTTCACAGGCACCGGGCCTTCTTCACAGGCTCTGGGCCTTGCTTCACAGGCTCCGGGCCTTGCTTCATAGGATTTGGGCCTTGCTTCACAGGCTCTGGGCCTTGCTTCATGTGTAGAACGTCCGGAGGTGCTAGATGTTCCAGGAGTTCTGGATAGGTATCCCGTCCCGCGTCTCCAGGCACACGGCGCCACGCCTAGAGACATGGACGACCCTGAACGGGCCCTATCACATGGGTGAGAGCTTGTGCAGCCCTTCCCTGGAGAGGACCCGCCTCAGGATGAGGTCGCCAACCTCGAGCGTCCTGGACCGGATATTGCGGCAGTGGTATTGCCGCAACGCCTCCAGGTACCTTGCCGCCCTCAGTGCAGCTTCGCGATGACGTTCCTCCCCCAGCACGAGATCCATCCCCCGCATGCCGTCCTGCTGCGTTTTGTCGAACACCAGGACCCGTGCGGAGTAATGCCTGACCTCGTGAGGAAGGACTGCTTCAGCTTCGTAGACAAGGAAGAATGGGGTCTCGCCCGTTGGTTTGGTGGCGGTGGTGCAGATAGACCATAACACGGACTAGAGCTCGTCGTGCCAGCCCTTGCTACAGGCCTCGAGCTTCTTCTTGATGGTCCTAGTCTTGAGGCCTCTCAAGACCTCTGCGTTGGCGCGTTTGGCCTGACCATTGCTCCTGGGGTGCGCCACCGAAGCGTAGCAGATCTGCGTTCCAAGGTTAGCACAGTAGGTTTTGAAAAGGTTACTAGTGAACTGTGAGCCGTTATATGTGATGATGCAGTTGGGGACCCTGAAGCGGCTCACGAGGCCCTTGATGAACTTGATAGCGGAGCTAGGTGGGATGGTACGGACAGCTTCCACTTCCGCCCACTTGGTGAACTTGTCAATGGCGACGTAGAGGTAACGGTACCCCCCAGACGCTCGAGGGAACGGGCCCAAGATGTCCAGCCCCCAGACCACGAATGGCCACGTGAGTGGAATTGTCTGGAGGCCTTGAGCCGACTGATGAATTTGCTTGGCGTGGAACTGGCAGGCTTCGCAAGACTTCACCAGCTCAGCTGTGTCATTGAGCGCAATGGGCCAGTAGAACCCACTGCAAAATACCGTGCCGACGAGGGTCCGTGATGACGAGTGGTGCCCGCAGTCCCCACCGTGTATCTCAATTAGCAACTCCTTCCCCTGGTCCCTGGAAATGTAGCGCAGGGAAACATCGTTTGGCCGCTTCCTATACAACTCACCATCCTGGATGCAGTACATTGTGGCTTGCCGAAACACACGCTCTCCATCTTCCTCCTTCTCTGGCAACGCCCCTTGCATCAGATATTCTTTGAATTCCTTGGTCCAGCATCCCTCCTGAGGTTCGAGCGCCAAGAGCAAGCGAGCTCCTGAGGTCGGGCCGCAGGCCGGGGCTCCTGAGGCAGGAGGCTGTGGGAGCTCCTCCCGAGGCTGAGCAGTGCTTGAAGGTGGCGGTATCGCCGATGGCGTGAAGAGCCGTTCCTCAAAGACACCGGGCTCTTGTGGCTACCGCTTGGATGCTCTCTTGGCGATGTCGTCGGCTTCCTTGTTGATGCTCCGGGGCACGTGTTGCAGCTCGAGGCCCAAGAACTGCTTCTCCACCTTGCGCACCTCTGTGAGGTATGCCTCCATATGCTCGTCCTTCGGCTTGTATACTTTGTTGGAGAAGTTGACGAGGAGCTGCGAGTCGCCTCTAACGGTAAGGCACTTCACCCCTAGAGCTGCCGTGTCCTTTAGGCCAGCTATGAGGCCTTCGTATTCCGTGATGTTGTTGGAGACCTTCTCGCCCTACTGAAAGCAGAGCTGCACGGCGTAGTAGAGCTTATCCTGAGTGGGCGAGATGAGTACAGCTCCAGCCCCCGTGCCCTGGTGCGCGAAGGCGCCATCGAAGTACAGGACCCAACCATCTGATGCCTCACTTCCTGGCGAGGTGGACCAGTCTTCGCCTACTTCAAGTGTCTGGACGTCCGTCCATTCCACCACAAAATCAGCGAGCGTGGCTCCCTTGATAACCCTAGTAGTGCTGAACTCTAACTGGAATGCTTGCAGCTCGATGTTCCACTCGGTGACCCTCCCGGCAGAATTGGGGCTCCTGAGCACCCTCTCTAATGGGTAGGCTGAGACAACCTTGATGGGGTGCCCCTGGAAGTAGTGTCGTAGCTTGCGCGAGGCCACCAAGAGTGCGAGCAGAAGCTTCTGAGGCATGGGATATCGCGCCCTCGCATCTCGCAGCATGGTGCTGACAAAATACATCGGGTGTTTTACGAGGGCTGGTGCGGTGTCTGGGCTCGCGTCTCGCGAAAGTTGAGACGCCTCGTGAGGTGATGGGGCTCGTGACGCCTGATCGTTTGCGGGAATTTTGACGGCATCATCCTGTTGAGCTTGGTCTTCTATCGATGCTGACACGGCTCTTGCGGTGCCTTCCTGATCTTGTATTGCCTCAGTCGTAGCCCGACGCAACGCGCCCTTGGTTTGGTGCTCCTCCCGAACCGGCACCAGTGCTGCGCTGGCGGAGTACGAGGTAGCAGCAAGGTAGAGTACTAGGGGCTCGAGGGGCCGTGGCGCCACCATCACCGGAGGGCTGGTCAGGTATCTCTTGAGGTCTTGAAAAGCTCGGTCGGCCTCCTGGGTCCACTCGAATGGGCCCTTCTTCGTCATTAGCTTGAAGAAGGGTAGGGCGCGTTCCCCTAACTTGGAGATGAAGCGTCCCAACGCAACTACCCGGCCAGCCAGCTTCTGCATCTCCCTAAGGGTCTGCGGCGGCTCATGTCCTCGATGGCCTTGATCTTCTATGGATTCGCCTCAATCCCTCTGTGGGACACGAGGAAGCCCAGCAGCTTGCCGGAAGGGACGCCGAACACGCACTTCTCCGGGTTAAGCCGCAAGTTCACTTGGCACAGGCTCTCGAAGGTCTCCTCCAAGTCTTGAATCAAGGTCCTCGCCTCCCGAGACTTCACCACAATGTCGTCGACGTAGGCCTCTGTGCTTCTCCCGAGCTGCCACCCTAAGGCAATGTGCATCAGTCACTGAAAGGTTGCTCCCGTGTTGCGCAATCCAAAAGGCATGCAGGTGTAGCAGTACACTCCACACGGGGTCAGGAAGGCTGTCTTCTCCACATCTTCTACCGCCATCTTGATCTGGTGATATCCTGAGAACGCATCCAGGAAGCTCAACAGGTCGCACTCGGCGGTGGAGTCAACGATCTGATCGATACACGGGAGCGGGAACGGATCTTGGGGGCAGGCCTTGTTAAGGTTGGTGAAGTCAACGCACATCTGTTCCTTCCCGCCTTTCTTCGGTACTACGACGGGGTTCGCCAGCCATTCGGGATACCGAACCTCACGAATGGCGCCCGCCGCCTCCAGCTTGCGGGTCTCTTGGACGATGAAGGCCTGCTTCTCGGTGGACTGCCATCTCGCCCGCTGCTTCACGGGGCGTACATTGGGGCATACCCTTAAGTGATGCTGGATCACTTCCCTTGGAACTCCTACCAGCTGATAGGGCTCCCACGCGAATATATCCTTGTTTGCGCGCAAGAACTTCACCAATGCTCCCTCTTGACCTTGATCGAGGCTGGCACCTATGGTAAAGGTGGCTCCTGAGGGCCCATCCTCATTGACTGGTACCTGCTTGGTTTCCACCTTGTCTTGTGTGAACAACTGGTTCTTCTTGGTCGGTACGTCTCCCTTGGGCTCGGAGGTGCCCGCGTCAGCAGGCTGCGCCGCCGCTGCGGTTTTGAGGGCGAGCCTGAGCGCCGCTAGAGCCTCCTTGGTGTCCCCTTTGACAGTGAGGACGCCCTTGCTCTCGAGCATCTTCATGAGGTTGTAGGTCGGATGAGTCGCTGCCATGAACTAGGCCAGAGCCGGGTAACCGAGAATGGCATTGTACGGGAGGCCATTGCGGGAAATGTTGAAGTCAACCAGCTCGGTGCGGTAGCTGTCGCACGTGCCGAAGGTGACGGGAAGGCGGATCTATCCCAGAGAGCTGGCAGTGCCACCACCAACTCCTAAGAAAGGCTTGCTGAGGCTGAGCGCTCAAGTGGTACGTGAAGAAGGCTGAAGACTTCCACAGAGAGCAAGTTGAGGCCGGCACCACCGTCTATGAGGGTCTTGGTAATAGCCACGTTGCAGATGGTGGGCATGCAGAGCATTGGGAGCATGCCCGAGCCGGCGGTGGAGTCAGGGTGGTCCTCTAAGCCGAAGGTGAGGTCGGCCTCCGGTGCAGCCCAGCCTGGCGGAGCCCCCGGGCGCTTGGAAGCGGCTCCAATCTGGCGGAGGAATGGCTTGACGTGGCGATCTGAAGGCGGTGCTTGAGAGCCGCCTGGTAGGGTCGCGACTCCGTGGTGTGCCAGTACCGCGTAGCGAGCAGTGAAGAGGTCACAGAGTTCCCCCAGGATGTCACCGTGGATCTAGGGAGGTTGAGCAACCAGGCGCGTGGCTCGCTGGCGAGGGCCATGGGGAGCCAGTTGGCCATGACCTTGTTGTCGCCCCGGGCCTCGAGGACGGCCTCCTTGTATACCAACAGGAAGGCAAACGGGTATGCCGCGCCGTCGTAGCGCGGCGGCATCTCTGGCCTCAACTTGGGTGGCCATCGCACCTGCCGTAGGGCGAGGGCCAGGGCTCGGGGCCCCCTGGCCCCGTCGTCAGCACCGGCCGCTAGAGCCGGTGGCAGGGCACCTGCCATGAGGGTGAAGAGCGGTGGCGTGGAGCGCAGGCCGGTGGAGAGGAGCTACGGTGCACCCCTACCTGGCGCGCCAAATGTCGGATCACGGGTTCTGGTAGACCCTTGAGGTTCGAACTCTAGGGTGCGCGCGAAGTTCTTTCCCTCCTACCGATCTACGACCTAGCTCGCTAAGGTCTTGCGGACGAACTCGACGCACTCGCAACACAAAGACACAAGGTTTATACTGGTTCGGGCCACCGATGTGGTGTAATACCCTACTCCAATGCGGTGGTGGTGGATTGCTTCTTGGGCTGATGATGAACAGTACAAAGGGGAAGAACAGCCTCCTGAGGTTGAGGTGTTCTTGTGCTTGGTGTGCTAAGGGTTGGCCTTTGATCAGATCAGCCCAGATCCCCCCCCTTTGGTGGTGGCTAGTCCTACTTATATAGGCCCTGGTCCTCTCCCCAAATATTGAGCGGGAAGGGAGCCAACAATGGCAGCCAGTTTGTAAGGGGACAGCTAGTACAAGCTATCCTGACAAAAGGTGGTCTTTGACTGTCAAAGGTTCTGGTGGTGATGCCGTCCTGGGCTCCATGGTGACCTCCGTCCTGCCATCCTTCTGGTCTTGGTCTTGTTGCACTTATATGTAAACCTTTACCTGATGCCTCGGTACTCCATGCCTGCGCTTCCCTCCTTAGCACCAAAGAGGAAACAAGAACGTTGCGTGCGCTGGCGCCCGCCTGGCGCCCGCCTGGTGTTGATCATCATGGCTCACGTCACGAGAGCCTCGCGAGGTTCGCACCGCCTTGATATTTCCGCTCCTCGCAGGCAGCCTGGTGAGGCCGCTCCTGAGGAGGTCTTGCGTCGCCCGCCTCACGAGGCTTGGCCCCTCGCGAGGGTCTTGAATGCCTTGTTGATGATGATGGTTCATATAGACCTGCCAGCATAGCCACGCCATGGGCCGCAGGCAGGCAAGTCTGGGGACCCCCGTTCCTAGAACACCGACACAACTGTGTTCCGGTTAATTCCAAACTAATGGAATATTTATAATAGCTCCATAAATATTAGGAGGATATGTTATAAAGAGATATCACCATGTGAATTCCCTTGATTTAAATGGATCAGAAATCCATGTAATTTATTTAAGTGAGTTTTAGTTAGGTTTAAGAAAAAGATGGCATGATGACATGATGCCATGCAAAATATGCAATGATGAATGCAACGAGCAAAACAAATCACATGACGAACAACGAAAAACATGGAAGGCTTCTAGAGTGTCGGTCTTGGGGCGTCACAACATTCCACCACTACGAGAGGATCTCATCCTGAGATCTAGGATGGCACCGGGGAGAAACGGAAGAGGAATAGGTAAAACAAAGTTACCTCTTGGACAAACGAGTGAAACCACGAACCTTGAGAGGTTGAACAGATTGAAAGAATGAATACGACGAAGGTGAACAAAGTTGAAAACACTCCATTAGAAAAGAGGAACAAGGAACATTACGAGAACCTTGTAGGTTGAAAGACATGAATGAAGAGTACAATGGACAAGAAGGAATTGAAACCACTCTGGTAGAAACAAGATAAACAAGGAACAAGGAAGAACAAATTCGGGCAGCGCTTTGGTTGAAAAGAGATGCAAGAGTTGATAAGATGAGAAGAACTTGAGTAGAGGACACAACACTCTGGTTAAATGAATAAGCATGAAAAGAACACGAACCTCAATTCGAGATGATGAGTGAAGAGAGCAACCTCATAATGCCTCCGAAAGAAATAATAGAGGCTAGATCGTTAGGGAAGAAAGAAAGTAGAAGAAAATGATAACTTCTACCACCAATGAATTAGAAAGCATCCTTAGAAAGAAGGATCGAATGGATTTGTTGAAGAATCAATAATGAGAAGAACAAGCTTGTGGAGGGCTTATGGAAAACGTCTGAAAACTTGAGGTGAAATCCTGCCACAAACGGAAACAATAGATTGGATTGATATCAACAAGGAGACAAGAAACTTATATCACCGGGAGGATAAATGAAGAACTTGGGTCATTTATAAGTACCATAAATAGCAACAATCCTTAGGGAAAGCTTTAGGTGAAGTATAACCAAGATAATTCCAATGAAGAGATTAATGGGTTGCAAAGGATCTCATGAACGAATTTAAAATGATGGTTTAAACTATGTCATTCTGGACAACTTGTGAATCATGAAACACGAAGGGAAATTGTCAAGAGTGACATAACACCACCTCAAAAGATAAGATAGAAAGAATTGCACTTCAGAATGCAAGATGAAGAATGCTTGAACTCCTCAAAACAAGACATGTGCTGAACACCATGTTTATTTTAGAGTATAGCTTGGCAGGTCATGACTTCGAGAGAGATCTTGAAGAACAATTGAAGAATGAACGGAATCCTTGACAAGCCACCATGAAGAAACTCTCGAAGAACTCCGGATAGATAAAAAGAAGGTCGCAAGGAAAAGAAGCTTGAAAAGAATAAGATGAATCCTTGCATTGATTAGATGGAGCTTCGCGATGATATAACTGAGAAAAACTTGGAACTCCGGAAAGAAAGATGAATAAATGAAATCAAGAATTTTGATGAACCTCCGGAATAAGGAATTAATCACTTGGATAAAATAAGAATAAGAATTAAGTTATGCATATCCTTCACCAATTTAAATTGATGGCAAGCAACGGATTGACATACTACTTATTCTCATTGAAAAGGATTAAAGAGAGATATAGCGCAAACTTGGGAAGGTCTTCAACAAACCACCGGTAGGATTGGAAAGAATGAATGAATTGATATGATAGCAAAGGAAGAAGAAATTTGAACAAACCACCGTAAGAATCTGAAAAGCAATGAAGATAAAGAATGAATCGCCGGGAAGAATTGGAAAATGAGCGAAGTTACTTGAGGGAAATTAGATACAAGAGAACGAAGAGATCACAAGCTGATTAGAGGGTACTTGAACGATGCACTGGTAAGATTTGGAGAACGAGAGCTGAAAGCTGGAATGAATAATTCTGAGATGATGGGCTCCGGAGAATCAAACTGAAAAGATTCATGAATTGCTCCAGATGGGTGAAAAGAATTCTCACATCAAAAACAATTATGAGAGGATGGTAGCAAGCTTGAACTTCGCATCTTTGAGAGAATGGATAAGGATTTAAGAGGAACTCCTCTTTGGTCTTCAAAATCCGAGAATGACGATGAGAAACACCACCAAGAATTGTTTAGACACTCCAGGAGAATCAAAAGCGAAGAGGTTGAGCCAATGATGAAAAGAATTTGGCAGATCTTGGAGAAATACATATGACTGATGATAATTCATTCTTATGTCAAACTTGGAGAAGAATTTGAGAGTAACACCGAGAAAATAGAAGAGTCGGGTAAGATCCTGGGAAAAGACCTATGGGTTAAGGCCCACTCAAAAGATACATCGTTGAACGATTTTGAAGAGTGATTGCACTGGTTGAATTAAATGACTTGAATGAGATAATAATCTCCAAATAGCTTGAACGGAATAGGAATGAAAACATGAATCTCCTGAGGTATCTTCAGTACTCCAGAACAAATGAATGGCGAGAAGTGGATGATTAAGAGGTGCACCGGCACGAGAAAACATTTGAAACAAGGAAAGGATATGATCGACAAAGCTTGAATTGAATCCACCGGAGAAGAAAAGAGAACGAAGAATAATACACTTGAAGCTCCGTTAGTATCTTCCTGAGAATCACCGGATAAGAACATTGATGGAAAAGAATGGAGAGACTTCCCATCAATAAAAAGGATACTTGATTAATAAATCTGAATCCTTGAAGAAAAAAAAAGGGGGGGGGGGGGGGGGGAAAAACAAAGGAAACTTGGGGACGGATGAAACAGACACCGGTTGGAAAGAATTGAAAAGACACCGGTCAAATCGTCAGACGTTTTCGGTCTCCGGAAATAGTTCCCAGGCTGCACTCCTCCTCTCATCTCAGCCCAACCTCTCCCCACACCCCACCAAGGCCCGCCTAAACCCACCCTCCAACCAGAACCGTTGAATCGCGATTGGAGGCTCCGAAACGGCCTCAAACCCCTCTAAACACCTAACCCTAGACCCCTTTCTATTTATAGACGCCTCCCCTGCCATTTTTGGCCTCCTACCTACCCCCTCCTCAAATTCCGTAGTCAGCCGCCGCCATCCTCGTTTTTAGCACCGGCACACTCCCCCACCGCCACTTGGTGCCGCCTGAGCGGGTAGCCGCCACCAGCGCAGCCGCCCGTAACCACTAGGAGGCCGCCACGTCGCCCCTGGGTCTTCCCTTCGCCGCGCGGCCCTGCAGGCCCATGGGGAACCCATCCCGGGCCGCACCGAGCCCGACCGCTGTGCCCCATTCGCCCCGCTCGAGCTGGATCGGGAGGAGCACGATCCTGAGCTCCCCGCGCCGCCGCCTGACCCCCTCGCTGGAGTTGAGGACCCCAAGCGCCCCATCTCTCTCCTTCTCCTGCCCCTCCTTCTACCTCTCTCTCTCTCAAACAGCTCTCTCTCTCTCTCTCCCCGTGTCGCGTAGGTCATTAGAGTCTCGTCGCGCCGCCGCATGGAGTTCGCCGGAGCTCGCGACCCCGCCGTTCCTTCGCTCGGATCCGTGCCCCCCTGCCGTCCTTGCCCATATCCAGCTAGATCCGGTGCCCAAGGGCCGGATCTGCCCATTCACGTCGTCAGCCGAACCCATGACCGCCACCTGCCGTCGTCCCCTCGCCGAAATCCGCTGGTCTCCACTGCATTGGCCCTCATGTGCTTCCTGCTCGCCCCCTCGTTGACTCAATCCGGTGCCAGCATGGACCAGCGCCAAGGCCCAGCTCCTTCCACGTCCCCACGCAGCCCAGTCCGCCCGGCCCAGCCTCTGCACCAGCGGACCATGGCCTAGTGGTGAGCCTCCTGGGAGCCCCTTTGCCCATGTGCGCTATTGGCCAGGTAGTTTTGTCCTATAACCTGTTTTTTTTTTCTGTCAGACGATTTTCCAAATTTTCCCAGGGTTTACAGTTTTGAAGAATAGTCCCTCTAGTTCATGCATATCGTAACTCACAAACCGTGCATCATATGTAAAAACTTTATATATGAAAAATGACTAGAATTTCATCTAGTTTCATAATATCCAACTTTCATGCATGTTTAAAATGTTATTTGATTAAATTTGCTCAAATGCCATGCTAAAATGTTTTATTTCATAACTAAATAACCATAGCTCCATTTCAAATAAAATTTATATGTAAATGGGGCAGAAAAATGCATAGATTAACATGATGTACTTACTTTTCATGTTTAACAACTCTAAAATATGCTTTAGGGAAGAACAGTACCAAATCCCTAAATTGCATATGAGGATTTTCCGGAATTGTTGTTTGTTGTTTCTGGCCTCGTTTAAACTTGCCTAAATAGTTAGTTTACTTATGTTTCACCTCTTGCCATGGTTAACAACATTTAATATTGTTGGGTACATAAATGGAAGAGAACTAAATAAGTCATGTGGTGTTTCGTCAATATGGAACTCGTTGCATATTGAGCTCCGCTTAACTTTTAGTGTTGTTTGTGCACTTTGCCATGCCATGTTTCATTAAATCGGACATGCATCATACTTGGTTGTGCATCATTCCATGTTTATGTGATCGTTGTTTACTATGTTGCTTGCTTCTTTCCGGGTTGCTTCTCTCGTTAGCTTCGGTTTTGTTCCGGAGTTGTGAGGATTCGTTCGACTACATTGGGTCGTCTACTTCTTGGACTCGTTCTTCTTCCTTGCGGGATATCAGGCAAGATGATCATACCCTCAAAATCACTTCTATTTTTGCTTGGTATTTGTTCATTATATCGCTATGTTGTGTTACCTACCACTTGTTATATCATGCCTCCCATATTTCCATGTCAAGCCCCTAACCCACCTTCCTAGCAAACTGTTGTTTGGCTATGTTACCGCTTTTGCTCAGCCCTCTTATAGCGTTGTTAGTTGCAGGTGAAGTTGAAGCTTGTTCCATGTTGGAACATGTTTATGTTGGGATATCAGAATATCTCTTATTTTAATTAATGTAACTATATACTTGGTAAAGGGTGGAAGGCTCGGCCTTATGCATGGTGTTTTGTTCCACTCTTGACGCCCTAGTTTCCATCATACCGGTGTTATGTTCCTTGATTTTTTGCATTCCTTACGCGGTTGGGGTTATGGGACCCCCTTGATAGTTCTCTTTGAATAAAACTCCTTCAGCAAGGCCCAACTTTGGTTTTACATTTGCCTAACAACCTAAGCCTTTTTCCCTTGGGTTTCCGGAGCCAGAGGGTCATCTTTATTTACCCCCCCCCCCACGGGCCAGTGCTCCTCTGAGTGTTGGTCCAACCTGGGCGATGTCCGGTGCCCCCTGGGCAACCAGGGTCTATGCCAACCCAACGTCTTGCCCATCCGGTGTGCCCTGAGAACAAGATATGTGCACCTCCTATCGGGATTTGTCGGCACATTCAGGCGGTCTTGCTGGTCTTCTTTTACCATTGTCAAAATTTCTTTTAACCGGGATTCCGAGTTTGATCAGGTCTTCCCGGGAGAAGGAATATCCTTCGTTGATCATGAGATCTTGTGATGGGCTAAGTTGGGACACCCCTGCAGGGTATAAACTTTCGAGAGCCGTGCCCGCGGTTATTTGGCAGATGGGAATTTGTTAATATCCGATTGTAGAGAACTTGACACTTTACTTAATTAAAATGCTTCAACTGCGTGTGTAGCCGTGATGGTCTCTTTTCGGCAGAGTCCGGGAAGTGAACACGGTCTTGTGTTATGTATGAACGTAAGTAGTTTCAGGATCACTTCTAGCTTCTCGACCATTGCGTTGCTTCTCTTCTCGCTCTTATTTGCGTATGTTAGCCACCATATTTTCTTAGCGCTTGCTGCAGCTCCACCTCACTACCTTATCCTACCCATAAGCTTAAGTAGTCTTGATCTCGCGGGTGTGAGATTCTTGAGTCCTCGTGACTCACGGATACTTCCAAACAGTTGCAGGTGTCGATGATACTAGTGCAGGTGATGCTACCGAACTCAAGTGGGAGTTCGACGAGGATCTGGTTCATTACTATGTTTCGTTTCCTGATGATCAGTAGTGGAGCCCAGTTGGGATGATCGGGATCTAGCATTTGGGGCTATCTTCCTTTATTTTGGTTCTGTAGTCGGACCTTTGATTGTACTCTGGATGATGTATGTTTAACTTGTTATTTGTGTGAAGTGGCGATTTTAAGCCAACTCCTTATCCCTTTCTTATTCAGTACATGGGATTGTGTGGAGATTACCCCTCTTGCGACAAAACCGCCATGCGGTTATGCCTCTAAGTCGTGCCTCGACACGTGGGAGATATAGCCGCATCGTGGGCGTTACAATCTTGTCACCGAACCGCAGGATTGGTGGCAAGTTGGCGCGGCGGGAGGGGTGCCTGTGGATTTTGGGCTTGATCAACAAGTGACTTGTCGTCCGGCCACTGCAGTGGAGGCACAACAACGCCACTTGGTGTCACATCATGCCCATCCTGTGATGGACATGGAGTTGTAACACCCCGGATGTAATTTACCTTATATGTATCCCAACTCTTGCCATTTCCGGCGCTAAGTTATTTTATTTTCCTCGGGTTCGGGATTTTGTCTCCGTGTGTTGTTGCCTTGTCATGCATCTCATATCATGTCATCATGTGCTTTGCATTCGCATACGTGTTCATCTCATGCATCCGAGCATTTTCCCCATTGTCCGTTTTGCATTCCGGCACTCCTATCTCCTCCGGTGCGGCTCTCTACCTCTTTTCATGTGTGGGGGTAAACATTTCCGGATTGGACCAAGATTTGCCAAGCGGCCTTAGTTTACTACCGGTAGACCGCCTGTCAAGTTTCGTGTCATTTGGATTTCGTTTGATACTCCAAAGGTTAACCGAGGGACCGAGAAGGCCTCGTGTGTGTTGCGGCCCAACACCTTTCCAATTTGGCCCAAAACCCACCAAAACCCTCTCCATCATCTAGAGCGTTCGATCATGATCGCGTGGCCGAAAACAGCACTCCATTTGGAGCTTCCTAGCTCCTCCTACCTATAAAACTAGGTCTCCCCCGAAATTTTCGGGTCATTCTACCCTAACCCTAGCAAACCCGCTCCTCTGCTGCGCCGGACATGTCCGCCCCTGGCCGGACAACCGCAGCCGCCGGCCGCAGCCACTGAGAAGACGCCACATGTCCCGCCCAGCGCCCGTCTCCGCCGCGGCCCGGGAAGCCCGGATCGGGCCCTCGCGAGCCCGAAGCCGCCGCCGCCTGGCTCCTCGCCCGCGCCGCCCGAGCCTCTCGCCGCGCCGCCCTTCGTCCGCCGCGCCGACGAGCGCCGCCCTGCTCCGGCAGAACAAGCTCCCTCGCTGTTCTTCGCCGCCTCCTCCGACCTCGCCGGCCGCCGCGCTACCCCGCCGCCGCAGCGAGCTCGCCAGAGCCTCGCCGCGCCGCACCGCGCCGGTGACCTTCCTCGCCGCCGCCGGACGACCGCCAGCGCCGCCCCCGTTCATCTCCGGCACCGATCGGGCCCCGGCGCCTCCTTCAACCCCGGCCATCCTCGGATTTCACGAAGTGCTACAGTACACTGCGGAGGAACCCTAGATCTGTTCTTGAGGGGTTGACTTTTCCCTCTCCTCTTAGTAAATTTTTTGCAATCTTTGACGCATAATAACTCTGCATCTGTAGCTTTGATTTGCGTGTGTAGCATATCAAAATGTTTGTCTCAACGAGTACATCATTTCATCTCATTGCATCATTTTCATCTGAGCTCATCTTGATGCCCGAAATGCTGTTGGAAGAGGGCTATGTGATAAAATTGTCAGATCTGTTTCATCAAATAGCTATTTGTCATTTTTGCCATGATTAATGTGTGCATGATATGCTCCTGAGCTCTACATGAGTTTTGTTATATGCCATGCCATGTTTACATAGGTACTTACCATGTATTTTTGTGATATGTGTGGTGACTAGCACAAGCTTGCAAAGTAGCGTAATCGGTAATGCTGATTTTAGGGACTTAGAATTTCACAAAGTCCTTGTTCTGTTTTGTCGTTATGCCATATGTTCATGTTGTTTCCTAGTGATCCGTGCCTCTTTTGAGGATGATCAGTAAGGTTGATTTGTTAACATTGTGGTGCTCTATCCATCCATGTCTTCGTTTGCATTTATGGAGCACCCTAGCTTGAGTCAATCGATCTCTACTTTTGCTATTTCGTGATTCCTGGCAGATTGTTGACTTGTTAGCGATTTTGCCGAGGATGTTGTTATTGATCCGTGCATGCTATGTTGTTGTTCTTGCCATGTCTAGCTTCCATGACATGTATTCTTGATGGGTGTATGCTTAGTTTGTCATACCATGCTCTGTAGTGAGTGCATCGAGCTCGTAAACATGCCTACTCGTTAATAGATTTGCATGCTCTAGTTTTTCACTAAGTCTGTAATCTGATTATGTTTTTGCCATGTTCACATGCTTGCAATTGTATTTTATGATCCCTTTTGGCTCAAGGTCACTAAGGGACTTTTGTTGAGTGTTTTGAGTAGCTTCATGCCATGCCTTGCTTTGCCATGTTAAGTTCCTGTAGCATGTAGTTTTCATGCTCTAAAGTGTGCTTCCTGATGTTAAATTCCAGACTTGTGTTAACTTCACTAAGTCTGAAACCTGTTATCATTTGCACTTTTTCCTTGCTTGTTTGAACCTGTTAATGGATGAATTGGTCGTAGCTCAGTGTTCATATTTTGTCAAGCATCATGAGTGGATCCCTGCCATGTATATTGTTGTCATGTTTGAGTGCTGTGGCATAATTATCTTGATGCATTAAATGACTACTTGCTGATTATCGCAGACCGGTGCCATATTTGTTTTGCTTGCCATTTCCAAACAGTGCATCCGATTTCGGTGATCTTTATATCGAGTTCAACCGAAATCACCTCACCTTTCCAGTAGCACTCTTGGATTTCCATGTTGCGGCCAGGTTCAATCATTCCTTGTCAAATCTTGCATATGCATCACATATCGCATCCTTCATAGCATACCATGTTTGCATCATGTTGTTCGAGCATTGCACGTGGTTGATTATGTTCCTTTTACTTGTTTGTCTTGTTTGGGTAGAGCCAGGAGACGAGTTCGCTAACGAGGAGCCCGTTGAGTTTGCTTACGAGGATCAAGTCAACTCTGACAACTTTGCAGGCAAGATGATCATACCCTCGAAATCACTTCTATCTTTGCTTGCTAGATGCTCGCTCTTTTGCTATGCCTATGCTACGATGCCTACCACTTGCTTATCATGCCTCCCAAATTGTCATGTCAAACCTCTAACCCACCATGTCCTAGCAAACCGTTGATTGGCTATGTTACCGCTTTGCTCAGCCCCTCTTATAGTGTTGCTAGTTGCAGGTGAAGATTGGAGATCGTTTCTTGTTGGAACATTGTTTATTTTTGGGATATCACTA
Organism: Triticum urartu; assembly: GCF_003073215.2. NCBI lineage: Eukaryota > Viridiplantae > Streptophyta > Magnoliopsida > Poales > Poaceae > Triticum > Triticum urartu. The sequence goes on along the minus strand of NC_053025.1, from coordinate 335,470,550 downwards.
TATTATCTTGTTATCTTAATGCACCTATATACTTGGTAAAGGGAGGAAGGCTCGGCCTTTTGCCTAGTGTTTTGTTCCACTCTTGCCGCCCTAGTTTCCGTCATATCGGTGTTATGTTCCCGGATTTTACGTTCCTTACGCGGTTGGGTTATAATGGGAACCCCTTGACAGTTCACCTTGAATAAAACTCCTCCAGCAATGCCCAACCTTGGTTTTACCATTTGCCACCTAGCTCTTTTTCCCTTGGGTTTCCGGAGCCCCGAGGGTCATCTTATTTAAACCCCCTGGGCCAGTGCTCCTCTGAGTGTTGGTCCGAACTGGGCAGCCTGCGGGGCCACCTCGGGGAAACTCGAGGGTTGGTTTTACTCGTAGCTTGACCTATCTGAGTGTGCCCTGAGAACGAGATATGTGCAGCTCCTATCGGGATTTGTCGGCACATTCGGGCGGTGTTGCTGGACTTGTTTTACCATTGTCTGTCTTGTAGAACCGGGATGCCGAGTCTGATCGGAATGTCTCGGGAGAAGGAATATCCTTCGTTGACCGTGAGAGCTTGTGATGGGCTAAGTTGGGACTCCCCTGCAGGGATTTGAACTTTAGAAAGCCGTGCCCGCGGTTATGGGAAGATGGGAATTTGTTAATGTCTGGTTGTAGATAACATGAAACTTAACTTAAAATGAATCAACTGTGTGTGTTACCGTGATGGTCTCTTCTCGGCGGAGTCCGGAAAGTGAACACGGTGTTGGAGTAATGTTTGACGTAGGTTGCTCTAGGATCACTTCTTGATCATAGTTCTTCGTCCGTGCTTTGCCTTCTCTTCTCACTCTTTTTTGCGAATAGGTTAGCCACCATATATGCTAGTCGCTTGCTGCAGCTCCACATATTACCTTGCCTTACCTCTAAGCTTAAATAGTCTTGATCGCGAGGGTGCGAGATTGCTGAGTCCCCGTGACTCACAGTTTACTTCCCAAACAACCAGATGCAGGGACCGATGATACCGTTCCAGACGATGCGCTTGAGCTCAAGTGGGAGTTCGATGAAGACTCTCGCCGTTACTATGTGTCTTTGCCAGATGATCAGTAGTGGTGCCCAGTTGGGGCGATCGGGACACGTGCGCATGTTGGGGTTGATCTTTTATTTTGGTAACCCTAGTCGGACCATGAGTGTATTGGATGATTGTAATGTTATTCATGTATTTGTGTGACGTGGCGAGTGTAAGCCAACTATGTATCCTTTCCCCTTTTATATATTTACATGGGTTGTTGTGAAGATTACCTTACTTGCGACATTGCTTTCAATGCGGTTATGCCTCTAAGTCGTGCTTCGACCACGTAGGAGATATAGCCGCATCGAGGGCGTTACAAGTTGGTAATCAGAGCCTTCCCCGACCTTAGGAGCCCCCCTACTTGATCGAGTAGCTGGCGTTGTTGAGTCTAGAAAAATGTTTTGAGTCATTTAGGATTATATATATCGGAGAGTTAGGACTTCTTTTTACTCCCCAGTCCCTTCATCGCTCTGGTAAGGCATCCTGACGTAGAGTTTTGACTCTTCTCTTCTCAAATTTCACTAAAAAAATTTAGGATCACGCGGGTATCTTGGAATCGTTCTGATCGATTTGTGACGAGAACATTGTTCTTGGTGCCTCCTGTCATTTAGGGGTTGTGGCAGTGTCCCGGGGAGTTGAGCTCCGAGGTGTTGTCGTCACAATTTTATCATTGCAGTTCTGGAATACATGAGTTTAGGTTCGCCGACATCGAAAATCTCTTTTATGCAGTTGTTGGTGAGATAACCTCGACGCCACCCAGTACTGGGGCGGGAGTTCGGGAGTATTGCCATAACTTGTATAATGGATGCTTTTCGAAGGTGGAGGTAGACGATTTCCGAAGTTTTTCTCGGTTATGTGTTGAAGGATGGATACAGCTGGATGTAGGATTTGCTAGATTTGGGTGAGATATTATGCTTCCCCTGTATCCCCAACACCTGATTGCATAACCGGAAAGGTTCGGGAGTTTCATAGGTGGGAATTCTTGTAGCTCTAGTTCTTCTTCCGCGGATATTTGGTTTGAGATTGGGTGATCCTTACCGAGTATTCGTTCTTGTTCCGTACCTTGTTGTTTTTCTTCTACCTAAATTCTAAGTGGCTTCTCAATTTATGGATATGTGACCATTTCGATTGGAATGCATTCGTTCATTTTGTTTGGATGTGAAGACTATATGTTGCATTTTCAACCCATTTGATTCAGCTTCAATATTTGTCTATCAATGTGCTAATGGATGTCAACCTCTTCAGGATGGCTCCTCCAACGCGCACGACTCCAAATCCTGATCCGCCACCACCACCTCCACCTCCGGAGGCATGTCAAGCTGTGATGGCCGCTACCAATGCAAACACGCAGCTGATCATGCAACTTCTTCAAGAGCGCAACCAAGGGAACCAGGGCCAAGGCAACAATCAGAATCACTTTGCTACACTCAACCAGTTCCTTGCTAACCAGCCAAAGACCTTCAGCAATTGTGTTGAGGCAACAGACGCTGATGATTGGCTCGTGGACATATGCAAGCATTTCGAGTGCAGTAACATCAGGCCTGAGGAGTTTGTCAAGTTTGCTTCCTTCCAACTCAAAGACCAAGTTGCAGAATAGTTTTAGCAGTACAAAGATTCCAGAGGAGGCCGTGTGATTACCTGGGATGAATTCCGTCAAGACTTCAAAGCTCATCATATTCCTCAGAGCGTGGTTGTAAGCAAGCGTGAGGAATTCCGCAATCTGAAGCAAGGCTCTATGTCTGTCTACGAGTACAACAAGATGTTTCAGAAGCTCGCCCGTTTTGCTAAGCAGGACATCCCTGACGATAAGAGCATGATATATCAGTTCAGGGGTGGTCTTAGAGAAGAAATCCAGCTAGCTCTCGTTCTCTTTGAGCCCAAGAGGTACGATGAGTTTTACAACATGGAAATGAAGCAAGAGACTGCTCAACTGAAGTGCGATGCTTCCAAGAAGCGAGTGAGAGATGCTACTCCTTCTTCCTCAACTCAAGTGGCTAAGCAGCAGAAGTATTGGCTTCCTCCTCCTCCGTTCCGTCAGCCTTATCAGCAGAAGAGCAAAGGTGGCAGTGGATCTTCCCACCCACCCAACCCTGGCTTTCAGAACAAGACTTCGTCTCAAGCTCCAAGATCAAGTGCTCTGTATCACCGTCCGCTCTCGGAGGTCACGTGCAACAAGTGCCAACAGAAGGGTCACTATGCCAACAAATGCTTCAATCAGAGGCATCTCCCTCCTCCTTCTCCTGTGATATCGGCAAGTACAGATGTGGTCAAGCATAACCCCAAGCATGCCAAGGTCAACTTGATGAATGCAGCTCAGGCAGAGAACTCGTCAGATGTCATCATGGGTAACCTTCCTGTTAATGATGTTCCTGCAAAAGTACTTTTTGATACTGGTGCATCGCATTGTTTCATGTCAAAGCCATTTTTTGCCAAGAATGAATTTGTTTCTTCTCATTTGGGCAAAAAAATGGATATCATTTCTCCCGGCAAACGTTTGAGTGCAAGTTTGGAGGTTCCAGATGTTACTATCACGTTGGGCGATTACAAGTTTCTTTCTTCTCCAATGGTCCTTGGTAACTCGGATATTGATCTTATTCTTGGAATGGACTGGCTTTTTGAGCACAAGGCTCAGCTTGATTGTGCAGCCAGGCAGATTCAATTGACTCATTCGTCTGAGGATGTAATTGTCTTTGCCGCTCGGGATAATACCATCTGTCTGTTTTCTCTCAATGAGAAGGGTGAACTGGATGCCATCTCTCAAATTCCAGTAGTTTGCGAATATCAAGACGTCTTTCTGGAAGAGCTTCCAGGAATGCCTCCGCACCGGCAAGTTGAATTCGTCATCGATCTTGAGCCTGGCACGGAACCTGTTTGCAAATGTCCTTACAAGCTTGGACCTAAAGAGTTGAAGGAGCTGAAGAAGCAACTCGATATTCAAGAGCGAATGGGTCTCATCCGACCTAGTTCTTCTCCGTGGGGTTGTGGAATTCTTTTTGTGAAGAATAAGGATGGAACGGACCGACTTTGTGTTGACTACCGTCCATTGAACAAGAAGACTATAAAGAACAAGTACCCACTTCCCAACATCAATGAGCCGTTTGAACAACTCAAAGGTGCTCAAGTATTCTCCAAGCTTGATCTCCGTATGGGCTATCACCAGATTTGAATCTGTGAGCAAGATATCCACAAGACGGCGTTCAAAACAAGCTATGGTTCATATGAATACACTGTCATGTCTTTTGGCCTCGTTAATGCTCCGCCGACTTTCTCTCGCATGATGAACTTCATCTTCAACGCCTACACAAATGACTTCGTCTTGGTCTACCTTGATGACATTCTGGTCTTTTCGAAGAACAAGGAAGATCATGCCAAGCACTTGCGTTTGGTGCTCGATAAGCTCAGAGAACATCAGTTCTACGCCAAGTTCTCAAAGTGTGAGTTTTGGCTCGATGAGGTTCTCTATCTTGGGCATATCATCTCTGCCAAGGGCATAGCGGTGAATCCTGAGAAGGTGTCTGCAATTGTGAATTGGGAACCACCTCAGAACGTGAAGCAACTCCGCAGCTTCCTTGGTCTCGCAAGCTATTGTCGAAGGTTTGTTGAGAACTTTTCAAAGATCGCGAAGCCGCTTTCAAACCTTCTCCAGAAGCACGTGAAGTACGTTTGGTATCCGGAATGTGACATCGCTTTCAACACTTTGAAAGAGAAATTAGTCACTGCTCCAGTTCTGACTCCTCCTGATGAATCCAAACCGTTCGAGGTCTTCTGCGATGCCTCTCTTCAAGGTCTTGGTGCAGTGTTGATGCAAGAGAAGAAAGTTGTGGCTTATACCTCTCGCCAGTTGAAGCCCAACGAGAAGAACTATCCCACTCACGACCTCGAGTTGGCGGCAGTTGTGCATGCTCTTTTGACTTGGAGACATCTCTTATTGGGAAGAAAAGTGGATATTTTCACTGACCACAAGAGTCTCAAGTACATCTTCACACAGCCTAATCTCAACCTCAGGCAGACTCGTTGGGTCGAAATGATTCAAGAGTATAATCCGAGTATCGAATATACTCTAGGCAAGGCCAATGTGATTGCTAACGCATTGAGTAGGAAGGCTTACTGCAACAGTCTGATTCTCAAGCCTTACCAACCCGAGCGTTGTGAAGCTTTCCGCAAACTCAATCTGCAAGTTGTTCCTCAAGGTTTCCTCGCCAACCTTCAAGTCTCTCCTACTTTGGAAGATCAGATTCACGAGGCTCAACTTCTTGATGCTATGGTGAAGAAGGTGAAGATTGGGATTGCCAAGAGTCAATCCAAGTACAAGTGCTATCGTCTTGATGACAAGGATACTCTCTTTTTCGAGGACCGCATTGTTGTGCCTAAAGGTGACCTTCGTAAAGTCATTATGAACGAGGCTCACAATTCACTCCTTTCTATCCACCCTCGGAGTACGAAGATGTACCAGGACCTCAAGCAGGCTTATTGGTGGACTCGAATTAAGCGCGAGATTGCTCAGTTCGTAAATGAATGTGATGTCTGCAGAAGAGTGAAGGTAGAACACCAACGACCAGCTGGTCTCCTCCAACCTCTTGCCATTCCAGAATGGAAGTTTGACCACATTGAGATGGACTTCGTGACTGGGTTTCCAAAGTCCAACTGTGGCAATGATGCTATATTCGTTGTCATCGACAAACTCACTAAAGTGGCTCATTTCCTGCCTATCAAAGAGTCTATCACTGCAGCTCAATTGGCGGAGCTGTATACCTCTCGGATTGTCTCTCTGCACAGCATTCCATAGTTGATCTCTTCAGACCGTGGCAGCATCTTTACCTCCAAGTTTTGGGATTCTTTTCAGAAGGCCATGGGCACCAACATCCGTTTCAGCACAGCTTTTCATCCTCAAGCTAGCGGCCAAGTCGAGCGTGTCAATCAGATTCTCAAAGATATGCTCAGGGCTTCCGTTATCTCCTTCGGTATGAAGTGGGAAGATTGTCTTCCATATGCCGAGTTCTCCTACAACAACAGTTTTCAAGCGAGTTCGGGCAAGGCCCCATTTGAAATTCTCTATGGCAGGAGGTGTCGTACTCCTCTTAACTGGTCAGAGACCGGTGAACATCAACTTCTTGGAAATGACTTGATCACAGAGGCAAAGGAAATGTGCAAAGTCATTCGTGATAACCTCAAAGCAGCGCAATCATGCCAGAAGAGCTACTATGATAGTAAGCATCGTGATTTGACTTCCGAGATCGGAGACCATGTGTACCTCCGCGTCTCTCCAATGAAAGGTACTCGTCGCTTCGGTATCAAAGGGAAGCTTGCCCCTAGATACGTGGGTCCTTTCAAGATCGTCAGCAAGAGAGGCGATCTCTCCTATCAACTCGAGCTTCCCTCCAACTTTGCAAACGTGCACGACGTGTTCCATGTCTCTCAGCTCCGCAAGTGCTTCAAGACCCCTGACCGCACCGTCAACTTCGAAGACATTGATCTCCAAGAAGACCTCTCTTATCGTGAGCACCCAGTTGCTATTCTTGAAGAGATTGAACGCAAGACTCACAATAAGTCAATCAAATTCCTCAAAGTAAAGTGGTCACACCATTCCGACCGTGAAGCCACCTGGGAACGCGAGGATCACCTCCGTTCTGAGTACCCGGCGTTTTTCCAGTCCTAGATCTCAGGACGAGATCCTTTCGTAGTGGTGGAGTGTTGTAACACCCCGGATGTAATTTACCTTATATGTATCCCAACTCTTGCCGTTTCCGGCGCTAAGTTATTTTATTTTCCTCGGGTTCGGGTTTTTGTCTCCGTGTATTGTTGCCTTGTCATGCATCTCATATCATGTCATCATGTCCTTTGCATTTGCATACGTGTTCGTCTCATGCATCCGAGCATTTTCCTTGTTGTCCGTTTTGCATTCCGGCGCTCCTATCTCCTCCGGTGCCCCTCTCTACCTCTTTTCATGTGTGCGGGTAAACATTTCCGGATTGGACCGAGATTTGCCAAACGGCCTTGGTTTACTACCGGTAGACCGCCTGTCAAGTTTCGTGTCATTTGGATTTCGTTTGATTTCCCTCTCCTCTTAGTAATTTTTTTGCAATTTTTGACGCATCATAACTCTGCATCCGTAGCTTCGATTTGCGCGTGTAGCATATAAAAATGTTCGTCTCAACGAGTACATCATTTCATCTCATTGCATCATTTTCATTTGAGCTCATCTTGATGCCTGAAATGCTATTGGAAGAGGGCTATGTGATAAAATTGTCAGATCTGTTTCATCAAATAGCTATTTGTCATTTTTGCCATGATTAATGTGTGCATGATATGCTCCTGAGCTCTACATAAGTTTTGTTATATGCCATGCCATCTTTACATAGGTACTTACCATGTATTTTTGTGATATGTGTGGTGACTAGCACAAGCTTGCAAAGTAGTGTAGTCGGTAATGCTGATTTCAGGGACTTAGAATTTCACAAAGTCCTTGTTCTGTTTTTGTCGTTATGCCATATGTTCATGTTGTTTCCTAGTTATCCGTGCCTCTTTTGAGAATGATCAGTAAGGATGATTTGTTAGCATTGTGGTGCTCTATCCATCCATGTCTTTGTTTGCATTTATGGAGCACCCTAGCATGAGTCAATCGAGCTCTACTTTTGCTATTTCGTGATTCCTGGCAGATTGTTGACTTGTTAGCGATTTTGCCGAGGATGTTGTTATTGATCCGTGCATGCTATGTTGTTGTTCTTGCCATGTATAGCTTACATGACATGTATTCTTGATGGGTGTATGCTTAGTTTGTCATACCATGCTCTGTAGTGAGTGCATCGAGCTCGTAAACATGCCTACTCGTTAACAGATTTGCATGCTCTAGTTTTTCACTAAGTCTATAATCTGATTATGTTTTTGCCATGTTCACATGCTTGCAATTGTATTTTATGATCCCTTTTGTCTCAAGGTCACTAAGGGACTTTTGTTAAGTGTTTTGAGTAGCTTCATGCCATGCCTTGCTTTGCCATGTTAAGTTCCTGTAGCATGTAGTTTTTCATGCTCTAAAGTGTGCTTCCTGATGTTAAATTCCAGACTTGTGTTAACTTCACTAAGTCTGAAACCTGTTATCATTTGCACTTTTGCCTTGCTTGTTTGAACCTGTTAATGGATGAATTGGCCGTAGCTCAGTGTTCATCTTTTGTCAAGCATCATGAGTGGATCTCTGCCATGTATTTTGTTGTCATGTTTGAGTGCTGTGGCATAATTATCTTGATGCATTAAATGACTACTTGCTGATTATCGCAGACCGGTGCCATATTTGTTTTGCTTGCCATTTCCAAACCGTGCATCCGATTCCGGTGATCTTTATATCGATTTCAACCGAAATCACCTCACCTTTCCAGTGGCACTCTTGGATTTCCATGTTGAGGCCAGGTTCAATCATTCCTTGTCAAATCTTGCATATGCAGCACATATCGCATCCCGCATAGCATACCATGTTTGCATCATGTTGTTCGAGCATTGCACGTGGTTGATTATGTTCCTTTTACTTGTTTGTCTTGTTTGGGTAGAGCCGGGAGACGAGTTCGCTAACGAGGAGCCCGTTGAGTTTGCTTACGAGGATCAAGTCAACTCTGACAACTTTGCAGGCAAGATGATCATACCCTCGAAATCACTTCTATCTTTGCTTGCTAGATACTCACTCTTTTGCTATGCCTATGCTACGATGCCTGCCACTTGCTTATCATGCCTCCCAAATTGCCATGTCAAACCTCTAACCCACCATGTCCTAGCAAACCATTGATTGGCTATGTTACCGCTTTGCTCAGCCCCTCTTATAGTGTTGCTAGTTGCAGGTGAACATTGGAGATCGTTTCTTGTTGGCACATTGTTTATTTTTGGGATATCACTATATTATCTTGTTATCTTAATGCACCTATATACTTGGTAAAGGGAGGAAGGCTCGGCCTTTTGCCTAGTGTTTTGTTCCACTCTTGCCGCCCTAGTTTCCGTCATATTGGTGTTATGTTCCCGGATTTTGCGTTCCTTACGCGGTTGGGTTATAATGGGAACCCCTTGACAGTTCACCTTGAATAAAACTCCTCCAGCAATGCCCAACCTTGGTTTTACCATTTGCCACCTAGCCTCTTTTTCCCTTGGGTTTCCGGAGCCCGAGGGTCATCTTATTTAAACCCCCCTGGGCCAGTGCTCCTCTGAGTGTTGGTCCGACCTGGGCAGCCTGCGGGGCCACCTCGGGGAAACTCGAGGGTTGGTTTTACTCGTAGCTTAACCTATCTGAGTGTGCCCTGAGAACGAGATATGTGCAGCTCCTATCGGGATTTGTTGGCACATTCAGGCGGTGTTGTGGGATGCCTTGTAGAACCGGGATGCCGAGTCTGATCGGAATGTCTCGGGAGAAGGAATATCCTTCGTTGACCGTGAGAGCTTGTGATGGGCTAAGTTGGGACTCCCCTGCAGGGATTTGAACTTTCGAAAGCCGTGCCCGCGGTTATGGGCAGATGGGAATTTGTTAATGTCTGGTTGTAGATAACATGAAATTTAACTTAATTAAAATGAATCAACCGCGTGTGTTACCGTGATGGTCTCCTCTCGGCGAAGTCCGGGAAATGAACACGGTATTGGAGTAATGCTTGACGTAGGTTGTTCTAGGATCACTTCTTGGTCATAGTTGTTCGACCGTGCTTTTGCCTTCTCTTCTCGCTCTCTTTTGCGAACAGGTTAGCCACCATATATGCTAGTCGCTTGCTGCAGCTCCACATATTACCTTGCTTTACCTACAAGCTTAAATAGTCTTGATCGCGAGGGTGCGAGATTGTTGAGTCCCCGTGACTCACAGTTTACTTCCAAAACCAGATGCAGGGACCGATGATACCGTTCCAGATGATGCGCTTGAGCTCAAGTGGGAGTTCGATGAAGACTCTCGCCATTACTATGTGTCTTTCCCAGATGATCAGTAGTGGTGCCCAATTGGGGCGATCGGGGACCATGTCGCGTGTTGGGGTTGATCTTTTATTTTGGTACCATAGTCGGACCATGAGTGTATTGGATGATTGCAATGTTATTCATGTATTTGTGTGACGTGGCGAGTGTAAGCCAACTATGTATCCTTTCCCCTTTTATATATTACATGGGTTGTTGTGAAGATTACCTTACTTGCGACATTGCTTTCAATGTGGTTATGCCTCTAAGTCGTGCTTCGACACATAGGAGATATAGCCGCATCGAGGGCGTTACAGGAGTGCACTTCGATGTCGTCTCCCTTGTAGCCGTTGGGGTAGATGCAACAGGAAGATCTCGGCTCGTGCCTGACCGGGCGGGGTTGCCCTGGTGGACGTGCTCGCTAGTACGCTGGGGAGGTGGGAGCTATGCGCCCACGTCAGCCACGTCATCGTTGATGTCTTCGCGAGAGGGCTGGAGTAGATGTCCGCCTCCGTACTCTCCACCGGTCGCTCTTGTCGTGGCGGGCAGAATGTCCACGCCGTCCTGCGTTGGTCATGCTCACTGTGGCATTCGCACTGTCCGCGGCGACAGCACCACCTGTGCGGTTTGTAGATGTGTGCAATGGAAGATTGGACATGGAAGGTTTTACAGCAATGGTGCCCTTCTTCTTGGGCGTCATGGGTGGTGATGATGATGAAGAACTCGATGGAATTGACGCACCACCTGCCATCCAGGTTCACGCCAGTGAGCCCCCTACTTGGCGTGCCAAAGATGTTAGCATGGACCGACGATCTATGGGGTGGCTCAACCCCTTTATGATTCGGCGAGGGGATTGCGCACGACGCAAAGAGTAGACGACAAAGGGTGCAACAAGATTTACCCAGGTTCAGGCCACTGAGAAGCGTAAAACCCTCCTCCTGCTTTGGTGTATTGGATGTGTGTGTGCACAAGTACATAGAGTGCTCTTCCTCGGCAAGGCACAAGGAGAGGGCTGCTACACAGGTACATATGCATGGGGTTAGAACAGATTCGAACCCTTGTAAAGGTTTCCCTAGCCCTCCTTTTATAGCTCAAGGGGGTGGCCATAGTGGCAAAAGGGTCATTACACCAATAGTGCAGAAAACCCTAGCTATGGCATGCCAAATACAACCTTGCTGGCGTAGGAGCCCCACGCCACCAATATGGTTGCAGTGTTAAAAAATAGTGGTGGCATTGGAGCCTACGCCAGCACTATTTTGTATACCTATAGTGTTGGGTTTAACCAATCGACGGCAATATCAGCCATAGAAATGGTGTGTGACATAGTGTAATGACAGTCATAAGATAAATCTTCTCCGGTGTCGCACATTGTCCGACGGCATTACTAGTTTTTTGAAAGCTATAAAAAAAATGCTGCCAGGGCAGCAGAAAATCGCTACCACGACAGCGTCATTTGTTACCAATTTATATAAACACGTTTTTGTCCCACATTGATTTCGGTAAGATATTTGCATTAATATATACATAGACACCGTTTATTCACATGCGTACAAATATTAACCACACACTATAGCTAGTTCTGTCGATCATGACTAACTAAACATTCGCTAAACTAAACCATGCATGCATATTGCATCTTATTAATTCAATCATCGTTAATTCTAGCACGGTACTCCTCTCCTTTAGGATTTTTTTGAAGAATAGGAAAACTCCTACATGTCCATAGTGTAGGACAAAGATCCACCGATCTCCGATCTTGAACTTGCAGTCTCTCTGTAGTTGTCTTCATTCATTTACTTCGAGTCGTGCCTCTCGTCGCAGTAGTCATCCATCACATGAGTCACAACACATCTAGGGAGCTTCTATTCTTGAACATGATAGTGACATAGTAAGCAAATATAGTAACACATGTGTATACTATGAGTTGAAAGAAGAATGTGTATATGAAAGCGATCAATATGGAGGAAAAACTTGTCTTGGACAAAAGGCAGGGCAAGGGATACACTAGTCAAATGTAAAAAATAGAAATTACACTTTGAAGCACAGAAACCATATATAATACATGCCTAAGAATGAAATATATGTGCCAACAAATATTTAAACTGATTATTACCATATAATATTTGTAGTCACTTTGAAGCATGAGGGAGAAGCCATTATTGTTGCCAAGGTGAGGATCGTTGCACATTCACCTAGTGTCGCAACAGTAGGGGCACTCTTCCATTTTGTGTTGCATTCATATAATTTAAATCAACATAAAAAATCGGCATGAGCTTTGCTAAAAATGGACATATATATTGAGTGCCGGAAATTTGACGAAACGGAAGTAAAGCTACGTTTCACCAGAACATTGGCAACTCTATAGACATTCCCTGCAAAAATAAAACATAGGGCGAGACACTTCCCGAGAGCAAAACAATGCAATGTTGCATTGACTAAAACAAGCACACACCAAAAAAGTCGATCAATTCATAATTATCACATATATATAAATAAACATTAGACACATTTGGTAAGATGTAATACATTTCATCAATTCATAGGTACACATAATGTGTGCATTTCATCACAATAATATGAACACTAGAACAAATCTACATGAAAATAAATTGGTAGAGGAAGGTCCTATACCGTCCGGACCGAGAGGGACGCCGACGGAGTAGGTCAGACATGATGAGTTGTGGAGTGGAACGGCGGGGCGAGGGGGCAGGGCAGCGCTGGCACAGCGGGGGCAAGGCAGGGTGGGGGCGGTGGCACGGTGGGGGCAAGGCGGGGTGGGGGGAAGGCGGCTAGTGGCAAGGCGGGGGCCGCGACGGAGGGCAGGGCGAGGTGGGGGGAACAGCGGCCGGTGGCAAGGCGGGGGCGGCGGCGGAGGGCATGGCGAGGTGGGGGGAATGGCGGGGGTGACGACGGAGGGTAGGGCGGGGACAAGGGCGGCAGCGCGAGATGGGTGAAAGTGAAAACGAGTTCATTTTCACTCTCAGTGGGTAATTAAGCCTAGCTGTTCATTGTTAGTGCTGGCATAGCTGACGTGGAAAACGCCAACAATAGGTTTTTAAAATAGGGTTGGCCAAATATTCATGGATGGCACTTTGAGCGACGACATGCATAATACAGATATTTACAGCGACACAAATTCTTCTCGTGGTTCAGAGTACATAAATATGGTACGGTTAATTTAGGGTATGTACACAGTACACACAGAAAATAAGTACATAAAATGAATCATGAAGTACGACGTCGTTTGAGAACCCTGTCGACGATGGTTTGGGTCTTCTTATTCTTGCTTTAGTACTTTCAGCCAGCGCTATGACTCTTTCTCAGGAAGGGGCGTCCTGTCGCTGGCAAGGTAATTCTGCTCCTTCTAGTGGTGTAGTCTTGCTCTTCATACATCTCCTCTTCTATTAGGTCCATGCCAAAGTGATCATAGTCATACTCGTTGGTGACTCTGTCCATCCCGACAATTCTCCTTTTGCCTCTCCGGATGATAACACAACTCGGCTTTGAAGGTTCAGTTAAATAGAAGCATTGTGCCACATCCTTACCGAATACCCAAGGCTCATATTTGGTAGTGATTCCTTTCACTGTTTTTGCACCAACAGGTTGTGCTTCGGGCAAAGACATGGTAATGAAACTACGTTCTTCATGCTCGACATTATTCTCCCATCTGAACATGAACAATGGCACCGTGTAATCTTCGCCATACTCAAGTTCCCATATCTATTCGATCCTACCATAGTATTTATTACTCTCATTCTCGGTCAACTGCAGCATCGTCACACCTGAGTTCTGGTAATCACAGTTTTTCTCCTTCGCTTCAGTATAGAATGTGTATCCATTTATATCATATGATTGGTATGTGGCGACAGTGCAAGTGGGGCCTGCTGCTATTGCATATATGAGATTTGCATTGGCTATACCGGTCGGTAGTGGTTTGTCCGAAATTCGCTCTTTGAACCAGGAAGCAAATTTGGAGTTGTGCTCTCTAATGATCTGGGCCTCGGTCCTCTGCCTCCCTGCCATTCCGTGCTCTCTCCTTAAGGTCTCCTTGTCAGTTTGCAGCCAAGGACTGATTATATCTGTGTGTTGTAACACTACTGTGTGCGCTCTTTCGAAGTCGTCACGGTGGTTTTTTATATCCATATTTAAATCACGCTTCAGCTGTGAGTGACCCACTCATTCGAGCCTATCAACATGTTTCTTCAAGGGAAAACCAAGAGATTGACCATCATTTATGACATTCTTGCAGAATGATATACACTCCTCGATTAGATAGGCCTACACGATGCTTCCATCTGGATGGGCTTTGTTATGAACGTATCCCTTCACAGTTCCATTCATCCATTCAAACGGGAACATGGTACGCAAGAATGTCGGTCCAAGGTCTTTCACCTCCGCAACCATATGAACTAGTAGATGGACCATGACATCAAACAATGACAGTGGGAAATATATCTCAAGTTCACATAGTATGGAAATGATCTCCTCTTGTAGTCATGTCAGATGCCGCACACTAATCGACTTTCGAGACATAGCATTGAAAAAGTTGTAGAAGTCAATAAGTGTGTTGCGGACGTGATCGTCCATTATCCCTCTGAGAGCTACCGGAAGTAATTGTCTCATCATCACATGACAGTCATGTGACTTCATGTTGCTAAACCTTTGCTTTTTCAAGTCAAGATACCTGCGTATGAGTCCCAAGTAGCCGGAAGGAACTTTCATGCCGTCGAGGCATTTGAAAACTTGAGAAAGCTCATCCTTGTCGAGAGTGAAGCAAGCTGGGGGGCAATAATCATCTTTTGTTTTGGACACAGTTTTTCCCTGGGCTGACTCGTTAGCTTTGGCTTTTTCCCTTCACCTTGTCCTTGGTTGTAATGGACGATGAAGGTTGAAGCTCTTCCCTAATACCGATATATTTCAAGTCTTGTCTAACCCTCAGATCATCTTTACTGTTTTCGAGCATCTCAAACAGTGTGTGAAGGAAGCTCTGCACACATTCTTTGTGATATGCATCATATCAAGAGAATGAGGAGTACTAAGTAGTTCCCAATACCGCAAGCACTAGAAAACATACTTCCTTTTCCATACTTTTAGCGGCATTTTGTTAGAGGACTTATTTATTTTCTTTCTTACCTTAGGGAAATCTTCCCAATTCATTAACATTTCCATGATTTCTGCTCCAGGCCTCTTACTCGGTGTCCCTCGGTTATCATCAGTATTGTTGAATAGATCTCCATGAGTTCTCCACTCGTCATCTTTGTGAAGCCACCTTCTATGGCCCATGAACACTATTTTGCTACTGCCCTTTTTCAATAGCTACCGAAAAGAGTTTTCATCAATACATTTAACACAACCGCAGTGTCCATGTCACGCTTGTGCGGAAATATGTCCATAACCCAGATATTCATGAACGGTCGTGAGCAATGCTGCTCTCGTGTGAAAATAATTTCCTGTGCTAGCATCCCTAGTTTTGACCCCTTTGGGCTTCCATAATATTTCTAACTCCTCCTTCAATATCTCAAGATATGTGTTGATATCATTGTCAGGTTGGGTTGGCCCTTGAGTTAGCAGAACCATGTGTATGTACTTTTGTTTCATGCAGCGCCACCATACAAATACGGGCCATGTACTATGTGTCCTACTCTGGTTGCCAAATGGATTTAGTCCATCACTACTGACACCCAACCTAGCGTTTCTTGCTTTTGCTACGAATTATGCTTCTAAATTGTCCAGTGCTTCCACTGACAACCATCTGCGATATGTCTCAGAATCCCATCACTTCTAGACTTTCTTGTCTTGTGCCAAGTCATGTTCTTTGCTTCCTTCGGGTCAGCGAAATAATGCTGCAAGCGAGGAATCAATGGAAGGTACCATACAACCTTTCGAGGTTCCTTCTGTCCAGGCTTGTATCGGGGTTCGTTGCAAGTTCGACGGTCAGTGTTGTTCTCATGCTCATTCCTATATAAGATGCAATCATTTATGCATGAGTGATATCTTACATGCGATCAAGCGGACACACGATCTTCTTCGCCTCATCTACGCAACGAGGCAAAAAATTCCCCTTTGGTAAAACTTTGTGTAAATATTCTAATGACAACTCATTTCAATGGTTAGGAAACCTTAACCATCTTTGATCAACGAGCTAGTCAAGTAGAGGCTCACTAGGGACTCTGTGTTCTGTCTATGTAATCACACATGTATTAAGGTTTCCGGTCAATACAATTCTAGCATGAATAATAAACATTTATCATGATATAAGGAAATATAAAATAACAACTTTATTATTTCCTCTAGGGCATATTTACTTCAGTCTCCCACTTGCACTAGAGTCAATAATCTAGTTCACATCACCATGTGATTTAACACCCATAGTTCACATCGCTATGTGACGAACACCCAAAGAGTTTACTAGACTCAATAATCTAGTTCACATCGATATGTTATTAACACCCAAAGAGTACTAAGGTGTGATCATGTTTTGATTGTGATAGAGGTTTAGTCAACGGGTCTGTCAAATTCAGATCCGTATGTATTTTGCAAATTTCTATGTCTACAATGCTCTGCATGGAGCTACTCCAGCTAATTCCTCCCACATTCAATATGTATCCAGATGAAGGCTCAGAGTCATCTGAATCGGTGTTAAAGCTTGCATTGATGTAACCTTTTACCACCTACTCTTTATCTCCTCCATAACCGAGAAACATTTCCTTACTCCTCTTAGGTAACTAAGGATAATTTTGACCGATGTCCAGTAATCTACTCCTGGATCATCATTGTACTTGTTGGGGATATGACTATTGGGTATGAACCGCCCAAGAGGGGTCGGGTCATACCATTGGTGGTTTACCAATGAAGATAGCGGATCATATGAGCCCATTGATGGTCCAAGGCCCAGAAGAGGCTTAAGGCCCGGGAGGATAAACCGTCATGTATGTATGACTTGTGTTGTAAGGCATGCGTAGTTAGTCACCGAGCCGGGCACGTTCTATATGAGCCGGCCGGGACTCTGTGAACCGCCGGGCGTCAACCTGTGTATATAAAGGGACGACCCGACGGCGGCTTAGGGCAAGAAACAAGAGATCGAGAATTAGGTCAAGCGTGTTCGCTCCCTGGTAATTGAAACCCTAGCGATACAATCCCAAACTAGAGTAGGCCTTTACCTTCATCGTAAGGGGACGAACTAGTATAAACTATCTGTGTCCTTTGTCCCATTTAACCCCTTTAAGCTAACCTAGCTGTGATGGCCCTGCGACTAAGTCCTTCTGCTAGGACATCTGCCGTGACAATTCCATGACAGTTCGCACCCACCGTGGGGCTCGCGCATGGCGGTTTCGAGTTCTTGAAGGGAAGATTTGAAGGGATCAAGGGATATGCTGTGGGTCGGATGACCAAGAGTCATCGCGGCAAGCTCTACATCGCTGATGCAGGATGGGGCCCCGAGGCCGACTCAATTGAGTACGGGTACCGGGTCCCCTTTAGTGGAATCCATGTCTTCATCGGCAAGATCGGCGTACCGGGCCCTGAGTCGGACATCTACATCGACATCGTCGAGACGGCTCAGTGTGCACGATCCGCCCGAGTTCAACCCGCCATGAAGCGTGCCTTTGTTGGTTTCACCCATGGGGTGGAAATTGGAGAAGGATCCGTGTCTGGTGGTGAGACAGTCGTCTACTCTGATGGTGAGTCATCCACCGGCGAGACCAATTCAATGTATCAATTGCAAGATGGCCGGCTTGGGGGCTGTTCCGATGGCGATAGTATTCCGGACCCCTAAGAGCCGCCGAATAGGGTCGCGATCTTCATGTCCGGTACACAACCGGTGCTTGGTTCAACAACCGCCGCGGCTATGACCTCCAGTTCAATGGCTGCAGCAGTGGCTGGTGGTGGCGATCCTGCATGCCCGCTGGCTCAAATTCTCACAGAGTTATTGGAGCCTCTAGCGACTCTGATGGGGTGGAGGTAACTCTAGACAACCAGGAACAGCACAAGGTGGATCTGGCGAAGTTGCGAGATGAGATAGCTCAAGCCAAGGAAGAGCTGGCGGCTGAGAACGCTAGGATGGTGGCAGAGCAGGCTGGTTTGGATGCCTAGGCACAGCGGATCCAAGCAGATTCCTTCCGGCTTAAGTTAGATCAGAACGCTTCAAATGAGGTCATGAGGATGAGGCATTGGAGTCATCTACCCCTAGTTTATGAGCTGAGGAACCTCTTCAACACGCTTGGAGCAGGGACCAATGACCCGCCGGTGGTGAACCAGGTGCCCGAAGCACTTGGGACCGGAGTGCCAGTTCAGCCATGGGCAATGGACCCGCCATGTTTGAGTAATACTCCGCCTTAGCATCTTCCAATACCTCCGGGTCATTATTCTAACAAGTTGGACAATATGATTTCTACGGCGACGCAATTGACGGCTCTACCGGTTGAAGGCGAGTCTCCAACAATGATAGAGACACGGAGGGCCAGAGAACTTTTTCAGACAGTTGTGGCTCAGTAGGCGGCTTATTCTTACAGTCGCGAGCGAATTCACTCAACCCCTCGTCCAAGCCGGAGTTACAGCAGGCACATTGACTCACTGGCGGTTTCAAGGAATGAACAACACCATAACCAGCCTCGTGGACATGACCCGGTGTGCGGTGGTGCCAATGCTCAGACTCTGGTGGATCATGGTAGAGCGCGTCGGGAGGACGAGCTGGCGGCTCAGCAAGCGGCTCATCAACACTCTCCGGCTTATCCGTCAGCTTCGGTGGAGGCAGGCGTGATCTCTAGAACCTTGGGTGTGCCATGTTTAGTACCGACTCTGCGTAACGATCATTTACCCAAGGATTACAAGGGTCCTCGCAAGGTGCCTAATTACACAGCAGATCAACCCCCTGAAGCTTGGATTGAAAGTTATGAGATGGCCATGGAGATGCTGGATGTTAGCGATGCCGCATGTGCTAAGTATATCACCATGATGTTGGATGGGCCGGCTCGCACTTGGTTGAAGGGGATGCCCGCCAACTCCATTGGGTCATGGGCGGAGCTAAAGGCCCGTTTTATCCAAAATTTCAAAGACACATGCAAGTAACCTATGTCAATCCTGGATTTGGATTCTTGTGTCCAAGGTGAGGGCGAGTCAACAACCCATTGGGTGCGCCAGATCTCAACTATTATACACTCGTCAGACAACATCGACGTCGACTCAGCGTTTTGATGTTGGAGAAAAATTACCATTTCCTCCCCCTCAAGAAGAAGCTTGGACGGCTTAAGCGCCACTACAATGACATGGGGGAGCTCATGGCAGCTCTTGTCAAGTATGTCGACTCTGATAGTACCAAAGACCCTGAATCTGATGAAGAGAAAGCTGGTAAGGGGAAGAAGAGTGGTAATACAAAGGGGCAGTAGTATAATACGACAAGCCAAGGTGGTAATGGTAAGCGTAAGGCCGACGGAAATTTAGACTTTGTATGCAGCTTAATGAGCCGCCGGTTCTCACTGCTCCCATTGATAAAGAGCCTTTGTTGTTATATGTGGCTACCAACAGCCGAGCTGTCAGCATGGCAATTGTGGTGGAAAGGAAGGAGTCAGGCAAGGAATATATGGTTCAGAGGCTGGTTTACTACATTAGTGAGGTGCTCATTGAGTCCAAGCAGAGGTATCCGCATTGGCAGAAGCTTGTATATGGGGTGTTCATGGCTAGTTGAAAGCTCAAGCATATTTTCTGGGTCATCCCATCACTATGGTTAGTTTTGCTCCTTTAGGGGATATTATTCAAAACAGAGAAGCCATGGGTCGGGTAGCCAAGTGGGCCATTGAGCTTGGAGCCCATGGTTTGAAGTACATGCCTCGCACAGCCATCAAGTCTCAAGCACTTGTGGATTTTACCAATGATTGGACAGAGTTGCAGATGCCTGAGGAGAAGCCGAATAGCACATATTGGACTATTCACTTTTGATGGATCCAGGCAGTTGGAAGGCTCGGGGGCTGGAGGTATCTTGACATCCCCACGAGGCGATAAATTTTGTTATGTTTTAAGGTTGATGTTCCCTTGTACTAATAATGCAGCTGAGTATGATGCCTTGCTCCACGGTCTTCGGATGGCTAAGGAGATGAACTTAAGACGGGTAAGGTGTTTTGGTGACTCGGATTTGGTAGCCCAGCAAGTTTCTGGCACTTGGGATTCTAAAGACCCACTCATGGCCGCTTATCTCCGAGAGGTTGATGCTATTGCTGGTCATTTCGAGGGCTATCAAGTAGAGCATGTTGATCGAAGGAAAAACAAGGCGGATGATGCGTTGAGCCGGTTGAGATCCAAGCATAAGCCAGTGCCACCCAATATTTTCCTTGATATTCTGCATAATCCTTTAGTCAAACTGCCTACAAAGGAAGATCTTGCTATTCCTGACCTGGAGGCGCGGCTGGTGGCGGCTCTTCATGCTATTCTTGATTGGAAAGTTCCATATTTGGTGTATATGACCCGGGGCGAGTTGCGTGAAGATGAAGCTTTGGCCAGGCAGGTAACCCGGTGGTCCAAGTCAATGACTATTGTCAATGGAGAGTTGCATCATCGCAGTGTTATAGGGGCGCTTCAACATTGTGTTTCTCCCAAATAAGGTTGTGAGATCCTATGAGAGATTCATGAAGGAGATTGTGGTCATCATGCCGGCTCTAAGTCTCTTGTGGACAAGGCTTTTCGTCATGGATTTTATTGGCTGACTGAAAGTGCAACTATCCCTGGGTGGTTTTGGTAATTCCTAACAACATATAGCTCATTGAGCTAAAACTATTTCAAGATAAATATTTCAGGAAAGCTCAATGATTGGCATGGCATGGATTAGAAAGTGGACCCCTCAAAATGCTAAGGACAAAAGACTGGTTCAAGCTCAAAGCACAAGACTCTACATTTTACTTTTAGTGATCCAAGATCACATCGAGTCCATAGGAAAAGCCAATACTATTAAAAGAGAGTGAGGTGTTGCTTAATGAGTTACTTGCTCAAAATGCTTAGTGATATGCTCCAAAAACCCTCAACTGCTTTCTCATATCCACATATGTCCCAAACCAAAAGTCAAACTCGGCCCCACCAAAATCTTCTATCCGGCGCCACCGAGTTCTCTTGACATAGCCACTGCCACAAACCCTAGTCACTTCAGTCTCACCGATAGGGATCTCGGTCTCACCGAGATGGGATTGCATCCTCTCCATTTCCCTTCGTAACATTTCGGTCCAACCGAGATGAGCGATCGGTCCCACCGAGATTGCAATGCAAACTCTCTGTTTCCCCTTCGTAATGTTTTGGTCTAACCGAGATGAGCAAATCGGTCCCACCGAGTATACCTGACCAACTCTCTGTTTGTCTATTACCAAAATCGGTCCCACCGAGTTTGTGTAATCGGTCTCACCGAGATTACGTTATGCCTTAACCCTAATGAAATCGGTCCCACCGAGTTGACATGTCGGTCCCACCGAAAATCCTAACGTTCAGAGTTTGAACTAAATCGGTCTTACTGAGTTTTATAATTCGATCCCACCGAGTTTGGTGATTTGTGTATAATGGTTAGATTTTTTGTGGAGGCTATATATACCCCTCCACCCACTCTTCATTGGAAGAGAGAGCCATCAGAACATGCCTACACTTCCAACATACATTTTCTGAGAGAGAACCACCTACACTTGTGTTGAGGTCAAGATATTCCATTCCAACCACATAAATCTTGATCTCTAGCCTTCCCCAAGTTGCTTTCCACTCAAATCATCTTTCTACCAAATCCAATCCTATGAGAGAGAGTTGAGTGTTGGGGACACTATCATTTGAAGCACAAGAGCAAGGAGTTCATCATCAACACACCATCTATTACCTTTTGGAGAGTGGTGTCTCCTAGATTTGTTAGGTGTCACTTGGGAGCCTCCGTCAAGATTGTGGAGTTGAACCAAGGAGTTTGTACAGGCAAGGAGATCACCTACTTCGCGAATATCTACCCTAGTGAGGCAAGTGCTTCGTGGCCGATGGCCATGGTGGGATAGACAAGGTCTCCATTTGCTTTAATTTCCATAGCTTTTGGTGATCATAGCCTTGGTTTCACAATCTAGGAGAGTATGGCGTCTAGTGAGGGAAATTACCACCGTAGAGGTCCTTACTTTGATGGTACTAATTTTGCTAGTTGGAAGCATAAGATGAAAATGCATATTCTTAGACATAACCCTGCTGTTTGGGCTATTGTGTGTATTGGCTTGCAAGGTAAATTATTTGATGGGAGAGAACCGAACCGTGAAGCTACCGTGGAAGAGTTGAAGATGCTGCAATACAATGCTCAAGCTTGTGATATTCTCTTCAACGGATTGTGCCCTGAAGAATTCAACAAAATCAGCCGTCTTGAGAATGCAAAGGAAATTTGGGATACTTTGATTGATATGCATGAAGGTACCGACTCCGTCAAGGAATCCAAATTGGATGTGCTTCAAAGTCAACTTGACAAGTTCAAGATGAAGGATGGTGAAGGTGTCGCTGAAACATACTCTATGCTTGCTCTCATCACAAATGAGATATGAGATTGCCGGCTTAGGAAGTGAAAAGATGACCAATAGATTCATCATCAAGAAGAAAATAAGAGCCTTCGATGGATGTCGGTGGGAACGGCACCTATGGGATCACAAGAATCCCTACTGTGGTTAGCGGGGCGCGGGGGTCATGAGAAGAGCGGATCAAACAGATAGCACACGGTTCGTTTATCCAGGTTCGGGCCGCGAGGATGCGTAAAACCCTACTCCTGCTTTGGTGGATTGTATATCTGTGTTCTTGAGCTAGCTATGGGGCGTGAGGAGCTCCAAAAAGCCGAATCCTTCCTCTGGTCGCCTCGGGCCTCCTTTTATAAAAAAGGGGTTGCCACAGTGGCACACAGGAGGTGGAAAGGGTACAGTGATGCGAGGTTATCCCTCGCATTACATGACAAGGCGCATTTAATGCGTCTTGCTTAGGTGTGTTTGCTTTATCGGGGACGGGGGAGAAACCTGTCTCGTCCGTCGCTGCTCCTTCTTGTGTCGACACGCGCCCTGGCCAGCGACGCCTGCGATGCCATGTAGGTAGGCAGGCAGCTGAGGTGGCGCAGTGGTGGGTCTTCACGAGGATCTGCATGCCGCCACGCAGGTGCCTGCCCAGCTAGTTGGGTCGGCAGCTGCATGCGAACGGCGGTGGAGGTTTAGTCAGTGTGGGCCTGATGGTGGTCCTGCGGATGTCCTCGGCAAGGGCCTTGCCGGGGCCCCGGCAAGGGTCTTGCCGAGGCGCCTGCTGTCATCCCCTGCAAGGCGCTTGCCGGGGGCCTTGTGGTCTTCCTCGGCTGGGATCCCGCCAAGGGTTGTCGTCTCCTTAGTGCGTATCTGATCTTGAATGTCTTCACAAAGATCTGCATGCCGCCACGGGGATGTCTCCCGAATCCTTGCCCTTTGGGGGCAGTGGACTCAAGGGTGGTTTGCTCCATAGGCGCGGGACGAGTCGCCGCGGCAAGGGTCTTGCCGGGGCTACTAGAACTTTCTCCCGGCAAGGATCTTGTCGGGGGAGTCCGCTTCGTCCCCTTTGCTCTTCATGGTCTTGGCCTTGGCGTTGTTCTAGTTCTCTTGAGCTTTGGTCCTACCCTGGCTCACGTCCCTTGCCTTGCTTGGTGTGGTGGTGCCCGTGGCTCAGACTACCCGTGCATAGTTATAGGGGTACAAAAAGCGTACCCCTCTTTTTTTACACCGACAGGAGCCCCCGGGCCTGGGACACACATAAGCGCAACACGTTGTTGGGATAGGCCCAAAGACGGTGCGCGGGCAGGCGGGGCGGTTTTTACCGTGGTAAGGTTCTTCGCGCGCTGTGCTTCCCACGACTCCCGCGCGTGGCGCGGCGTGGGGAGGCGCGTGTGATGTGGGCGGCATGCGTGGGGTTGGTTCCCGCTGGCATGCATCACATCGTAGTAAAGGGGCGGTTCACGCCTTCCCCATAAACGGAGGGAGGCGTGGAGGCGTGGCCCATTTACTGAATGGGGCTGAGGCGCGGTCTTCAAGGCGTCCACTCCCCACGATCACGGGGTGGGGAGTGGTCGTCTCACCCGTCCCCTCGGTTCTGCACGTCCGCCACGTGTCTCCCATGCACCTGGGGTGGCAAATGGTGGATGCGGGAAACCGGGCCGTCGCTGGTTGGGGTGGCGGATCGGTCCTGGCTCCCTGCGCCTTCCGTATCTTGATTGTCCGAGCGGGGCGGCCGAGCCCCAACCCCGATCCTTTATAAAGAGCGGGAGGGGGGATGGCGTCCCGCATTCTTTCATCTTCTTCTTCCTTCAGCTTCTGCTCCTCCCTTCCATCCGTCATGGAGAGAGGGAATCCCGGTCCTTCAACAGTGCCGGCGAGGGTCGCCGCTCGACAACGCGTCCCTCCTTCTCCTGCGCCTGCGGTGGCAGAGCCAGCCGCGAGGGGAAGGGGGAGGGGGCGAGGCCATGGGCGAGGCCGGGGCGCTCAGGAAAGAGGAGGACGGGGCGGCGCGCCGGCCTCGCCTCCGCCAGCAGCTCCTCCTCCAATGGAGGGCCATGTTGGGGATGACCCTTGTGAGTTCTTCGTCAGGCTGCGCCGGTCGCCGCGCCGGCGACTTCGTCTCCCGACTCTATTTGCGCGGGAGATGGAGCTGGATCCGCCGGAATCGTTGCGGCTGCACATGAGGGGCTGCGGGATCAATGGCATGCGGGTCCGCGTCGACTTGCCCGCCCCTCACGTGATGTATCTTTGTCGGGGATGGAAGACGTTTGCTCATATCCACCGCTTGACGGAGGGGCTCACTCTCCATTTTAAGCTGATGGAGGGTGGCCTTCTCTCCGTCAAGGTCTTCGGGTGCTTTGGGACCCGTGCAAGGTGCTGCGTGGAGAGCTCTTCTGATAGTGAAGACTCCTCCTCGGGCGGGAGTGACGAGGAGGACAGCGGCAGCAACGACGAGGGTAGTAGGCGGCAAGATGACGGGTCCGACTAGGTGTCGGGTGCCGCTCCGTGCGGCACCGGCGACCCCATCATCCGTGTCGCCGGCTCCTTGAACTTCTCGGGGTCGTCTCCTTGGGCGGCTGGCGTTGGGAGGCTGCGGAAGAGGAAGAGGGCGGGCGGCAAGGCCGTCAAGTCGGAGTACGCGGACACCGACGCCTTCGATGTGTGCTGACGTCCTGCCGCCTCGTCTTTGAGCTCTGCTTCCGACGCCGCCATCACCATCCAGCCTTTGGACGGCCACCAAGATGTTCTATTGGTGTCTTCTACCACCCGTAGCTCGCCTAGGCGCTCCTTTTGTCCCTTTCACCTCCTTGACCTACCTCCTGAAAAGAGGGACAAGAAAGGGATTATGGGCACCTTATCTCTTTTTAGTTCGTAAGCCTTCGGGCTTTTGTTGAATTTAAAACTTGTAATCCCATCATTCATGTTTTTCATTCCCTATGGATTGTACTTGAGTGGAATGTTTTTTAATGAAAAAGGGATGCTTGTCGGGTCATTTGTTTGCGGGTGGAACCCACAACAAGGAGTAAATCCTTGATATCTTCGAGATAAACATTTCCTTGTGCGGCAACAGGCCTTGCCGTCTCCCCACTTCGCTCGACCTTCCTCACGCCTTTGGCGGAGGCAGGCATGAAGCGGGTTCAGGCTCCTTGTTTCATCCTTTCGCTGCCGCAACTATGACCAAACTTGGCCCCAGGAACGAGCCCTAGGGCCTAGAGTTATGGGAGCACGGTAGCTTAGGGGAAAACGAGGTTTCACATACCTCAGTCCATAATGGAATGCAAGATAAGGGATGAAGAACTTATCTGAAGCTGCAGTCCCCGGCAACCCTGGTTCGCCGTGGGTGAATCTTTGCTCTTGCAGCCCCCGGCAATACTGGCTTGCCGGGGGCTAGATGCTGGTCTGTTCCTCTTTTTTTTCTCCCCAAGTGGTTCGACATGGATATCTGTGTGTCCTGTGAACCAAAGAAGACAAAAGAAAGACAAAGAGATGCACACTCGACATCTAAGCTAGGGGTTAGTCGCCGCTAAGCACTATCAACCCTAACCAAGGATGAGACTCGACCTAGCATGCATGCTATAACTTAGGGCGCCAGCGCTTCATTTATTTATGCTCAGGGTCTGCGCCTGGCTTTGTACAGAGGGTTACATGCATCATCAGCAAGGCTCGTACAAAAGGTGGCTTGACGGGGGGCCCGGCAAGCCACGCCTCACGGGTAAAACTTGCGAAGATGCTCAATGTTCCAAGAGTTACTCACCGGAACGGCATCTTCGGTCTCCAGGCGGACTGCACCAGGCCTGGTGACTAGTATTACCCGATAAGGGCCTTCCCACTTTGGCGTCAACTTGTTGGAATTCTGGGCCGATTGAACGCGCCGAAGAACAAGGTCGCCTTCCTCAAAGCTTCGGGCATGAACCTTGCGGCTATGGTAGTGGCGCAAGGCTTGCTGGTAGCGCGCTGCTCTCACAGCCGCCCGAAGATGATCTTCCTCGAGGAGCGTTGCGTCATCTTGCCGCAATTGTTCTTGCTCAAGCTCATCATAAGCGAGTACTCGAGGTGAGCCGTATATGAGTTCCATGGGGAGAACTACTTCTGCCCCGTATACCAGGGCAAAGGGTGTCTGGCCGGTGGCTCGATTTGGTGTCGTTTTGATTGACCAAAGAACCACTGGCAATTCATCAATCCAGCGCCTTCCACTCTTGTGCAGTCTGTCAAAGGTCTTTGTCCTCAGGCCTCGTAGTACTTCAGCATTTGCCCTCTCAGCTTGACCATTGCTTCATGGGTGAGCAACGGAAGCGAAACAGACCTTGCTGTCGAGGTCTTGAATATATTGCATGAAGGTGTGGCTTGTGAACTGCGTGCCGTTGTCGGTGATAACCCTATTGGGTACACCAAAACGGCACACCAGTCCTTTGAAGAACTTGACGGCTGACTGTGATGTGACCTTCCTCACTGCTTCCACTTCTGGCCACTTTGTGAACTTGTCGATTGCAACGTACAAGTACTCAAAGCCCCCGACAGCGCGGGGGAAAGGGCCCAGTATGTCGAGCCCCCAGACCGAGAAAGGCCAGGAGAGAGGAATGGTTTGAAGGGCTTGAGCTGGCTGATGAAGCTTCTTTGAATGGAACTGACACGCTTCACACCTGGTGACTAGTGTCGTCGTATCCTAGAGAGCGGTGGGCCAGAAGAAGCCTTGCCGAAACGCTTTGCCGGCAAGGGCCCTTGACCCGATGTGGGATCCACATATGCCTCCATATATCTCCGCCAACAGCAACAGTCCTTCCTCTCGAGGGATACACTTCAATTTCACGTCATTTGGCCTCTTTCTGTACAGGACGTCATCGACGAACTGGTACATAGTAGAGCGACGGGCTACTTTTTCCGCATCTTCCTTCACCTCAGGAAGTTCCCCTGTTTGGAGGAATCGGGCGGTATGTTGTGCCCACGCTGGAGCCTGGGGCTCGACGGCGAGGACTAAAGGCATTTCCTCCGCTATCGGAGCGGCTGTCTCCATGGCAAGAGCTTGATGCTCTGTCGGAGCTAGCCGTCCCGTGGCGGGCTTAGTGTCTCCGGCAACATCCTTGCCGACGGCTTCGGGGAGCTCGGCGGGAAAGTACTTGTTGGGCCCTGATTTTCTCCTCTTATTATGCTCTGTTGATGGATCAACGGATGGCTGAGTTAGCCGAAGCACAAAGGTACCTGGTTCCACAGGTAGCTTGAGGGCAGCGCGTTTTGACAGGTAATCGGCAATATCATTCTCCGCTCGGGGAACGTATTATGCCTGTATACCGTCAAAACGCTCTTCCAGCTTTCTCACTTCATCAACGTAGGCCTTCATCAACGGGCTCTGGTAATCCTTGTTGACTTGCTTGACGACAAGTTGCGAGTCGCCTCTGACGACGAGTTTCTTGATTCCGAGGTCCGCCACGATCCTAAGACCGGCAAGCAGCCCTTCGTACTCAGCCGTATTGTTTGTTGACACCTCCCTGGGGAAGTGCATTTGGATCACGTACTTGAGGTGCTCTCCGGTGGGCGCGACAAGCAGTACGCCAGCCCTGGCACCCTGTAAGGAGAAAGCTCCATCAAAGTACATGATCCAGTCGCAACTTGCCTCCTTGCCGGGGAGAGCAGTCTCTTGGGTTTCTTCGTCAGGCGTCGCGGTCCATTCTGCAATGAACTCCTCCAGGACTCGGCTTTGAATCGTCGAGGTACTCTCAAACTTGAGGCCAAAGCTGGACAGTTCCAGTGCCCACTCTATGATCCTTCCCATTGCGTCTGGATTGTGCAATATCCATTGCAGAGGGAGGCGAGTGACGACAGTGATTTCGTGCGCCTGGAAGTAGTGACGCAGCTTCCTCGAGGCCATAAGAAGGCCGAAGAGCAGTTTTTGCACACCGGAGTACCTCGATCTAGCCCCCTGTAGGAGGGAACTAACAAAGTAGACCGGGTGCTGCATCATTTTCTTCTTCGGCGGCACTTCAATTGGCTGTGTCGTCTCGGCATCGGTGGCATCGGGCTCCGTCGCTGCTATTACCTCATCATCAATTTCTCTCTGCACCACTAGTGCGGCGCTGACCACCTGGTTCGTTGCCGCCAGGTACATCAGCAATGGTTCCTGTGGCCTAGGCGCAACTAGTATTGGCGCGGAGGAGAGGTACCTCTTCAAATCTTGCAATGTTGCTTCAGCTTCTGGCGTCCACTCCATCGGGCCCGCCTTTTTCAAAATCTTGAAAAAGGGAAGGGCGCGCTCGGCAGACTTGGAAATGAACCTGCTCATGGCGGCAACGCAACCAGCAAGCCGACGCACATCCTTGACTCGCTTGGGCGCTTCAATCTTCTATATAGCTTTGATCTTGTCCGGATTGGCCTCTATCCCATGTTGTGACACAAAGAACCCGAGAAGCTTGCCAGACGGGACGCCGAAGACGCACTTCCTAGGGTTCAGCTTGAGATTGATCTTGCGTAGGTTTGCAAATGTTTCTTGTAAATCTGATATGAGGGTTGCCCTGTTCTTGGTTTTGACCACTATATCATCCATATAAGCTTCCATATTTCTATGGAGCTGGGGTTCAAAACCAATCTGGACTGCCCTTGCAAACATTGAACCAGCACTCTTCAATCTGAAAGGCATCCATATAAAGCAATATGTACCACATGGGGTGATGAATGCCGTTTTCTCTTCATCTTCCCTTGTCATGAAGATCTGGTGGTAGCCGGAGTAGGCATCAAGGAATGACAACAGATCACACCTAGCTGTGGAGTCAACAATCTGGTCGATGCGCGGCAACGGGAAGGGGTCTTTGGGACAAGCCTTATTAATATCTGTGTAATCAATACACATCCTCCACTTCCCATTTGCCTTGCGCACTACCACCGGATTGGCCAACCACGTTGGATGGAGCACTCCTCTTACCAAACCCGTTGCTTCGAGTTTTCGGATCTCCTCTGTGATGAACTCTTGTCGTTCCAAATCTTGCTTTCTGACCTTCTGCTTGACGGGCCGCGCATAAGGACAGACACCAAGGTGGTGCTCAATCACCTCCCTGGGAACGCCAGGGATGTCGGATGCTTGCCATCCAAACACATCGACATTCGCCCGCAGGAAGGTGACGAGCGCGTCCTCCTATTTGTCGTCAAGGGTGGAGCTTATGGTAAAAGCTCCTCCCGTGCCGTCCTCCTTGACAGAAACCTTCTTGGTTCCCGGCGGTGTGGCCCTGGACTTCTTGTTTCTGTCGGTGGAGCTCTCTGGCACGTCCTCGACGGGAGCGCTACACTCCGAAGAGGTGTGCTTGCCGGAGTGGGTGCCTAAGGTCTCACCGGTCTTCTTCTTTTGCCTTCTCGGGGCTCCAGTGGCAGGAGCAAGCACCTTAGCAGTGGCGGCTGCTGCAACTGCTTGTTGGTAGAATTGGTCAGCGCAAATTAGCGCATCCTTCTTGTCTGACGGGACGGTGATGATCGCCACAGGCCCCGGCATCTTCAAGGTGTTGTAGGCGTAATGTGACGCCGCCATGAACTTGGCCAGCGCTGGGCGGCCAAGGATCCCGTTGTAAGGCAAGGGGATCTTGGCAACGTCGAACACAATCCTTTCTGTCTTGTAGTTCAGATCACTCCCAAAAGTCATGGGCAACGTGACCTTTCCCTTTGGTTGACTTATTCCCGGGTTGACCCCCTGAAACGTGCCCGTCTCTTCGAGGTCTTCATCAGGAATCTGCAATTTCTCGATCACGGCAGGCAATATTAAGTTCAGACCGGCCCCGCCATTGACTAGCATCTTTGTCACCTTGAGGTTGCGTATTGTTGGTGAAACCAACAATGCAAGCACCCGACTGCAGTAGTGCAATCAGGGTGATCCTCAGTGTCAAAAATGATAGGTGTGCTAGACCACTTCGGCGGCCTTTGGGCATCAAATGACGGTTCCGTCGCTATAATCTCACGCGCTCACTGTTTAAGCTGGCGGTGAGAGGTATGCAGCGAGGCGCCGCCATCGACGCACATGGCCTCTATAGCTTTCTGAAATTCTTGGTCACCAGACTCATCGTCCTCTTCGTGATCATCGTCTTCTGGCTTTTTTTCACGGCCCCGGGCGGGCCTCTCCTGCTGTTTATCTTTGCCGCGACGGCCCGCCTGGCCATTACGCTTCTTGCCGGACCCCTCAGCACCGTCCTGGCCTTTCTCCTTGTCCCGCCTCTCATATTCAGCCCTCTGCTTCTCAGCAAGGAGCTCAACCTGTCGGCAGTTCTGGAGATCATGGCTTTTGGTGCGATGGATCTTGCAGTATTGCTTGTCGGAGTTTCCTGGCTTCTCGGCAGCCGCCAAGGCCCGGCAGGCGACACATCCGACAATTTCCTTGCCGGGGTCATCTGCCTTGGTTTTCTTGGCGGAGCCGGCGTCGTCAGATCCCTCGACGGCAAGCACAGCCTTACCTTTGCGCTTCCTGTTGTGGCACCGGCCTTTCTTCGCCAGGTCAGCAGTATCCTCATCTGAGGAGTCGGTTTCCACGCCGGCATCTTTGCCGGGGTACTTCCTTCCCTCTTCAGCTCGAGCACATCTGTCAGCAAGAACATAGAGTTCTGCCACATCTTTCACCTTGTTCATTGCCAGTTCTTCGCGCATCTTGCGGTTACGCACGTTCTGATGGAACGCGCTGATGATGGCGGCAGGGTGAACATCAGGGATATTGTACTGTACCCGGCTGAACCTCTGTATATACTTGCGCAGACTCTCGCCTCCCTTCTGGGGAATGACATGCAGGTCGCTTGCTTGGCCATGGGCTTGGTGACCTCCAGTAAAGGCGCCCACAAACTCATGGCACAAATCCGACCAGGAGGAAATAGAGTCTACCGGCAAGTGCATCAACCGTGACATGGCGTTGGGTTTAAGAGCCAATGGAAAGTAATTCGCAAGCACCTTATCATCGCGGGCTCCGGCGGCTTGCATCGCGATGGTGTAGATGCTGAGGAACTCAGACGGGTGAGTCTTGCCGTTGTACTTTTCGCCAACGTCAGGTTTGAAGGTGCAGTGAGTGGGCCACTGGAACTGCCGCAGCTCACGGGTAAAAGCCGGACAGCCTACCTCGTAAGGTAGGCCTCCAGGGCTCTCCGGGGTCGGGTGGTTCATAGTAGGCCCTGCTCGCCTGTCTGACAGGTGGCGCGCTCTGCGCCGGCGCTCTATAGTGGTTCGAGCGTCTTCATGGGCTCGTTCCCGAAGAACTTGGCACTGGTCACAGTGGGTCCGCGGGTCAGACGATGCTATGGAGATGTCGTCGCCCGCGACGTCGCAACAAGCCGGCGTCCGCGGTACTGGATGGGGAAGAGGTGAATGCACCATGGTCGCGGCGTCGCCGGCTTTTCCGCCACTGGTCCGCGGGACTCCATCGGAGCATCGACCCAGGGGCCCCACCGGACTTGGTTCGTCTTTTTTGGCCACCACAACAAGGCTTCGGATAGTGGCTCTCCATTCGTCAAGTTTCCCCGTAGTGGGAGGAAAATCGAGGAGCAACTGCGCGCGCACCAGGGCCTCTGCTGGCATCGGTGGCAGCGAAACCTGCACGGATCGCGACGCGCTTCGCCTTCTGACCATCTCAGAAGGAGCTCTATAACGACCCCGCGGTTGCATGCCGTTTTCACCAGCGCCTCGGCGAGTGGGCAGGTCTTCTACGTCCCGGGAGTGGCGCTCAGGACTCTTCCCGCGGCGATGCCAGGGATCTTCGGCATGATTACGACGTTCGTCGCACGCTGCCTGGGAGGAGCGCGCTGTTGGCGTCGGCGTGGGAGTCTTGGAGGCCCTTGCGTCGCCTTCGGGTGGGGCGGCGATGACCCTGGTAGGCTCCGCTCCACCCGCGAAGGGCTTGGCTCCGCCTTTGGATTTGGCAACGTGTGGCCCGTTACCAGGCGCACAAACATCGCCGCCTCCCAAACTCCGGCTGCTGGGATGGTGTTGGTGTTCACGAGCAGCGCCCCGGGTCCTTTCTGCGACCGGTCCGCTGCTCGCCCGCGTCAGGACGGGCTGTCTGGCTTCCGACTGGCCAACCGCCACCGTCGTCTTCTTCTTGGGCGCCATGATGATGAAGAAGCGCCGAACTAACTGCTAAAGCCGATTCTCACAACTGCTTCCCCTACCTGCAGCGCCAGAGATGTCGGCAGGAACGACACCTATGGGATCACAAGAATCCCTACTGTGGTTAGCGGGGCGCGGGGTCGTGAGAAGAGCGGATCAAACAGATAGCACACGGTTCGTTTATCCAGGTTCGGGCCGCGAGGATGCGTAAAACCCTACTCCTGCTTTGGTGGATTGTATATCTATGTTCTTGAGCTAGCTATGGGGCGTGAGGAGCTCCAAAAAGCCGAATCCTTCCTCTGGTCGCCTCGGGCCTTCTTTTATAGAAAAAGGGGTTGCCACAGTGGCACACAGGAGGTGGAAAGGGTACAGTGGTGCGAGGTTATCCCTCGCATTACATGACAAGGCGCATTTAATGCGTCTTGCTTAGGTGTCCTCGCTTTATCGGGGACGAGGGAGAAACCTGTCTCGTCCGTCGCCGCTCCTTCTTGTGTCGACACGCGCCCTGGCCAGCGATGCCTGCGATGCCATGTAGGTAGGCAGGCAGCTGAGGTGGCGCAGTGGTGGGTCTTCACGAAGATCTGCATGCCGCCACGCAGGTGCCTGCCCAGCTGGTTGGGTCGGCAGCTGCATGCGAACGGTGGTGGAGGTTTAGTCAGTGTGGGCCTGATGGTGGTCCTGCGGATGTCCTCGCCAAGGGCCTTGCCGGGGCCCCGGCAAGGGTCTTGCCGAGGCGCCTGCTGTCATCCCCGGCAAGGCGCTTGCCGGGGGCCTTGTGGTCTTCCTCAACTGGGATCCCGCCAAGGGTTGTCGTCTCCTTAGTGTGTATCTGATCTTGAATGTCTTCACAAAGATCTGCATGCTGCCACGGGGATGTCTCCCGAATCCTTGCCCTTTGGGGGCAGTGGACTCAAGGGTGGTTTGCTTCGTAGGCGCGGGACGAGTCGCCGCGGCAAGGGTCTTGCCGGGGCTGCTAGAACTGTCTCCCGGCAAGGATCTTGCCGGGGGAGTCCGCTTCGTCCCCTTTGCTCTTAGTGGTCTTGGCCTTGGCGTTGTTCTAGTTCTCTTGAGCTTCGGTCCTACCCTGGCTCACCTCCCTTGCCCTGCTTGGTGTGGTGGTGCCCGTGGCTCAGACTGCCCATGCATAGTTATAGGGGTACAAAAAGTGTACCCCTCTTTTTGTACACCGACAATGGAAAATATGATACCGTGTGTACATTGATCCAAATGATGCCCAATTACAAAGATCTCAAGCCAACGGAAGTCATTGGAAGAATTGTTGCTCATGAGATGTCACTCAAGGATAAGGAAGAGCTTCACAACAAGTCAAGTGGTGCTTACAAAGCCTCATTATAACGCCCTCGATGCGGCTATATCTCCCACGTGTCGAAGCACGACTTAGAGGCATAACCGCATTGAAAGCAATGTCGCAAGTGAGGTAATCTTCACACAACCCATGTAATACATAAGGGAAAGAGATACATAGTTGTCTTACAATCGCCACTTCGCACAAAACATGAATAAAGCATTACATCATCCAGATACAATCAAGGTCCCACTACGGAACCAAAATAAAAGAAGACTACCCCAAATGCTACACATATCCCCAATCGTCCCAACTGGGCTCCACTACTGATCAACTGGAAAACGGAACAACATAAAGAACACGATCTTCATAGAGCTCCTCCTTGAGCTTGGTTGCGTCATCTGCACGATTCAACGGCACCTGCAAGCAAGGTTGTCAGAATCGTGATTTTGAATCGGATCGGAGCTTCGATGGTAGGATCGCAAATCATAGAATCTTCACTATCAGGATCGTAGAAACGTAGATCCTAAGAACTAAAGTCGTAGAATCATAAGGGTTAGTTTGGATCGTAAAGTCGTAGAATCGTCTAACAGAATCGCGATTCTGACAACCTTGCCTGCAAGCTGGTTTTGAAAGTATCTGTGAGTCACGGGGACTCAGCAATCTCACACCCTCGCGATCAAGACTATTTAAGCTTATGGGTAAGGTAAAGGTATGAGGTGGAGCTGCCGCAAGCGACTAGCATATATGGTGGCTAACACATGCAAATGAGAGCGAGAAGAGAAGGCAAAAGCATGGTCGAACAACTATGATCAAGAAGTGATCCTAGAACAACCTACGTCAAACATTACTCCAACACCATGTTCACTTCCCGAACTCCGCCGGGAAGAGACCATCACGGTTACACACGCGGTTGATGTATTTTAATTAAGATCAACTTCAGGTTTTCTACAACCAGACGTTAACAAATTCCTATCTGCCCATAACTGCGGGCACGGCTTTCGAAAGTTCAAATCCCTGCAGGGGTGTCCCAACTTAGCCCATCACAAGCTCTCACGGTCAACGAAGGATATTCCTTCTAGCGGGAAGACCCGATCAGACTCGGAATCCTGGTTACAAGAGATCCTCGACAATGGTAAGACAAGTCCAGCAAGACCACCCGATGCGCCGACATCCCAATAGGAGCTGCACATATCTCGTTCTCAGGGTACACCGGATAAGCTAAGCGTACGGGAGCCAACGTAACCCAAGTTGCCAAGGGACGGCCCCGCACGGTGCTCTGGGTTGGACCAACACTTAGACAAGCACTGGCCCGGGGGTTTAAAAATAAAGATGACCCTCGGGATGCACGACTCCCAAGGGAAAAAGGCTAGGTGGCGAATGGTAAAACCAAGGTTGGGCTTTGCTGGAGGAGTTTTATTCAAAGCGAACTGTCAAGGGGTTCCCATTATAACCCAACCGCGTGGAACGCAAAATCCGGGAACATAACACCGATATGACGGAAACTAGGGCGGCAAGAGTGGAACAAAACACCAGGCATAAGGCCGAGCCTTCCACCCTTTACCAAGTATATAGATGCATTAATTAAATAAGAGATATTGTGATATCCCAACAAGTAAACATGTTCCAACAAGGAACAACATCTCCATGTTCCAACAAGGAACAAACTTCAATCTTCACCTGCAACTAACAACGCTATAAGAGGGGCTGGCAAAGCGGTAACATAGCCAAACAACGGTTTGCTAGGACAAGGTGGGTTAGAATCTTGGTTTAACAATATGGGAGGCATGATAAGCAAGTGGTAGGTATCGCAGCATAGGCATAGCAAAAGAGCGAGCATCTAGCAAGCAAAGATAGAAGTGATTTCGAGGGTATGGTCATCTTGCCTGAGATCCCGCAAGGAAGAAGAACGAGTCCATGAAGAAGACAAACGGACGTAGACGAACGGGTCCTCACAATCACTACGTTAACAGAACCAACCCGAAGAAGCAACACCGGAAAAGAAGCACACAACATAGTAAACGAGCAACACATGAACAAGGTATGATATGCGGGATGCGGTATGCGATGCATATGCATGATTTGCAAAGAAATGATTGAACCTTACATGGAAATCCAAGAGTGCCACTGGAAAGGTGAGGTGATTTTGGTTCAAATCGATATAAAGATCGCCGGAATTGGATGCACGGTTTGGAAATGGCAAGCAAAACAAATATGGCACCGGTCTGCGATAAACAGCAAGTAGCCATCTAGATGCATCAAAATAAGTATGCTACAGCACTCCAACATGGCAACAAAATACATGGCAGGGATCCACTCAAGAAGCTTGACAGAAGATGAACACTGAGCAACGGCTAATTCACTCATTAACGTGTTCAAACAAGCATGGCAAAAATGCAAATGATAACAGGTTCCAGACTTAGTGAAATTAACACAAGTCTAGAATTTATCATCAGGAAGCACACTTTAGAGCATGAAAACTACACGCTACAGGAACTTAACATGGCAAAGCAAGGCATGGCATGAAGCTACTCAAAGCACTTAACAAAAGTCCCTTAGTGACCTTGAGCCAAAAAGGATCAGAAAATACAATTGCAAGCATGTGAACATGGCAAAAACTTAAACAGATTCAGACTTAATGAAAAACTGGAGCATGCAAATCAGTTAACGCGTAGGCATGTTTACGAGCTCGACGCACTCACTACAGAGTATGGCATGACAAACTAAGCATACACCCATCAAGAAGACATGGCATAGGAGCTATACATGGCAAGAACAACAACATAGCATGCACGGATCAATAGCAACATCCTCAGCAAAATCGCTAACAAGTCAACAATCTGCCAGGATTCACGATATAGCAAAAGTAGAGCTCGATTGACTCAAGCTAGGTTGCTCCATAAATGAAAAAAATACATGGATGGAAAGAGCACCACAATGTTAACAAAACATCCTGACTGATCATCCTCAAAAGAGGCACGGATCACTAGGAAACAACATGAACATATGGCATAACGACAAAAACAGGACAAGGACTTAGTGAAATTCTAAGTCCTTGAAATCAGCATTACCGATTATGCTACTTTGCAAGCTTGTGCTAGTCACCACAAACATCACACAAATACATGGCATACACCACCGTAAAGATGGCATGGCATATAACAAAACACATGTAGAGCTCAGGGTCATATCATGCACACATTAATCATGGCAAAAATGACAAAATGCCATTTGCTGAAACAGATCTGCCAAATTACTCACATAGCCCTCTTCCAACAGCATTTCGGGCATCAAGATGATCTCAAATGAAAATGATGCAATGAGATGAAATGATGTACTCTTTGAGACGAACATTTTGATATGCTACATGCACGAATCCGAGCCACGGATGCAGAGATACAATGCGATTAAATATGCAAAAAATTACAGGAAAACTGGGACTTAGAGAAATATACCCTCACGAAAAAAATATGTCGGGCCGGAGGAAGTGGATCTGGGCCGGGAGACTGGGCCGGCTAGACGCTGAGCTGGGCCAGGGAGCTGGGGTGCGGCTGCGGCCCACGCGGAGGATGGACCGGGACGTCGTCCTCCCGTGCTCCTCTCGGGCAGGAGGCCATGGCGACGACGGCCGGCGGCGAGCAAGGAGAAGGGCGACGGCGGCCGGGATCCGCCGGATCTGGCCCTATCCGCGGTGGATCTGGTCGGAGGGGCCCGGGCAGAGAGGTCGGCGAGCCCGGGGTGCGACGAGGTGGAGGCGGGGCACTCCGGATGAGGCGGCGGCGAAACTCCGGTGAGGCGGCGTCGAAACTCCGGCGATGGCCGATGCGGTGGCGTGAGGCGAAGTGCGGTGAGGGAAGGCGGCGCTCGGCAGGGAGGAGGCGCGGCGAGGCGCGCGGTGGTGGCGATCGGGTCGAATGGAGCAGCGAGGTGGAGGTCTCCGGCAACGTGGCGCGGGGTCACCGGCGGGAGAACTCCGGCGGAAACCTCGAGGCGGCGCGGGCGAGCTCCTGCGCTCGGGCAGCAGCGGAATGCAGAGACGGGCGGTGGGGATCCGGGCCCGGGCGGGCCGGATCTAGGGGCCGCCGGCCCGCGCGGTGGAGGTAGGCGGCGGTGCCAAGTGGCGGCGCCTGAGTGGAGGAGAGGGCGGCGGAGCTGATGTGGCGCCTTTCGATTGGACGGAGTGAGGTGGCGGCGGCGGCGGACATTGTCCGGCTCGGCGCGGACGTGTCCGGCGGCACGAGGATGAAGAAGACTAGGGTTTGGACTGCGCGGAAAATCGGGGAGAGCCACATATTTATAGGTAGAGGGAGCTAGGAGAGTCCAAATGAGGTGCGGTTTTTGGCCACGCGATCGTGATCGAACGACCGAGATGATAGAGAGGGTTTAGGTGGGTTTTGGGCCACTTTGGAGGGGTGTTGGGCTGCAACACACACGAGGCCTTTTTGGTTCCTCGGTTAACCGCTGGAGTATCAAACGAAGTCCAAATGACACGAAACTTGACAGGCGGTCTACCGGTAGTAAACCAAGGCCGCATGACAAGTCACGGTCCAATCCGAAATGTTTAACACCCTCACATGAAAAGAGGTAGAAAGGGACACCGGGTGACATAGGAAAGCCGGATTGCAAAACGGACAACGGGGAAAATGCTCGGATGCATGAGACGAACATGTATGCAAATGAAATGCACATGATGACATGATATGAGATGCATGACACGCAAGCAATGACAAGGTAACGACAGCGAATAACTGGACGACACCTGGCACATCGGTCTCGGGGCGTTACAACACTCCACCACAACGAGAGGATCTCGTCCCGAGATCTAGAATGGCACCGGAGGGACAACGGAAGAGGTAAAGAAGTGGTAAAAGTAAGTTGCTTCTTTGACAAATGAGTGAAACCATAGAACCTTGAGAGGTTAAACCATTTCGAGAGAAAAAATACAACGGAGATGAATGAAGTTGAAAACACTCCGTTAGAAAAGAGGGACAAGGAAGAACAAATTCGAATGGCACTTCGGTTGGAAAGATATGCAAGGCTTGATAAGGTGAAAAGAATTTGAGCAGCGGGCACACACTCCGGTTAAACGGGATAAGCAAGGAAAAGAAACATGATCCCAGATGTTGAGAGAAAAGAGCAACATCACAATGGCTCCGGAACAAAAGAATAGAAGATAGATAATTGAAATAAAAGAATGGGGAAGAAAATGCCAACTTGTGACACAATTGAGCTTGAGAAGGCATCCTCAGGAGAAGGGTCGGACAGAGTTGTTGGAAAACCAACAACGAAAAGGATAATCTTGATATGGTCTAATGGAATACATCTCAAATTATGAGGTGACAACCTGCCACTCACGGGAAGAAGAATTGGATTGATAAGAACAAGGAGACGAGAAAGCTATTTCACCGGGAGGATAAATGAAGAACTTGGATCATTGATAAACACCACAAATAGCAGCATCCTCACGGAAGGCTTTAGGTGAAATATAACCCAATGTAATTCCAATGAAGAGATTGACGGATTTAAATATCTCAATCTTGTGAATGAAGAATGATATATTACCACCTCAAAAGATAAGGGGGAAACAATTGCACTCCGGATTATAGGATGAAGAAAGCATGAGCTCCTCAGAAAAGAATCTCAATGAAAAAGTTCTAGACAGAATTAAATCCTTTATGAACCAACATGTAGAATCTTCGTGAAGAACTCCAGTAACAAAAGGATG
Organism: Triticum urartu; assembly: GCF_003073215.2. NCBI lineage: Eukaryota > Viridiplantae > Streptophyta > Magnoliopsida > Poales > Poaceae > Triticum > Triticum urartu. The sequence continues at coordinate 335,431,035 of NC_053025.1, read as the reverse complement.
ATCAAACAAAAAGGAAAGAGAAGTTGAAAACACAAGGTGAAACCTTGTAATGATTTGCATGGACCTTCGTGATAATTAGAGCTTGGAACTCCGGGAAAGAAAGACGAGCACTTGAAACCAAGAATTTAATCATCGTGAACAAACTCCGGAAGAAAAGATTAACATATGGATGAAACAAGAATAAGAATTACATTATGCTTAACCTTCACCAATTTAATTGATGACAAGCAATGGATTTGGCATACTACTTATTCTCATAGAAAGGATTAAGATAGATATAGCGCAAACTTGAGAAGGTCTTCAACGAACCATCGGTAGGATGAAAGAATGAATGAATCGATACAATAACAAAGGAAGAGAAATCTTGAACGAGCCACCGGTAAGAATTGAAAAAGAACAATGAAAAAAATATAAAGAAACACCGGAAAGAATTAGCAAATGAACGAAGAAGCTTGAAGGGATTTAGATACATGAGTACAAAGAGATCAAGAACTGATTAGAGGCTATTTGATCGATGCACCGGTAAGATTTGGCGAATGTGAGCTGCAAGCTGAAATGAATAATGTTTGAAAAGATGGCCTTCGGAGGAAAGAAATGGAAAATAACTCAAGAAATGCTCCGGATGGGTGAAAATAATTCTCACGATCAAAACAATTATGAGAGGATGGCCTCGAATTAGAACCACGAATCTCTGAGAGAACGGATAAGATATAGAGGTAAAACTCTTCTTCGGTCTTCAAATGTTGAGAATGACGATGAGAAACACCACCATGAATTGTTGAGATTCTCCGGAATGACGAATGGAAAGGTTGAGCCAACGATGAAAAGAATTTGGAAAATCTAGGAGAAAGGCATTTGACTGATGTCAATTCATTCTTACGTCAAACTTTGAAATGTATTTGAAAAACTCTGGGAAAATAAGAAGAGTCAGGTAAGATCCTGGGGAAAAACATGTGGGTTAGGGCCCACTCAAAAGAAACACCGTAGAATGATTTAGAAGATAGATTGCGCCGGTTGAAATAAATGGCTTGAATGAGGTAACATCCTCGAAAGATCTTGAATGAATGTAGAGTAGAAACATGAATCTTTGGGATATCTTGAGCACTCCGGAACAATTGAATAGCGAGAAGTGGATGATTACGAGGTGCACCGGCATGAGAAAGCATTGGAAACGAGGGAAAGGGATATGATCAACACCAAAAGCTTTAACTGAAACCACCGGAGATGAAAAGAATGAAGAATGAAGAACTTGAAGCTCAGTTAGAATCTTCATGAGAATCACCGGATAAGAACATTGACAGAAAAGAATGGAGAGACTTCCCATCAATAAAAGGATACTTGAATAAGAAATCTGAGTCCTTGAAGAAAAAGGGTGGGTGAGCGGGAAAAACAAAGGCAGCTTGGGACGAATGAAATGAACACCGTTGAGAGGACTTGAGTTGATCTTGCGGATGTTGACAAAGATTGGATCCACTTGAAGAGAAACACACCGGTTAAAAAGGATTGACAAAACAATCTCGATGATCAAGAGGGATTAGTATTCACATCGGAGTATGAGAACACCATTTAAGAAAGGTACGGAATCAACACTTGACATTGAAGCAACTCGAATACCACAACTCAAAACAAAAACAAAGGGTTGGCTTGCAGAATAAGCCGGAACAAACATATGATAGAGATTTCGTCCGAAGTTTTCGTGGTGGGGCCTACACGGGCTCGATCGTACAGCACCATCATGTACAAGGCAGTGCACATGACATACGAAGCGTCCCCAAGTCGGCATAGCCAAGGACTCTTTAAGACACAACGAGACCACTGTAAAACCAACCGTGAATAGGTGGACCACTAGACGTCGAACCCCAATTTCATATCATACATCTGTTCGGAAAGATATCCTAAGATCTACTTGAATTCCCACTCATAAACTCCCAAAAATTTCCCGGTTATGCAATCAGGTGTTGGGGATACAGGGGAAGCATAATATCTCACCCAAAACTAGCAAATCCTACATCCAGTTGTATCCATCCTTCAACACATAACCAAGAAACCTTCAGAAATCATTTACCTCAACCTTCGAAAAGCATCCGTTATACGAGTTATGGCAATACTCCCGAACTCCCGCCCCAGTACTGGGTGGCGTCGAGGTTATCTCACCAAAAACTGCATAAAAGAGATTTTCGATGTCGGCGAAACTAAACTCAGGTATTCCAGAACTGCAACGATAAGATTGTGACGACAGCACCTCGGAGCTCAACTCCCTGAGACACTGCCACAACCCCTAAATGACAGGAGGCACCAAGAACAATGTTCTCATCACAAAACCATCGAAACGATTCCAAGATACCCGCGTGATCCTAAGAAAAAAATTTAGTGAAATTTGAGAAGAGAGGAGCCAAAACTCTACGTCAGGATGCCTTGCCAGAGCGATGAAGGGACTAGGGAGTAAAAAGAATTCCTAACTCTCTGATATATATAATCCTAAATGACTCGAAACATTTTTTCTAGACTCAACAACGCCAGCTATTCGATCAAGCAGGGGCTCCTAAGGTCGGGGAAGGCTTTGATTACCAACTTATAACGCCCTCGATGCGGCTATATCTCCCACGTGTCAAAGCACGACTTAGAGGCATAACCGCATTGAAAGCAATGTCGCAAGTGAGGTAATCTTCACACAACCCATGTAATACATAAGGGAAAGAGATACATAGTTGGCTTACAATCGCCACTTCACACAAAACATGAATAAAGCATTACATCATCCAGATACAATCAAGGTCCGACTACGGAACCAAAATAAAAGAAGACTACCCCAAATGCTACACAGATCCCCGATCGTCCCAACTAGGCTCCACTGCTGATCAACTAGAAAACGGAACAACATAAAGAACACGATCTTCATAGAGCTCCTCCTTGAGCTTGGTTGCGTCATCTGCACGATTCAACAGCACCTGCAAGCTGGTTTTGAAAGTATCTGTGAGTCACGGGGACTCAGCAATCTCACACCCTCGCGATCAAGACTATTTAAGCTTATTGGTAAGGTAAAGGTATGAGGTGGAGCTGCCGCAAGCGAATAGCATATATGGTGGCTAACATACGCAAATGAGAGCGAGAAGAGAAGGCAAAAGCACGGTCGAACAACTATGATCAAGAAGTGATCCTAGAACAACCTACGTCAAACATTACTCCAACACCGTGTTCACTTCCCGAACTCCGCCGGGAAGAGACCATCACGGTTACACACGCGGTTGATGTATTTTAATTAAGATCAACTTCAGGTTTTCTACAACCGGACGTTAACAAATTCCCATCTGCCCATAACCGCGGGCACGGCTTTCGAAAGTTCAAATCCCTGCAGGGGTGTCCCAACTTAGCCCATCACAAGCTCTCACGGTCAATGAAGGATATTCCTTCTAGCGGGAAGACCCGATCAGACTCGGAATCCCGGTTACAAGACATCCTCGACAATGGTAAAACAAGTCCAGCAAGACCACCCGATGCGCCGACATCCCGATAGGAGCTGCACATATCTCGTTCTCAGGGTACATCGGATAAGCTAAGCGTACGGGAGCCAACGTAACCCAAGTTGCCAAGGGACGACCCCGCACGGTGCTCTGGGTTGGACCAACACTTAGACAAGCACTGGCCCCGGGGTTTAAAAATAAAGATGACCCTCGGGATGCGCGACTCCCAAGGGAAAAAGGCTACGTGGCGAATGGTAAAACCAAGGTTGGTCCTTGCTGGAGGAGTTTTATTCAAAGCGAACTGTCAAGGGGTTCCCATTATAACCCAACCGCATAAGGAACGCAAAATCCGGAAACATAACACCGATATGACGGAAACTAGGGCGGCAAGAGTGGAACAAAACACCAGGCATAAGGCCGAGCCTTCCACCCTTTACCAAGTATATAGATGCATTAATTAAGTAAGAGATATTGTGATATCCCAACAATAAACATGTTCCAACAAGGAACAACATCTCCATGTTCCAACAAGGAACAAACTTCAATCTTCACCTGCAACTAACAACGCTATAAGAGGGGCTGAGCAAAGCGGTAACATAGCCAAACAACGGTTTGTTAGGACAAGGTGGGTTAGAAGCTTGGCTTAACAATATGGGAGGCATGATAAGCAAGTGGTAGGTATCGCAGCATAGGCATAGCAAAAGAGCGAGCATCTAGCAAGCAAAGATAGAAGTGATTTCGAGGGTATGGTCATCTTACCTGAGATCCTGCAAGGAAGAAGAACAAGTCCATGAAGAAGACAAACGGACATAGACGAACGAGTCCTCACAATCACGACGTTAATGGAACCAACCCGAAGAAGCAACACCGGAAAAGAAGCACACAACATAGTAAACAAGCAACACATGAACATGGTATGATATGCGGGATGCGGTATGTGATGCATATGCATGATTTGCAAAGAAATGATTGAACCTGGCCTCAACATGGAAATCCAAGAGTGACACTGGAAAGGTGAGGTGATTTCGGTTCAAATCGATATAAAGATCGCCGGAATCGGATGCACGGTTTGGAAATGGCAAGCAAAACAAATATGGCACCGGTCTGCGATAAATAGCAAGTAGCCATCTAGATGCATCAAAATAAGTATGCTACAGCACTCAAACATGGCAACAAAATACATGGCAGGGATCCACTCAAGAAGCTTGACATAAGATGAACACTGAGCTACGGCTAATTCACTCATTAACATGTTCAAACAAGCATGGCAAAAGTGCAAATGATAACAGGATCCAGACTAAGTGAAATTAACACAAGTCTGGAATTTATCATCAGGAAGCACACTTTAGAGCATGAAAACTACACGCTACAGGAACTTAACATGGCAAAGCAAGGCATGGCATGAAGCTACTCAAAGCACTTAACAAAAGTCCCTTAGTGACCTTGAGCCAAAAAGGATCAGAAAATACAATTGCAAGCATGTGAACATGGCAAAAACATAAACAGATTCAGACTTAGTGAAAAACTGGAGCATGCAAATCAGTTAACGCGTAGGCATGTTTACGAGCTCGACGCACTCACTACAGAGCATGGCATGACAAACCAAGCATACACCCATCAATAAGACATGGCATAGGAGCTATACATGGCAAGAACAACAACATAGAATGCACGGATCAATAGCAACATCCTCAGCAAAATCGCTAACAAGTCAACAATCTGCCAGGATTCACGATATAGCAAAAGTAGAGCTCGATTGACTCAAGCTAGGTTGCTCCATAATTGCAAAAAAAAGACATGGATGGATAGAGCACCACAATGTTAACAAAACATCCTTACTTATCATCCTCAAAAGAGGCACGGATCACTAGGAAACAACATGAACATATGGCATAACGACAAAAACAGGACAAGGACTTAGTGAAATTCTAAGTCCCTGAAATCAGCATTACTGGTTACGCTACTTTGCAAGCTTGTGCTAGTCACCACAAACATCACAAAAATACATGGCATACATCACTGTAAAGATGGCATGACATATAACAAAACACATGTAGAGCTCAGGGTCATATCATGCACACATTAATCATGGCAAAAATGACAAAATGCCATTTGCTGAAACAGATCTGCCAAATTACTCACATAGCCCTCTTCCAACAGCATTTCGGGCACCAAGATGAGCTCAAATGAAAATGGTGCAATGAGATGAAATGATGTACTCTTTGGGTCGAACATTTTGATATGCTACACGCACGAATCGGAGCCACGGATGCAGAGATACAATGCGATGAAATATGCAAAAAACTTACTGGAAAACTAGGACTTAGAGAAATATACCCTCGCGAAAAAAATATGTCGGGCCGGAGGAAGTGGATCTGGGCCGGGAGACTGGGCCGGCTAGATGCTGAGCTGGGCCAGGGAGCTGGTGTGCGGCTGCGGCCCACGCGGAGGATGGTCCGGGACGTCGTCCTCCCGTGCTCCTCTCGGGCAGGAGGCCATGGCGACGACGGTCGGCGGCGAGCAAGGAGAAGGGCGACGGTGGCCGGGATCCGCCGGATCTGGCCCGATCCGCGGCGGATCTGGTCGGAGGGGCCCGGGCAGAGAGGTCGGCGAGCCCGGGGTGCGACGAGGTGGAGGCGGAGCACTCCGGATGAGGCGGCAGCGAAACTCCGGTGAGGCAGCGTCGAAACTCCGGCGATGGCCGATGCGGTGGCGCGAGGCGAAGTGCGGTGAGGGAAGGTGGCGCTTGGCAGGGAGGAGGCGCGGCGAGGCGTGCGGTGGTGGCGACCGGGGCGAACGGAGCAGCGAGGTGGAGGTGGTCGCCGGCGGGAGAACTCTGCAGAATCCTCGAGGCAGCGCGGGCGAGCTCCTGCGCTCAGGCAGCGGCGGAACACGGAGATGGGCGGTGGGGATCCGGGCCCGGGCGGGCCGGATCTGGGGGCCGCGGGCCCGCGCGGTGGAGGTTGGCGGCGGTGCCAAGTGGCGGCGCCTGAGTGGAGGAGAGGGGCGGCAGAGCTGACGTGGCGCCTTTTGATTGGACGGAGTGAGGTGGCGGCGGCGGCGGGACATTGTCCGGCTCGGCGGGGACGTGTCCGGCGGCGCGAGGATGAAGAAGACTAGGGTTTGGATTGCGCGAAAAATCGGGGAGAGCCACATATTTATAGGTAGAGGGAGCTAGGAGAGTCCAAATGAGGTGTGGTTTTCGGCCACGCGATCGTGATCGAACGACCGAGATGATATAGAGGGTTTAGGTGGGTTTTGGGCCACTTTGGAGGGGTGTTGGGCTGCAACACACACGAGGCCTTTTTGGTTCCTCGGTTAACCATTGGAGTATCAAACGAAGTCCAAATGACACGAAACTTGACAGGCGGTCTACCGGTAGTAAACCAAGGCCGCATGACAAGTCTCGGTCCAATCCGAAACATTTAACACCCGCACATGAAAAGAGGTAGAAAGGGACACCGGGTGACATAGGAGCGCCGGATTGCAAAATGGACAACGGGGAAAATGCTCGGATGCATGAGATGAACATGTATGCAAATGAAATGCACATGATGACATGATATGAGATGCATGACACGCAAGAAATGACAAGGCAACAACAGCGAATAACTAGACGACACCTGGCACATCGGTTCGAGGCGTTACACTCATGTGATGCTCCCACATAATCAAGTGAGAAAAAACCTTCAATGAAGAATTGAGCCGAATAGTGAAGAACTTCAAAAAGTTTTACAAGAGTAGAAGCAAGGAAAGAAGTTCCAAGTCAAGGTCCTACAATGACAAAAGATCTTCTAGTCGTGAGCACAATTTCTACAATTGTGGAAGACCCGGACACTATTCCAATGAGTGTATGGCTCCCTACAAAAGAAGAGAAGATTCTCCCAAAAGAAGAAGTAGAAGAGAAGAATCACCACCAAGAGAGAGAAGGAGTAGAGATGACCGTTATGAACGAACAACATCAGAGAGAAGTAAGGATTCGGAAAGGAAGGACAAGTCAAAGAGCTACACGAAACGAAGACATCAAGCTCATGTTGGTGAATGGGTATCCGGCTCCGACTCCGACAATCACTCCGAAAGAAGTTATCACTCCGACTCCGAATATACTCAAGATGAAGGTGTTGCCGGTCTAGCACTTGTGTCAACCAACTCCTACGACATATTTGACTCACCAAATGAAGGAATTAGAAGATGCTTCATGGCTAAAGGTCCAAAGGTAACATACCCCGAGAATGATGATTTTAATAGTGATGAAGATGATTTTCTAGGAGATGATGATTTACTTGTTGACAACTCTAGTTATGAAAACTATGATTAACTTGCTATTAATCATGCTAATTGAGATAAAATGAATGACAATGATAAGAAGGAGATTGAGCGTCTAACTAAAGAACTAAACACTCTTAAGTTAGCTCATGAAACTATGATACGTCTCCAACGTATCTATAATTTTTGATTGCTCCATGCTATATTATCTACTGTTTTGGGCAATATTGGGCTTTATTATCCAATTTTATATTACTTTTGGGACTAACCTATTAACCGGAGGCCCAGCCCAGATTAGTTGTTTTATGCCTATTTCAGTGTTTTGAAGAAAAGGAATATCAGACGGAGTCGAAACAGAACGAAATCAACTGGAGAAGTTATTTTTGGAAGGAAACACACCTGATGGACTTGGACCCCACGTCAGAAGATACGGGAGCTTCCCACGAGGGTGGGGGCGCCCCCCCCTAGGGCGCGCCCCCTGCCTCGTGGGGCCCCCGTGGCTCCCCTGACGTGCTTCTTCTGCCTATATAACTCCACGTGACCTAAAACTTCCGGAACGCAACATAGATCGGGAGTTCCGCCGCCAGAAGCCTCCGTAGCCACCAAAAACCAATCTAGACCCGTTCCGGCACCCTGCCGGAGGGGGCAATCCTTCTCCAGTGGCCATCTTCATCATCCCGGTGCTCTCCATGACGAGGAGGGAGTAGTTCTCCTTCAGGGCTGAGGGTATGTACCAGTAGCTATGTGTTTGATCTCTCTCTCTCGTGTTCTTGATTTGGCACGATCTTGATGTATCGCGAGCTTTGCTATTATAGTTGGATCTTATGTTTCTCCTTCCCCTCTTCTCTCTTGTAATGAATCGAGTTTCCCCTTTGAAGTAATCTTATCGGATTGAGTCTTTAAAGATTTGAGAACACTTGATGTATGTCTTGCCGTGGATATCTGTGGTGACAATGGGATACCACGTGCCACTTGATGTATGTCTTGGTGATCAACTTGCGGGTTTCGTGACATTGGGAACCTATGCATAGGGGTTGGCACACGTTTTCGTCGTGATTCTCCGGTAGAACTTTGGGGCACTCTTTGAGGTCCTTTGTGTGGGTTGAATAGATGAATCTGAGATTGTGTGATGCATATCGTATAATCATACCCACGGATACTTGAGGTGACATTAGAGTATCTAGGTGATATTAGGGTTTTGGTTGATTTGTGTCTTAAGGTGTTATTCTAGTACGAACTCTAGGGCTGTTTGTGACACTTATAGGAATAGCCCAACGGATTGATTGGAAAGAATAACTTTGAGGTGGTTTCGTACCCTACCATAATCTCTTTGTTCATTCTCCGCTATTAGTGACTTTGGAGTGACTCTTTGTTGCATATTGAGGGATAGTTATGTGATCCAATTATGTTAGTATTGTTGAGGGAACTTACACTAGCGAAAGTATGAACCCTAGGCCTTATTTCCACACATTGCAATACCGTTTACGCTCACTTTTATCACTTGCTACCTTGCTGTTTTTATTATTTCAGATTACAAAAACTATTATCTACTATCCATATACCACTTGTTTCACTATCTCTTCGCCGAACTAGTGCACCTATACAATTTACCATTGTATTGGGTGTGTTGAGGACACAAGAGACTCTTTGTTATTTGGTTGCAGGGTTGCTTGAGAGAGACCATCTTCATCCTACGCCTCCTATGGATTGATAAACCTTAGGTCATCCACTTGAGAGAAATTTGCTACTGTCCTACAAACCTCTGCACTTGGAGGCCCAACAACGTCTACAAGAAGAAGGTTGTGTAGTAGACATCAAGCTCTTTTTTGGCGTCGTTGCCGGGGAGGTTAGCGCTTGAAGGTATATCTTTAGATCTTGCAATCGAGTCTTTTAGTTTCTTGTTTTATCACTAGTTTAGTTTATAAAAGAAAACTATAAAAAATGGAATTGAGTTTGTCTCATACGCTTCACCTTTTTAATATCTTTCGTGGGTATGATGGAAAGGATAATTGTGCTCAAGTGCTAGAACAAGAAATCTATAAAATGTTTGGCACTAAATATTTTAATGATGAGCATGATTGCAATGTTGTTAGCATGAATTCCTTGAATATCCATGATGCTAATGATATGCAAAGCCACAAGCTTGGGGAAGCTATGTTTGATGAAGATGATATTTTTTGTCCCCCAAGTTTTGATGAGAAAATTTATTATGATGAAATGCCTCCTATCTATGATGATTATTGTGATGACACGTATGCTTTAAAGAATAATAATAACCATGAAACTTGTCATCTTGATCTTAATTTTCAATCAAATGATAGTTATTTTGTTGAGTTTGCTCCCACTATTATTCATGAGAAGAATTTTGCTAATGTGGAGAGTAGTAAATTTTCTATGCTAGTACATCATGAAAAGAATGCTTTAGGTGTTGGTTATATTGTTGAATTCATTCATGATGCTACTGAAAATTATTATGAGGGAGGAATATATGCTTGTAGGAATTGCAATAATATCAAGTTTCCTCTCTATGTGCTTAAAGTTTTGAAGTTATGAATGTTTTCCTTTCCTATGCAAGTTGATTCTTGTTCCCGTAAGTTGTTTGCTCACAAAATCCCAATGCATAGGAAGTTGGTTAGACTTAAATGTGTTAGTCATATTCTTCATGATGCTCTCTTTATGTTACAATTCTTATCTTTTATGTGAGCATCGTTTAAATTATCATGCCTAGCTAGGGGCATTAAACGATAGCGCTTGTTGGGAGGCAACCCAATTTTATTCTTGTTCATTGCTTTTTGCTCCTGTTAAGTAATAAATAATTCATCTATCCTCTGTTTAGATGTGGTTTTATGCTTTTAATTAGTGTTTGTGCCAAGTAGAACCTTTGGGAAGACTTTGGGAAAGTCTTGTTGATCATGCTGTCAAAAACAAAAACTTTAGCGCTCACGAGAATTGCTGCCATTTTTATTTGGAGAGTGCTATTGTAACGCCCCGAGACCGATGTGCCAGGTGTCTTCCAGTTATTCACCGTCATTGCCATGTCATTTGCTTGCGTGTTGCATCTTGTCATGTCATCATGTGCATTGCATTATCATGTTTTAAAACTTGCATTCGTCCGGATTCCCTCAGTCTCTCTCCGTTGTCCGTCCTGAGCCCAGACACACTTGCACACGCCTGCGACATGTCCGAAATATTATTTTATAAGTGGCCAGAAAAATGTTCCTGGAATGGTATGAGAGTTGGCGTGTGGTCTTATTATAGTGTAGATAGACCGCCTGTCAAGTTTCATCGCATTCGGGGTTCGTTTGATAGCCCAAACGTTAAACTATAACGGCACTATAGCCGGTCTATCGTCGGACGTTTTCGGTCTCCGGAAACAGATGCCGGGCCCTCTCTCTTTTTTCTCCCCCTCGCAGTCTCGCCACAGCCCACCTAGTCCATCCTCCTTCCCCTCTTCGCTTCCGGAGTTGTCCGATGCGACCGCACGGTCCGAAACCCTCTCTGCACAGTGCATCGAACCCCTCACGTGTGCGTCCGAAATTGTTCCGAACCCGACCCGGGCAGTCGTCACCGTTGGATCCGGATCATCCCCAAACGTCTACAAAACGTCACCGTTTTCTTATTTGGACTCCCTAGCGATTTTATTCGTGACCGTCCGATTTTGATCGGAGGCTCCAAATACCCCTAACCAAAAATCTCCGTTGCTATATAAATAGCCGGAACCCTAGCCTTGTCCCATCCATCCACCCATTCCGCATGCCGCCGCCTGGTCGCTTCCACCTCGGGATCCCCATCGATCCAACCAGCGACCTCCATCTTCCCCGATCCAAAATCCTCCCCGACCGTCTCCCTTGTCTTGCGCGCTTGGTCAATCAGGTTGCCCGAGTCCCAATCTCCTCACCGCGCCAGTATCCTTGGAGCCACGAGCCTCCCCATGCTCCTCCACCGTGCCTCATCATCCGGTGACCGGCGCCGCTGCCAGCGATCACGAGATGAGCACAGCTACCCTTCTCCTCCTCCTGCTGTTTATGTGCCTCCCTCCTCTTACCTCACTGCCTCTCTTTCTCTGTTCTAAACAGGAGCTTGCCGCCCGACCACCTCGCATCGGCTCGATCCGGACGGGAACCGGCCTCTTCAACCTGGGCCATGCCCGCGCCTCCCAAGGAGCCCCTCGTCGAAGCGCTGCTGCCGTTCCCTGCCATGGCGCCCTCGCGCCCGAGCCCTGCATCAGCCCCGCGCCACCGGAGTCAAGCCACCGCCGGCCTCCGCGTCGAGCTCTGCCACCAGAGATCCCCGTCGCTGCCTCCATTCTTGCGCCGTTCCTCGCCTCCCGGAGCAAGTCCCTGCGCCGCCCCCTTTTGATTCGTCATCGCACGCGAGGAGGACGACCCCAGTGCCTGGTCTCGCTTCGCTGTTGATTGCGCCCCCTTCCTCTTCGTTCGATCCAACTGCCCCTGCCCGTTGACCGCAGCCGTCGGCCCTGCTTCACGAACGAGGCCGCCCCTCGTTGACTTGGTCCAGATCCAGTGAGCCGAGCCCAGCAGTCGGCCTGCCCAGTTCCTTCGCCTCGCGTGGACCTCCTTGCCTCTCCAAGGCCCAACCTACCCTTGGCCCATCCGCGCAGACCTAGCAACCGCACCAGATCCGCTAGGCCAGCCGGCCTGCTAAGGCCCGCGGTGAGCAGCCCAGTTCTTCTCAGAATCAGCCCATAGCTGTTTTTTTCTGTGCCCCTCGAATTTGTCTATTATTCCAGAGATGACTGTTTTACAAAAAAGTCCCTATTCTTCATGCATTTAATAACTTCACAATTGTGCATCGGATTAAAATGTTTTATATATGAAACTTTCTTAGAATTTTGTCTAGATTCATAATATCCAACTTTCATCCATGTTCAAAATGTTTAAAAGGCTGTTTGTTTAAATTTGCTCCTATGTCATGCTTAAATGCTTTAATTCATAACTAAATAACCATAGCTCCGAATTAAATAATCTTTATATGTAAATGGGGTGGAAAAATGCGTAGTTTAACATGATGCACTCATCTTGCATGTTTAACAACTCTAAAACATGGTTTAGGGCAGAATAGTACCAAACCTTAAAATATGCACATGAGGAGCTTCCGGACTTGTTTGTTGTTTCCGGCCTCATTTAAACTTGACTAGATAGGTAGTTTTCTTTGCTTCACCCTCTTGCCATGTTCAACAACATTTAATATTGTTGGGTACATAAACGAGATCGAACTTAATAACTTGATGTGGTGTTTCGTCAATATGCAACCCGTTGCATATTGAGCCCCATTTAATTTGTAGGGTTGTTTGTGCACTTTGCCATGCCATGCATATTTAAACCGGACATGCATCATACTTGGTTGTGCATCATGCCATGTTATGTGGTGGTTGTTTACTATGGTGCTTGCTTCTTTCCGGTGTTGCTTCTTCGGGTTGGTTCCGATAACGTCGCGTTTGTGAGGACCCGTTCGACTACGTCCATTTTCTTCTTCATGGACTCGTTCTTCTCCCTTGCGGGATCTCAGGCAAGATGATCATACCCTCGAAATCACTTCTATCTTTGCTTGCTTAGTTGCTCGCTCTTTTGCTATGCCTATGCTGTGATACCTACCACTTGCTTATCATGCCTCCTATATTGTTGAACCAAGCCTCTAACCCACCTTGTCCTAGCAAACCGTTGTTTGGCTATGTTACCGCTTTGCTCAGCCCCTCTTATAGCATTGTTATTTGCAGGTGAAGATTGAAGTTTGTTCCTTGTTGGAACATGGAGATGTCACAATATGTCTTATTTAATTAATGCTTCTATATACTTGGTAAAGGGTGGAAGGCTCGGCCTTATGCCTGGTGTTTTGTTCCACTCTTGCCGCCCAAGTTTCCGTCATATCGGTGTTATGTTCCCGGATTTTGCGTTCCTTACGCGGTTGGGTAATAATGGGAACCCCTTGACAGTTCGCCTTGAATAAAACTCCTCCAGCAATGCCCAACCTTGGTTTTACCATTTGCACTAACAACCTACCACCTTCCCTTGTGTTCTGCAGACTCAAGGGTCATCTTTATTCTAACCCCCCCCCCCCGGGCCAGTGCTCCTCTGAGTGTTGGTCCGACCGACCAGACTGCGGGGCCACCTCAGGGCAACTTGAGATTTGGTTTTACTCGTAGGATGTCTCATCTAAGTGTGCCCTGAGAACGACATATGTGCAGCTCCTATCAGGATTTGTCGGCACATTCGGGCGAGTGTTGCTGGACTTGTTTTAACCTGTCGAAGTGTCTTGAAGAACCGAGATACCGAGTCTGATCGGAACGTCTCGGGAGGAGGTCTATTCCTTCGTTGACCGTGAGAGCTTGTGATGGGCTAAGTTGGGACACCCCTGCAGGGTTTTGAACTTTCGAAAGCCGTGCCCGCGGTTATGGGCAGATGGGAATTTGTTAACGTCCGGTTGTAGAAAACCTGTAGTTGACATTAATTAAAATGCATCAACCGCGTGTGTAACCATGATGGTCTCTTTCCGGCGGAGTTGGTAAGTGAACATGGTGTTGGAGTTATGCTTGACGTAAGGTTGTTCTAGGATCACTTCTTGATCATAGATTCTCGGACGTGCTTTGCCTTCTCTTCTCGCTCTCATTTGCGTATGTTAGCCACCATATATGCTAGTCGCTTGCTGCAGCTCCACCTCATACCTTTTTTCCTTACCCATAAGCTTAAATAGTCTTGATCGCGAGGGTGCGAGATTGCTGAGTCCCCGTGACTCACAGATACTTCCAAAACCAGCTTGCAGGTGCCGATGAGTCTGTGCAGATGACGCAACCAAGCTCAAGGAGGAGCTCGATGAAGATCTTGTCCTTTGTGTTGTTTCGTTCTAGTTGATCAGTAGTGGAGCCCAGTTGGGGTCGATCGGGGAACCTTGTCGCATTTGGGGTTCTTCTTTTATTTTGGTTCCGTAGTCGGACCTTGATTGTATCTGGGTGATGTAATGATTTATTCCTGTAATTGTGTGAAGTGACGATTGTAAGCCAACTATGTATCTTTTCCCTTATGTATTACATGGGTTGTGTGAAGATTACCTCACTTGCGACATTGCTTTCAATGCGGTTATGCCTCTAAGTCATGCTTCGACACGTGGGAGATATAGCCGCATCGAGGGCGTTACAGCTATTTAGTTAATTCTTTTTTAAGATGATTAATAGATAAATTCCTCAGGTCCATCAATGTATTTGAGAATTTTATGAGTTCCAGAAGTATACGTTTGATCCATATTACTACAGACTGTTCTGTTTTTGACAGATTCTGTTTTCATTGTGTTGTTTGCTTATTTTGATGAATCTATGGCTAGTAAAATAGTTTATAAACCATAGAGAAGTTGGAATACAGTAGGTTTAACACCAATATAAATTAATAATGAGTTCATTACAGTACCTTGAAGTGGTGATTTATTTTCTTATACTAACGGAGCTTACGAGTTTTCTGTTAAGTTTTGTGTTGTGAAGTTTTCAAGTTTTGGGTAAGGATTCGATGGACTATGGAATAAGGAGTGGCAAGAGCCTAAGCTTGGGGATGACCAAGGCACCCCAAGGTAATATTCAAGGATAGCCAAGATCCTAAGCTTGGGGATGCCCCGGAAGGCATCCCCTCTTTCATCTTCGTTCATCGGTAACTTTACTTGGAGCTATATATTTATTCGCCACATGATATGTGTTTTGCTTGGAGCATCAATTTATTTTGTTAGTATTTGCTTGCTGTTATTTAGAAAAATGTTTTGCATCTTTTATTTCAATAAAAGTGGCATTGATAGCCTTTACTATGCCTATGTTACAAGTATACATGTTGCTGTTTGAAAACAGAAAGTTTACCGCTGTTGCAATAATTCCCTAGAAAAGTCAGAATGTGATAAAATGTTGAAACCTTTTGCATATTAAGCTCTGATAAATTTAATACAGTGGGAATTTTATTTCATAATTTTTGGAGCTAGGGAAGTATGGATGTTGCAGAATTCTTTACAGATTGTCCTGTTTAGGCAGATTGCTATTATGTTTGCATTGTTTGCATATGTTTGGTTCTTTAATGATTCTATTTGAGGATAGGACTATTAAATATGCAGAGGAATTTAGTATGCAATGTTGAATAATAATTTTAGTGATTTGATACAGTAGAGTATGATAAGGTTTTGGCAATGGTTTATACTAACTTATCTCACGAGTCCTTGTTTAGTTTTGTGTGGATGAAGCTTTTGAGATTTAGGGAGACCCTGATATGAGAGGAATTAAGGAGACACAAAAGCTCAAGCTTGGGGATTCCCAAGGCACCCCAATATAATATTTCAAGAAGGCTCAAGCGTCTAAGCTTGGGGATGCCCCGGTTGGCATCCCACCTTTCTTCTTCAACAACTATCGGTTAGTATCGGTTGATCCTAAGTTTTTGCTTCTTCACATGATGTTTGCTATTCTTAGCTGTCATTTTATTTTGCTTTGCTTGCTGTTTGAATAGAGTACCAAGATCTTAAATTATTAAATGTTAGAGAGTCTTCAGATAGTTGCATAATTATTCGACTACTCATTGATCTTCACTTATATCTTTCGGAGTAGTTTGTCGTTTGCTCTAGTGCTTCACTTATATCTTTTAGATCATGGTGGTAGTTTTATTTTGAAGAAATAGATGAACTCTCATGCTTCACTTATATTTTTTTGAGAGTCTAAATAGCATGGTAATTTGCTTAAAATCCTAATATGCTAGGTATTCAAGAATAATAAAATTCTCTTATGAGTGTGTTGAATACTAAGAGAAGTTTGATACTTGATGATTGTTTTGAGATATGGAGATGGTGATATTAGAGTCATGCTAGTTGAGTGTTTATGAATTTGAGAAATACTTGTGTTGAAGTTTGTGATTCCCATAGCATGCACGTATGGTGAACCGTTATGTGATGAAGTTGGAGCATGATTTATTTATTGACTGCCTTCCTTATGAGTGGCGGACGGGGACGAGCGATGGTCTTTTCCTACCAATCTATCCCCCTAGGAGCATGCGCGTAGTACTTTGTTTCGATAACTAATAGATTTTTGCAATAAGTATGTGAGTTCTTTATGACTAATGTTGAGTCCATGGATTATACGCACTCTCACCCTTCCACCATTGCTAGCCTCTCTAGTGCCGCGCAACTTTCGCCGGTACCATAAACCCACCATTTACCTTCCTCAAAACAGCCACCATACCTACCTATTATGGCATTTCCATAGCCATTCCGAGATATATTGCCATGCAACTTTCCACCATTCCGTTTATGACACACTCCATCATTGTCATATTGCTTAGCATGATCATGTAGTTGACATCGTATTTGTGGCAAAGCCACCATTCATAATTCTTTCATACATGTCACTCATGCATCATTGCACATCCCGGTACACCGCCGGAGGCATTCATATAGAGTCATCTTTGTTCTAGTATCGAGTTGTAATCATTGAGCTGTAAATAAATAGAAGTGTGATGATCATCATTCAATAGAGCATTGTCCCAAAAAAAGGGGGGAAGGCCATAAAAAAGAAAGGCCAAATAAAAAATAAAAAAGGGGCAATGCTACTATCCTTTTTCCACACTTGTGCTTCAAAGTAGCACCATGATATAGCAAGTCTCATATATTGTGCTTCAAAGTAGCACCATGTTCTTCATATAGAGAGTCTCATATGTTTTCACTTTCATATACTAGTGGGAATTTTACGTTATAGAACTTGGCTTGTATATTCCAATGATGGGCTTCCTCAAAAATTGCCCTAGGTCTTCGTGAGCAAGCAAGTTGGATGCACACCCACTAGTTTCTTTTGTTGAGCTTTCATACATTTATAGCTCTATTGCATCCGTTGCATGGCAATCCCAACTCACTCACATTGATATCTATCGATGGGCATCTCCATAGCCCGTTGATACGCCTAGTCGATGTGAGACTATCTTCTCCCTTTTTGTCTTCTCCACAACCACCATTCTATTCCACCTATAGTGCTATATCCATGGCTCACGCTCATGTATTGCGTGAAGATTGAAAAAGTTTGAGAACATCAAAAGTATGAAACAATTGCTTGGCTTGCCATCGGGGTTGTGCATGATTTAAATATTTTGTGTGGTGAAGATGGAGCATAGCCAAACTATATGATTTTGTAGGGATAACTTTCTTTGGCTATGTTATTTTGAGAAGACATAATTGCTTTGTTAGTATGATTGAAGTATTATTATTCTTATGTCAATATGAACTTTTGTGTTGAATCTTATGGATCTGAATATTCATGCCACAATTAAGAAGAATTACATTGAAATTATGCCAAGTAGCACTCCATGTCAAAAATTCTTTTTTATCATTTACCTACTCGAGGACGAGCACGAATTAAGCTTGGGGATGCTTGATACGTCTCCAACGTATCTATAATTTTTGATTGCTCCATGCTATATTATCTACTGTTTTGGGCAATATTGGGCTTTATTATCCACTTTTATATTACTTTTGGGACTAACCTATTAACCGGAGGACCGGCCCAGATTTGCTGTTTTATGCCTATTTCACTGTTTTGAAGAAAAGGAATACCAGACGGAGTCGAAATGGAACGAAATCAACTGGAGAAGTTATTTTTGGAAAGAAACACACCTGATGGACTTGGACCCCACGTCAGAAGATACCGGAGCTTCCCACGAGGGTGGGGGCGCCCCCCCCCCTAGGGCGTGCCCCCTGCCTCGTGGGGCCCCCGTGGCTCCCCTGACGTGCTTCTTCCGCCTATATAACTCCATGTGACCTAAAACTTCCGGAAGGCAACATAGATCGGGAGTTCCGCCGCCAGAAGCCTCCGTAGCCACCAAAAAGCAATCTAGACCCGTTCCGGCACCCTGCTGGAGGGGGCAATCCTTCTCCGGTGGCCATCTTCATCATCCCGGTGCTCTCCATGATGAAGAGGGAGTAGTTCTCCTTCGGGGCTGAGGGTATGTACCAGTAGCTATGTGTTTGATCTCTCTCTCTCGGGTTCTTGATTTGGCACGATCTTGATGTATCGCGAGCTTTGCTATTATAGTTGGATCTTATGTTTCTCCTCCCCCTCTTCTCTCTTGTAATGAATGGAGTTTCCCCTTTGAAGTAATCTTATCGGATTGAGTCTTTAAAGATTTGAGAACACTTGATGTATGTCTTGTCATGGATATCTGTGGTGACAATGGGATACCACGTGCCACTTGATGTATGTCTTGGTGATCAACTTGCGGGTTTCGTGACATTGGGAACCTATGCATAGGGGTTGGCACACGTTTTCGTCGTGATTCTCCGGTAGAACTTTGGGGCACTCTTTGAGGTCCTTTGTGTTGGTTGAATAGATGAATCTGAGATTGTGTGACGCATATCGTATAATCATACCCACGGATGCTTGAGGTGACATTGGAGTATCTAGGTGACATTAGGGTTTTGGTTGATTTGTGTCTTAAGGTGTTATTCCAGTACGAACTCTAGGGCTGTTTGTGACACTTATAGGAATAGCCCAACGGATTGATTGGAAAGAATAACTTTGAGGTGGTTTCGTACCCTACCATAATCTCTTTGTTCGTTCTCCGCTATTAGTGACTTTGGAGTGACTCTTTGTTGCATGTTGAGGGATAGTTATGTGATCCAATTATGTTTGTTGAGGGAACTTACACTAGAGAAAGTATGAACCCTGTGCCTTATTTCCACACATTGCAATACTGTTTACGCTCACTTTTATCACTTGCTACCTTGCTGTTTTTATTATTTCAGATTACCAAAACTATTATCTACTATCCATATACCACTTGTTTCACTATCTCTTCGCCGAACTAGTGCACCTATACAATTTACCATTGTATTGGGTGTGTTGGGGACACAAGAGACTCTTTGTTATTTGGTTGCAGGGTTGCTTGAGAGAGACCATCTTCATCCTACGCCTCCTACGGATTGATAAACCTTAGGTCATCAACTTGAGGGAAATTTGCTACTGTCCTACAAACCTCTGCACTTGGAGGCCCAACAACGTCTACAATAAGAAGGTTGTGTAGTAGACATAAAACTACCTTGGAAGATCATTGAGAACTTCTAAAGACTCATGAGAAGCTACACTTTGAAAAGCTCAACCTTGAGCAAGAGCATGAGTTCTTAAAAGCAATCAATGATGATCTTCGCAAGAAAAGTTCTTCTTACATTGCCAAGCGTTTACTCTTGTCTACTTACATGCCACAAGTTAAATCTAGCAACAAGAACAAGAAATATTCTTCCTCTAGTAGTAACAACAATCATGCTAAATCCAATGTTGTTGCTTCTAGTAGTTCTCTTGATTCCACTAATGATTCTCTTAGCCAAGTTACAGTTGAGAAAGAAAATAGCTTATTGAAGGGAATTATAGAGAAAGGTGTTTACAAGAGTCTTGCCGGAAGTAAGAAATTTGAGGAAATTGTACGCAAGCAAGGAAGACACCGGAAGAATCAAGGTGTTGGTTTTCAACAAAAGTTCAATGCCAATGGAGTTGAGTGGGAAGAAGTTCAATACCCCAAGACGAAGTTTGTTCCTCAACAAGAGAAGTATGATCCTACTTCTTTCCAAGGAACACAAGCTCAAGATGATCTTCCAGCACAAGACCACAAGCTAAAAGGCAAGGACAAGCTTCAAGAGGAGATTGATGCATTTGAAGAAGCACCTAAGGCCTTGGTCAAGTGGGTTCCCAAGACTACATCAAGTTCCACCTCATCAAGTACGACTACAACTCCAAGGATTCACATCAAGATGGTGTGGATCCCTAAGAACTAGAGAGTTCTTGAGGGTGACTCCGCCAACATACTTCACTCTTATCATCTTGGCAAGGATAAGTGCAAACAACTTCCATATCTTGCACTAGTTCAAGGAGTCACAAACCCTCTTGTTGGTAAGACAAGGGACAAGGTAACCTGATGCATTCATGGACATCATCTCATGTGAATATCACTCGATGTCTATGGATATCCTTGTTTGTTCCTTGTGGGACTAACCCGTGTAGGTATTCAAAGTGCAACTCACTCCAAAGGATTTCTCCGAATGATCTACATCTTCAACACCTACATGAAGTCATCATCGACAAAACCCAAGGTTAGTTCATCCCTCTTAGGTGGGACATCACATCTAGGGGGAGCTTTACTCTAATCAATTGAGCTAAAGAAACTCTAATGATGTGAGCACAACAATGCTTTATGTAAAAGTGGCAACCCCACTTGTGCTTAAACGATGAGTATGACCTATGATCAAATGTTCTCATTTGACTCCTAAGTCAATATACTTATATATAGATGACCTAGTCATCGCCAAATTGCTTGATAGATGCTAGAGTGATTGTGCATGCTTTGTCACATATTTCATTTGTCATTTTATTGTGTGAGCATGTTGGATGCATATTTTACTCATTCAAGGACACCCATTTGTTGCTTTGATTGTTTGGGTTTTTCTCTTTTGCCAAATGGATGGACAAGAATGCCTAAGAACTCCCTCTAGCTATCTATGCTTTTCTCGTCTCAAACTCTATTCATGCTACATCAAAAAGTTTGATCAAGTCAGATTCGAACCACTTTGTGTGAGGAGCACTTGGAGTCCCCGATTTGTCATAGACTTAAAATTCCAAAACCTCTTTGTGTATTTCGGTATGACCGAGTCATCCATTTCGGTCACACCGAGATGACTAAGTTGATCTAGGTTTCAATCTCGGTGCAACCGATTTGAACTTTTCGGTCACATCGAGTTGCAGTAACCACTTGCGATTCTGCATCTCGGTGCCACCGAGTTGTTCCACTCGGTCACACCGATAGGGTCAGGATATATAAACCCATGGGTGAGATTTTGGAAATTTCTTCAAAACCTCTCAGCCCGCGCGTATCCTGCTCTGCCGCCTCGGGTCTCCGGATTGTCTTCTTGGCGCCAGCGACCTCCCGCCGCTGGTTTCCATCGCCGTCAACGGAATTCTGCCCCTCTGTTGTCGCCGTAGCGAACTCCGCCGAACTAGGGCATGAGTTCGATCCTTTGTGCTATTCTTTTAACTCTGATTCATAGCACATTACTTTGCCATGATCATGACCACATATGCAAACAATCCATCCACTCAAAACTTCCTTTAGATTAGATTGGATTTGAAAATTTAGGGTTAGGTCTCCGCCAGACTCATCTCGGACCGACCGAATTATAGAAATAGGTCTCACCGATTTGGCTTAGGCCATAGCACATGCATTTTCGATCTGACCGGAAATTGCAAATTGGTGTGACCGAGTTCAATTCTTTATGAAACCCTAGCAGTCTCGGTGCCACCGAACTGTGACTCGGTCTGACCGAGTTCACTAGTTTAGGTTCCAAAAGCTGCTTCGGTAGCACCAAGTTTACAAATCGGTAGCTCCAAAATGCTTTCTGTGGAGAACTAAAACTAAGTTTTTAAGTCATCTGTTTTGCAAAAACTCTGCACTTTGTGATGCTCATCCACTCTACCTCATCTATATCCATTCACAGGGTCTGTTGTCAGTAAGTTTGCAGAGATGTCTGATCAAAGTGACAGCCAGAATAGGTCTGAAGAACAAGTGCAATTGAGTGAGGCCACTAGTCCCTCTAGCACTTCTGATGAGGGCAGCAGGAGCACACCAAGCAACTTGCCCAAAGCAGCCACCAGGTCAAGGAAGAAGAAAACCTCAGATTCTGAAGATGAGGACTATGTAGCTGTTGAGGTGGAAGTCGGCTCCAAGAAGAAGGTGTTGAAGAAAGAATATGGGTCGGCTGCTACAACTAAGCCTGGCTTGCACAAGAAGGCCCCTGCCAAGAGGGTGCCAACCTTAAAGGTTAGAGCCTCAACTGCTGAAACCTCCAAGCCAACTGGAGAGGTTGTTGGAGAAGGAAAGAAGAGGAAGGAAAGGGTCAAGAATACCACTGCTAGAGTGCTTGGTAGATCCTCCATTATGAGAGATCCAGAAGAAGAGGAAGAGGAAGAGGATGCTGCACCAGCTCCCAAAGCTCAGAAGCTTATGGGAGATGCAATTAAGTCAGGGGCTGCTCCATCTAAGCCCAAATCTGCTCCCAAGGCTGCTGCTCAGAAGCCTTCTAAACCCATGAGGAACACCAGGAGTATACCTGCTGAGGAAAAGAACAAGGCCCCAGTGCCTGAAGCTGAAGAAGAGCATGATGAATCCCATGTGTTGAGGAAGTTGAAGCCCAAAATTCCTGACCATAATGATGCTCATCCAGTCGTTGAGGACATGCACATCAGGAAAGATGCGGGACTGAGATTGTGGAGAGAGTCTGATCCCTATGTTGTTAGGAGGACTGCAGTTGATTACAGGTTCCACACAAAGGAACAGCAAGACTTCTATGAGACAATTTTGCTTGACAAGAAGCCCATTATATGTGACATGAAATGGGTTGATTGGGAATACATCAAGGAGAATGAAGATCACTTCCCAGGAGTATATGATAGCTTCAAGGCATGTGGAATAGATGAATTTGTTGGACAGAAGCTCACCAAATGGAATGATGAGTTGATCATGGAGTTTTACTCCACTGCCCACTTCTATGTAGATGGAAGGATAGTATGGATGTCTGAGGGTACTAGGTACCAATCCACAGTTGAGGAGTGGGCCAAGCTAATCAATGCCCCCGAAGAAACATGAAGATGAATTGGATGTGTATGCCACCAAGAAGAAAGACCACAACTCCATGGAAAACATGTACAAAGAGATCCCTGATAAATCTTTGGAGACACACACGCTTGGGTTTGTACATTTCCTATTGTCTGGTCTGCCTACTATTAATTGGATCTTAAGGCACACATTGCTACCCAAGTCAGGAGATCACAAGATGATTAGAGGACACTCCATCAACATGCTGCAAATCTTTGATGTCCCTCAGAAGTTCAAGGTTATGAGTTTGATTGTAGAAACAATCAAGAGGATAGCTGCTAGTCAGAAGAGAAGCTGTGGGTATGCTCCACACATTCAGGATCTCATCAACTCCAAGATGGGCACAGGAACATATTTGCTGGACAAGGAGCATCTACCCTTATATCCTGAATTTGAAGACAACACAGTAGTGATGAATGAGGAGGAACCATCATCAGCTCAAGCACAGGAGAAGAGAGCCAAAGCTAAGGCTGAGAAAGCTGCAAGGATGACAAGCGCAGAAGAAGCATCTCAGGTGTTCCTCAAGTCAAAACAAGATCAATTGGGCTATCTGATTCAAGCTACACTGAGGATTGAGAAGGGCTTGGCCACCCTGACTCACAATCAGGAGAGCCTGGAGAGGATTGTTGAGACAAAATTTTATGATCTTGATTTGAAGGTAACTGAGATACAGACTGCAGTTGAGCAGCTTCAGGAGGAAGCAGAAGAGAGGAGAGGGAAGGCAACTACTGATGCTTTTCAGCGTGTGCCATGAGGTTCGAGGTCTGCTGCAGTGCCAGTTTCAGATGCTAGAGCTACATTGTCAGCACCAGCAGCTACAGCTCTAGTGCCACCTCCAGCACCCACTCCACCAGCTCCAATTACATCGACAGATGCCTTCGTCCTTGGAGTTCTCTCTACACCACCTCCCAAAGACCAAGCCTGAGAGACGCATATCACTATGCATATTTGAACTTTTTGGTGACTTGTTGCCAAAGGGGGAGAAATATGTATAGATCATAGGCTTCGAGAGAGAGTGTCTTGCTTTTTATCTCTCTTGCTTTTGGTTGAACCTTTTATTGTGTGAGATACTTTATGTCCTTGTGAGATACTTGTTTGATCATGTGGTTGATCATTTGCTACCTTAATGCTTGTTTGGATGACACTATCTTTTATATCTCATATATGATCATTAACTTGCTTGGTGATGAGTGCATGCTTTTAATTTCTATCATTTTAAGCGCTCCACCAAGATGTATGTGACATGGAAGAGTAACCCATGATCTTAATCGATTGTACATTTGCATTCAAAAGCAAATCTTAAATAATGCACAAATTTAGGGGTAGCTCTTACTTATCACATACTTCTCAAAGCGACGATGTATTTCAATCTTATTATCATTTGTTGAAGCCTTGATCTATATGTTGTCATCAATTACCAAAAAGGGGGAGATTGAAAGTGCAACTATCCCTGGGTGGTTTTGGTAATTCCTAACAACATATAGCTCATTGAGCTAATACTATTTCAAGATAAATATTTCAGGAAAGCTCAATGATTGGCATGGCATGGATTAGGAAGTGGACCCCTCAAAATGCTAAGGACAAAAGATTGGCTCAAGCTCAAAGCACAAGACTCTACATTTTACTTTTAGTGATCCAAGATCACATTGAGTCCATAGGAAAAGCCAATACTATTAAAAGGGGGTGAGGTGTTGCTTAATGAGTTACTTGCTCAAAATGCTTAGTGATATGCTCCAAAAACCTTCAACTGCTTTCTCATATCCACATATGTTCCAAACCAAAAGTCAAACTCGGCCCCACCGAAATCTTCTATACAGCGCCATCGAGTTCTCTTGACATAGCCACTGCCACAAACCCTAGTGACTTTGGTCTCACCGATAGGGATCTCGGTCTCACCAAGATGGGATTGCAACCTCTCTATTTCCCTTCTAACGTTTCGTTACAACCGAGATGAGCGATCTGTCCCACCGAGATTGCAATGCAAACTCTCTGTTTCCCCTTCGTAACGTTTCGGTCTAACCGAGATGAGCGAATCGGTTCCACCAAGTTTGCCTGACCAACTCTCTGTTTGTCTATTACCAAAATCAGTCCCACTGAGTTTGTGTGATCGGTCTCACTGAGATTATGTTATGCCTTAACCCTAGTGAAATCGGTCACCGAGTTGACATGTCGGTCCCACCGAAAATCCTAACGTTCACATTTTGAACTAGATCGGTCTGACCAAGTTTTATAATTCGGTCCCACCGAGTTTGGTGATTTGTGTATAACGGTTAGATTTTGTGTGGAGGCTATATATACCCCTCCACCCACTCTTCATTCGAAGAGAGAGCCATCAGAACATGCCTACACTTCCAACATACATTTTCTGAGAGAGAACCACCTACACTTGTGTTAAGGTCAAGATATTCCATTCCAACCACATAAATCTTGATCTCTAGCCTTCCCCAAGTTGCTTTCCACTCAAATCATCTTTCTACCAAATCCAATCCTATGAGATAGAGTTGAGTGTTGGGGACACTATCATTTGAAGCACAAGAGCAAGGAGTTCATCATCAACACACCATCTATTACCTTTTGGAGAGTGGTGTCTCCTAGATTGGTTAGGTGTCACTTGGGAGCCTCCGTCAAGATTGTGGAGTTGAACCAAGGAGTTTGTACAGGCAAGGAGATCGCCTACTTCATGAAGATCTACCCTAGTGAGGCAAATCCTTCGTGGGCGATGGCCATGGTGGGATAGACAAGGTTGCTTCTTCGTGGACCCTTCGTGGGTGGAGCCCTCCGTGGACTCGCGCAATCGTTACTCTTTATGGGTTGAAGTCTCCATCAACGTGGATGTACGATAGCACCACCTATCGGAACCACGCCAAAAATCTCCGTGTCTACATTGCGTTTGCTCCCTCCAAACTCCTCCCTTTACCTTCATATGCAATTGTTTTACATTCTGCTGCCATACTCTTAGAATTGCATGTGTAGGTTGATTACTTGAACTGTGCCAAGTTGTTAAAATCTTCCAAGACTTAAAATTGGGAAAAGGCTAGATTTTTACTTGGCCAAGTAGTCTAATCTACTTTCGATCCTACACTGACGGCTCATGTTGATGCAGAGGATTTGGTCAGTAAATGTGATGGTTGTCAGAAATTTTCAAGACGAGCTCATGTGTCGGCTCAAGAGTTGAGGATGATTCCAATTGCTTGTCCATTTGCAGTCTGGGGGCTTGATATGGTTGGGCCTTTCAAAAGGTCCAAGGATAAAAAGACACACCTTTTGGTGGCGGTTGACAAATTCACAAAGTGGGTCAAAGAAGAGCCGATTAGTAAGTGTGACGCGGCAACAATGGTTCAATTCATCAAAAAGGTGATTTTCCATTTTGGTTTTCCCCACAGCATTATAACAAATAATGACACTAATCTGTCCAAGGGTGCTATGAAAGAGTTTTGTCAACGAGAGCATATTCGACTTGATGTATCATCAGTGGCTCACCCCCAGTCATAGCTCCGCCTAAACACAACATTTGCATGTACTGTAGCACTAGACTTAATATGCTTGTTCAGTTTCATGTTCATTTTGAATATTGAATTGAGGACCATGCATGTCTTACATTTTACTCCCTTTGTTCCTAAATATTAGTCTTTTTAGAGACTTCAAATGGACTGCCACACACGGATGTATATAGACATATTTTAGAGTGTGGATTCACTCATTTTGCTCCATATGTAGTCACTTGTTGAAATCTCTAAAAGACTAATATTTAGGAACAGAAGGAGTATTTTTTAATTCATGTCATACATGCATGGTTTGGAAAAATAGATGCACTATACTTATTGGATTGTTGTTGTGTTCGTGTGTGTGTGTGGTCATATGCTTGATACATAGAAAGTTTTCTCACCACCATACCCTTCATCTTTTAAATTCGAATTTGCAATGAAAAACTTACTAGGGATACCATGAAATGTGAAATCCATGTTGAGATCACTATATCACAAACTCACGCTAATTCAAGAACTCATCATAAATCAATTACCATGTTGAGATTACTATTTGCAAGGAAAATACGGGCATTGTAATACACATAGATTCGTTTGACAATTTGAAAGATTCATTTCGTATAATCGAATGGTAGGACCCAATGGCATACCAGCTAGACCTTGGCTCGTGTAGATCCTCAAAAAAAAGAAAAAAAACCGAGCTCGTGTTGATCCTCCAAAAAAACTGGGCTCGTGTCCTTCTGGTGGCGTGCGTGGTACGCACATTAGCCAACCCCAACCAATCGAGCCTCCACATTTCGATTCGAAATATCTGGCGGCCAGAATTCTAGCCCTAGGAAATTCCTGTCATGTCCCCGGTCCATAGTGACTACCGATGAACAATGGAGGGATGCTTTAATAACTAGACAACGTTACCTACCGTGCGGAGCACGGTTCAATTCCCTCGGTCGCCGCTACCCAAGGTCACCCGTCAACTGCATTGCCTAGTACTAATAGGAGTACTACACCAGGATGAGCACAGAATTGAGCCCGTTTGTTCGTGCCTAGTACTTGACTTAATATATCAGGCAATGCACTGGTACGGAGGGATTATCCTTTTACTCTGCATATATAACTTGTCTGAAGTCTAACTAAGCAAAATATTTGACCAAATCCTTTCTTAAGAAATACAACAGGAAAGATGTATTGCTTGAAAATTTATTGCATGATGTAGGTTATGATATTGTTTCGAATCCTGGATTTGAAATTTCAGAAAATCCAAAAGTGACCAGAAATTCATGAAACTGAGCATGGTCACGTGATATGGCACAAATATTCCTACGTAATTTTTTTCTTCAATTTGAGACAGGTTGCTTATGCGAAGTTGCACAAGTGAAGAGCCAAGGTATTTATTGAAACTGTGGGCGTTTACGTGCCGCCACGAGTCCCGCTTCTCATCGGCAGGTGTCATCTGAGCAAGCGTGTGAGTCGACGGGAGGCGTGCGAGCAGACCGCTGCGCCGGCTGACAGGAGGCGTGCGAGCAGACCGCTTCTCAGGCTCACCGGGAGGCGAGCCCTTTGACCAGGCTCCGCCGCCCACCTTCGTCCCAACTACTCCCACTTTTAATGTCGCCGGCACCACAGTTTAAAATCAACCCCGCATTACCCAGTATCGCTACAATCTTCTCTCTTCCTCTCCTATTCTCCTGTTGTCTACCTACAACCAGCCTGTCCTAACCATACACCATGCTGCATCACGATGGTCTGCCCTTAGTCTTCCAGTTTCCTGAGGAAGACACCCAGCTGGAGTCACAAGAACATAAGGCGCATTTCGACGAGCTTGAACCGACCTTGCAGGAAGACGTTGCGCCTGTCCCCGCTCCCGTTCTGGCTCCCTCGCCCTGACTACGCCAGTGCCCATCCCCGTGGCATTGATGGGCTGGGAGCTGCACATTGTCGCCGAGATTGATGCCACGGGGTTCCACGAGGTCCTCGCCGACTTTCACGCACCTGTGCACCTGCCAGCGCCTGCGCCTGCGCGTGCACTGACGTGCGCGCCCGTGCCGGTGCCCGTGCACACGAATTTCTCCGTCGCGCCGTTGCCAGCGCTTGTCCCCGCGCGGATGCCAGTGCCCCCCTCAGCAGCATGGATGGTTGTCGTCGACCGCTTCCTTGCACCAACGCCAGTCGCCTCCTCCCGCCAGTTGACTCGCTCCTGGACACCAAAGTCCAGAACATTATGGCCTTTCTTGAAGCTAGGGCCAACGTCCAGGAGTACGCCAACAGCGGCGCAAGACGTCGCCGTCGGTCAGTGGCCCGATGACACACAGAGCATGGCAGAGGAGCATCTTCCCACTGCAAGACGCCCCCGCCGCCACCACCTAATCTAAATTTTCCATGAAAAACATTCGGATTGCCATGCTTAAAATCTGAGTGTTTATCATTTCCGTTTATTTTAGATCGATCGTCGTATGAATGTAAAGTCGGAGTCAGACTGAATGAAATCTATGGTTTGATTGATTGAATGTTCTGCTAGAGCCGTATCAAATTAAATATAAAACATCATGAAGCCACATGTATTCCTTCTCATCCAACGACCTAGACTGCTTCAATGTCGAGCGCTCAACATGTTTAGCGTGCAGTTAATTTCATGCCAAAATAGTGCTAATCACATAATAACACGCAAATAATATCCTACTTGATATACTTCCAAATTAACGTGCATTGCACGTACACATTGACTAGTACTACTAGTACATGAAACTGGTGCCGTAACTTGTGAACGCGTCCAGATATGGTCAATGGCAACATCGTCCGTGAGTTCTTTGTGTTTGCCTGTGCGTCTAAACGCAGAAGGGGATGAGAGAGAGAGAGAGCACACATGGAACCCACCAGTAAGTGAAGGCAAATAGTAGTACGTGCTAACGAGCCGGTCCCACTAATGTACTAAAAGTAATATTACATGGTATCCATTAAATAGGATGTGGTAATATAAAAACATTATATGAACAAAGGGGGGTACAACAAACATTGTTGTTCTACGTATGTTTCCTATTGACGTGCGGCTTGAAGGCCCTGGTCGCTGTTCGATCCTCATCCTTTATTTTTTTAATTTGTATATGTGTCCAAATTTGTTTCATGATAGGTGGGGCCCTCGGTGTGTATTTTGTAGCACTTTAATTTGTGGGTCAAAATTTGTTCCATTCCAGGTGGACTATCGGTGTGTAGTTTTGTAGGTTATTTGTAATAATTAAAGAGAAACACAGAGTTTTTTGCAGTAATACTATGGTGCAACGTTGAAGGCGAGAAAGGACGTGCGAGAGAGCGATGACCGAGCCAGAGGGAAATCAATTGGGGGAGGTGCGGGGGTTGCAACGGTGTTCGGAGTAGTTGTGGGCCGAATGCTACGAAAATATAATCTAAACCCACCGAAATAAATGCCTACACAAATTCATCCAAGGTTGGAGTCCCCCTTGCAATGTAAATAGCTCCGGCTTTGCGAGGGATGGAGAGGTAGCTTCAATGTGTGGAAGATATGGCGTGAGAAAGCGAGGTCAATCGAGAGACATATAGATAGAGAGACAAAGTGAGTGTGGTCAGATATTCATTGAAAAGATATATATGCTCTGGAGAGATATTGTCGGTTTGAGCTTTTGGGAAGGGTGGGGGC